>NC_092343.1:204040000-204365000 GCF_046630445.1 Rutidosis leptorrhynchoides | reverse complement strand
GCAATTCATGACTATAAATGACAGCATTGGTCACTCCTGACCTCAGTCCTAAGTGTTGGCGCACTTAGAAGACTCTCGATGTGCATACACGAGCACATAACTTAAGCATATATTGTGTGCACAACAATATATATGATAAGTTAAGCGTTGGCATGCCTTCAGTATGATTACGATTAAACATCATATTTATCTAAGTCAAACATATTGACATGTTCACTAACGATCTTACGCTCTTGATCACCAAAGTTGCTATAGTTGGAAAGCAAACGTCCTAAAACACATAATGAAAGTCGATGCCAAATTTTTCGTACGATGACAATATGGATTGTATTTATCACTTGTTATAGTCCGTTTTAACAAAATACTTAAACAATTGCAAGAAAATGGCTGCGCTTGGCCCATGACATCTTTTCTTGAATTCATGTTTACGCTTAGTCCATGGCTACTCTACGTCAAAACTAAGTCGGGTCCAATGCTTTGCACATAATACCAAATCGAGGGAAGTAACAAGTGATGTTCAAAGATCTGCATATGTATGTAACCCATACCCACGAATGGTATATATGTGATAAGTCAAGCACATACATGCCTTGAGTATAATCTATAAAATCTAAGTAAGATTTATTTAATCCAAGCACCAACTCGTTAAAGTTATAAGTCTTCAAAGCGCTACATAGCATCCCGCAAACTAACTACTTGCTAATAACCAATACGAAGAAATTTACACTTACGAATAATAGAATACGTAGATTAGTGGCAGTATAAGATAAATCATAGACGGCATTTTCATCACAAACAAAATTCGTACGCGCAAAGCGTTTACATTCAATTCACAAAACATAAACTACAAACTTTTAGAGATTAAATGCTCGGCGCTGACACTGGGATCTTGAGACAAAGCAACCAAGCTGGGGACCATGATGTCAGCCAACTTTAGTGAAACAAGTTTCCTCTTCTTGACAGCCTCCGGATCAATAGCCTTCTGCAAAATAGGATACATGCTAGGGGTGACTTGAACATCTGACTTGAACCACAACCTACTGAAGAATATCAAGTTGAGTACGAGAATCCTGATGGTTCAGTCTGTTACATTCAATACCCAATCAAACACCTAGGGTTAACCAATTTCAAAGAAACAACCAGCCTTTTTACTATGGTTACCCACCTTATCTACCTCAACAATCTCAATTGACCTACGATCAACCACTTCCACTCACTGGACCACCAGCTGAGGAAAATTCTCCAACCACCCAAATTACGAAAGTAACCAACCCTGCTCTCAGGACTGACGATCAGTTGACTCAGTTCACTCAAGGACAACAACAACTACATTATAGAACCATGTCTAGACAAAACAATACGGAGATACTCATTTGAAACGGATTGGCTCTTCTCAAAAGTCTATAAACGTGGCTTGGACAGTTATCACAACGCCTTAAAACTCGACTACAAGGACGATTACCTAGTAATACTATCCAAAAACCCCACATAGAGCAGGCTAAGCAAATGGACTCCATAATCCTAAAGGAAGAACCACAGAGAAGGTCAGCTAGGCTCAATAACAAATTGACATATACTCAGAAGCTGCCCACCGAAACTCCAGTTCGCATACCTTATCCTGGAAGGCTACTAGAAGAACCATCCAAGCTTGATACCTACAAACTTGATGGAAGATTCCTGGACACCACGTCTAAATTTTCCAACAAGAAGAGATACATTCGAAGGCTTCTCTTTACAAAGGAAAGGATACCAGATTCCAACAAAATTCCATTGAGTGAAGAATGCTCGGCATTACTCAGAAACTCTCTACCAAAGAAACTAGGAGATACGGGCCGATTCATTTTCCCGTGTTCAATCTACCAATCTGTAACCATTCATGTGCTAGCAAATTTAGGAGCAAGTATCAAACTAATCCACTGCTCTCTCTACAAGAGATTAGAGCTAGGAGACCTGTCACCAACCAAAATGACAATCCATCTTGCCGATCACATAATTCGATATCCTAAGGGCATAGTTGAGAACGTCTTGGTGAAATTCGACAAATTCTTGTATCCTACGGATTTCGTAGTGATGGACATCAAGGAAGACCTATTTACACCGATAGTATTAGGGAGACCTTTCATGAACACGGCCAGGACTGTAATTGGTGTGTACAATCAAACCTTGATCTTGCGATCACTTGGGGAAACCTTTACCTTCAAAATTGACCGACCGACCGATCTTTCTTGATAGGCAGAGATGTTTGCTATTTCTAGTGGACGGGTCACTTCCGATGATGAGTCTCCACCACCAGCCGATGATATCGAGATGGGTGATAAATCACAGTCTGCTGACAACCCAGAAATGGAAGAAGAGGATCCCAGTGAAGTGTAACAACCCTGCTATTTCCGTTAAACTTCGTTAACTGCCCGTTAAGTTATTTAACGGAACTTACTTGACTTTTGTGTATTTAATCTAATTAAATGCATACTTGAGTTTATGAAGATTTACTAAGTTTAATATATGATTATATTAGCTGGAAAACCTATATCGTGTTTTGAAATACTGAGGAAACGATACGGTTTTGAAAACTGCAACAGAGGTCCCGTGAGACTACGAAACGTTCGATTTTTGATAAAATAATTATTTTTAATAATTATTAACTTTAAGAAAAACATATTTAATTTATTATATATTTTAATGAATTAAACTTGGTGGGATGCGTTTTAACGACGGGGTTAACGTTCCGGGAACTCGGTACGGTTTACGGCAACTAGAAACGAACCACACTTAGCGTACAAGCAAGCCAAAACATAATGTAATTCACTTTAAATAATTATATTATTTAATTATAATGTTTTTAAGACACTTTAGACTTATTAGAACTTTTATAGATTAAAGACGCGGAAAATTAACGTTTAGCGACTCGGTTCGCGTTTTCGAACCACAGAACCCATCGACACCTAACGGGCTACACTATAAATGTATTAACTTGTTAAATTCAGTCCATGAACTTCCTTTTGGACCCTCTTGGCCAAAAATTTCCACATATGGGCACCCCTTGATTAATTTAGGCCCACTTGCTAATTACATTTCATAAATAACTAAACATAGCCTCATTAATCAATTAACTGCACATCTCTTCTTCTCCCTACCTCCACCCACGAATTATTGCAGCCAAGAATTATTGCAGCCCCATAAACCCCAAAAATAGTCGAAACCTTCCAAGGATCAAGAACACTTCGATTTCTTGCTTGATTGCTAAATCGTTTACATATTCATGATCCTCTCATCGTTCTCTATCTATTGGTATAAGTAATTGTGTGATTAAAGGTATAAAATCACTAACCCTAATCTTATTAGATTTGATATTATTCAATTACATAGTGTACAAGAGTTTAGTGCTCAATTGATTGCGGTTATAGTCGTTGTTAGTCGTTATTTTGCGCGATTGTTGTTTATTGCTTGAATCACGAATTGGTTGGTTATGAATCTGATTAAATGATTTCATTTACTGATCATATAATGTATCTAGATGGATAGATCTCAAAATATTAATAAATTTGGACTTTGGATTTGCGTATTTTCGTTACCGTATGCGTAAGTTATGATCAATTGAAGTTTTCGTTAGGGTTTTGCATGCTATACGAATTTTCTGAAATATATTCTTTGTGAATTGGTCATAAAAATGATAACCATTGAATTCTTTGTTAAAAAATCACGCAAGATAGAATTTAGAATCATGTTAAAAGGTTTTGTATTGCTCTCGATATGATAAAACGAATATTGGTGATTCGTATTGAGCGGAAACTGTGATCGTATGCACGCTAAATGATCTCACATGAACTAAAAATTGTTTGAGACTTTGTTCTTCTGGTATGTTGTTATTTATGTGTTCTTAAGCATATTACATTTGTATGATAATTTTTAAAAACGTAGTTTGCTATGTGTTATATGCATCACCAAATGACATGTCTGATTGTTGCTCAAAAACTGAAGGTCTAAATTTAATGACTTAACTGTACAAATTAGCTACCTGAAAGTCTTTGGTTATTTTATCTCTAAAACTTTGGAGTGTTTAGAGTAATCTCAAATTGTCCGTTTGTTAAAAGCTATTTTCTAAATTAAATGAGAATTTTTCTAAAACTATTGCGCGTGCAGAAACTGATTTGGTAAACCTTAACTAGACCCATTCTGAAACCCGACTTGTAGACATCGTATGAGACTCTGGCTAGGATTTTTGGAAATGTTTATGAGTCTAGTAGTGATCTGGATTTTTCCATATTTCCATGATTTATGTGTTAAGAATTATATGCGTTGTTTGCAACTAGTGCATGAATTTGATGTTAAACGGTAAACTGCGAAGGCGTACTTGACAAACTGTGAGCTAAAACATGTTATTTGACTTAGGATTGACATGTTGACCAATATTTCATGAACTACTGATATGGTTGACTTTAGTTGACACCTTTGACCAAGTTTGACTTTTGGTTTGACTTCGGTTGACTTTTGTTGACTTACATGAATTACTTGTCTTTTGCTTACATGTTGAGTCAGTCTGAGCACTAGGACTAGAAGTACACTATGGGTTGACATAGTGTGACCTACGTATTTACTTAAGGTAACTTATTTGATTAGGTTATGTGTTACGGTCGTGATCGTCCGGCTACGGTACTGTTTTACTAAGCTTTTACTGTGCTTTTCAAGGTGAGTCTACAGTCCCATTTTCATTAACACTTTTGGGATGAGATACATGCTGCTTTCGAAACTATTTCTTAAACTATTTCAAATGTTTTGTATATTAGGCAAGAGTAACTAAACGAATATACATATGAGTTCAGATCAAAAATCCCTTAGCTTGATTATATTAATTACTTTAAGTAAGCTCGACTTATAGGGACGGTACCGTTAGGTTTGACAAACCTCTCCTCAACGTACGTGGTGCTTATTCTGTTGTAACTTGTACACCTGATCAGTGTATGCTTAGAAAGGGTAAAAGAAAGACGTGTAGCGCTTTAGCTATCCGCGGGTTAAAGTCTTATAATCAAGTGCTCATGATAAATGTATACTTTTACGAAGCTTTTTAGAAATCTCGTGGCCTAACTTACGATGAATGTTACTTAAACTTGGTATTCACAAACTTGAAACTAGACATGGTAATGACTACAAGTAGTTGAAACAAAAAGAGCTTTTTGATGTCCTACTCAGTTGAAACTTGACATCTTACAAACTGTTTAATACTTGACATTTGCTGTATGCAAACTTTTGAGTTTAACCCTTGGTGGTTTATACTGCTAAATGTTTACTAATTATCTGAATACCAATTTTCGGATACCGTTTACTGATAAATGATTTTGAGAACTGATTTTCGACAAATGATTTATGAAAACTGTTTTATGAAACATACGATGAACTATTACTTAAACCTGTAGATTCACTCAACTTTATGTTGACCCGTTTTGCATGTTTTATCTCAGGTATTAATTGTTTCCACTGTAGAACTTTGCTGTTACATAGAAGTCAAGCTAAGAACTGGGACCAGAGTTAACATTCCGTTAATGGATTTTGACGGGGTGTTATACGAAGAAATAGAGAAAGAGGACGAATCTGAGGAGGAAGAGGAAATGGTAGACGTAATTGAAATTGCGATAGCGTAATGTAATGACCGGGATTACATTACGGTAACTCATATAGAAGTTCTGACATCGTAAAATAAGGAATTGGGAGCGAGTCAAGTAGGTTACGTGGATAAACATCGTTAGAACATATACCTTATAATCTTATATATGAGTAGAAATTCACACTGTGCAATTAATTGTTATTATAAACTATGAAAAATCATGTAATCACGTCACAACTTGTCACTACTCGACACTTTCCGACAACACCGATCACTACTTAGCACTACAAAGACACTGCTTGGAACTTACTCATCATCTCATACCACTACTCCTTACTACTTATCATTGCTAACTACTACTCAATGTCGCCCCTCGCTGCTAGTGTCGACCGATCACTACTCGTTACTGCTTGTCATTACTAGTTACTACTTAATGCTACTCATTACTCCATCCGTCTCAAATCTATTGTCCATTATTCTATTTTGGGATGTCTCAAATTAATTGTTCAGATTCATTTTCAACCAATCAAAAGAGGTTAATCGGGAGAGAGAAGATATATTATTGGTAGAGAATGAAGTTAGTGGGATTTCCTAAAACTGCGTGTTTTTTGTCTGGAGACAATAGATTTGGGACGGAGGGAGCAATACTTACCACTACTGAGTACTATCCATCACTACCAACACCTCCACGATTTACTACTAGCTACTATGTATCACAACTCATTCCTGATACATCTTTAGAGGATGAATTCCTGGTAACAGCCCGCACAATAAGTATTAGATATTGTTTACTTGACTTTCGACTTACCTATCATTCAACCACCCGCAGTTTCACGATTTTGCTTTCCAATACTAGTCTACCGGATGAGGTAATCACACCTTCCCCCATAAAGGGTATTCCGTTCTTCTCCCCCACCTATGTGGGACAAGTCTGATAACTCACCCTGCTTTCAACATCAACTTCAGTGAAGTTTGTCACGAGTTTGTTCTTACTCATCAATCATAATGTTTATATACTGTCAACACCGGTGCTGATAGAAACGTTATTACCATAGAATTCCGTCACAACATTTAGAATCCAATATCTTCCTAAGACAACGTGTACTCTATAGAACTATTAAACTGGAAAGTTTTGACCTTGTTGTTGGAACAGACTATTTACCGAGGTTGTTGCAACTGGAAGGCTAGTCAAATTCCTGTTACCGATGATGAATCAGTGATAGTGTACGGAGAGAAGATCAGTACACCGTTGTGTTACATTAAATTACTCGAAGGTCCAGAAGTACATGAGATAAGGATGTCACGCAATTCTGGCACATGTGAGCAAAGTTGAACCACCAATTAAGGGACCCGAAGATGTCCTAACCGTTAGAAATTCTTCTTAAGGTCCTTCTAGAAGAGTTATCTGGTCTTCCACCTCACCGTGAAGATGAACTTCAGATTGATCTAGTGCTAGAAGTGGCTCTAGTGGTCGCTCACTATGTAGACTTACACCCCCAGGGATACGAGAGTTGTTGGCTAGGAATGCCAAGCTGAGGAAAAAGGGTGATCACACTAAATAGGAACTCCCCGATGGTGAAGAACATCAAGGTCATAATGCGTTGATCTATGGAAAGTTCAAGAAGGCAACTACATAGCCAAGGACGTTAGAGATGAAGCTCCAGTTCGTTTTGTTAAGTAGAATGATGGATCTATGAGACTTTGTATTGATTACAGAGAACTGAATAAGCTGACTATCAAGAATAGATATCCGTTACTGAGAGTCAATGATCTGTTTGATCAGTTGCAAGGATCTGGAAGTTACTCTAAGATTGACCTGAGGTGAGGTTATCATCAAATGAGAGTAAAAGAGATTGATATACCAAAGACAGCATTCATAACACGCTATGGACATCATGAATTTACAGTAATGTCATTTGGTTTGACGAACGCACTAGTAGTGTTCATGGATCTCATGAACCGTGTGTGTAAGCCATATCTAGACAAGTTTATTATCGTGTTCATTGATGATATTTGGTATATTCAAAGAACGAGCAGGAACATGAACAACATTTCCATTTAATACTAGAGATGCTCAGGAAGGAGCAGCTCTATGCGAAGTTTTTCGAAGTGTGACTTCTGGCTGCAAAGATAGAAACGGTCAAGAAATGGGAGACTCCTAAGTCGCCAACTCAGGTTCGGAAATTCTTAGGTCTCGCTGGTTATTACAGGAGATTCATTAAGGAATTTTCTACTATTGCCCGACCGTTGACAACAATGACTCACAAGGGTAAAAAGTATGAGTGGACTGAACAACATGAGTCTGCATTTCAGTTGTTAAAACAGAAATTGACTACTGCTCTGATTTTGTATTTACCCAAAGGAAGTGTGGATTTCTTGATTTATTGCGATGCTTCACGACAAGGATTGGGTATCGTGTTGATGCAACGGAAGAAAGTGATTGCCTATGGAACACGACAATTGAAGATACATGAACAGAATTACACGACACATGATTTGGAACTTGGTGCTGTGATCTTTGCACTGAAGATGTGGAGACACTACTTGTATGGTACTAAGTTTACTGTTTTCACCGTTCATAAGAGCTTGCAACATATCTTTGATCAGATGCAGCTCAACATGAGGCAGAGACATTGGGTAGAACTACTGAACGACTATGACTGCGAGATCCACTATCATCCTGGAAAGGCTAATGATGTTGCAGATGCCTTGAGTAGGAAAGAGAAGGCTAAACCTCTCCGAGTTAGAGCGTTGTACATGACTGTCTGAATGAAATTTACTTCTCTGATGCGCGATTCACAACTTGAGGCATTGAAAGAAGGGAACATTACTACTGAGTCACTTAGAGGACTGGATTTGAAAATTTTCGTCCGAGAAGATGGAACCCGATACTTCGTAGACAGAATCTGGGTACTGAAATTTGGCAATTTAAGGGAACTAGTGCTAGATGAGGTACACAAGACAAGATATTCTTTTCACCTTGGATCCGACAAGATGTATCAAGATCTTAAGGCACTGTACTGGTGGCCTAATATGAAAGCCGATATTGCTACCTATGTCTAGTAAGTGCTCGACATGTGCTACGGTAAAAGTAGAACATCAAAAGCCGTCAGGACTACTGACACAGCAGGAGATTCCCCAGTGGAAATGGGAACGTATTGCTATGGACTGCATTACTAAGTTACCCAAGACTGTGGGAGGTTACGATACGATTTAGGTTATTGTTGATCATCTCACTAAGTCAGCTCATTTTCTACCAATTAAGGAAACAGATAAGATGGAGAAGTTGGCACAAGTTTACCTAAAGGAAGTGGTTTCCAGACATGGTGTGCCGATATTTACTATCTCCGACCGCGACAGCACGTTTACGTCTAAATTTGGCAGGTATTGCAAAAGGCAATGGGAACTCAACTTGATATGAGTATAGCGTATCATCTACAGACAGACGGACAAAGTAAAAGAACCATCCAAACATTAGAAAACATGCTGAGGGCATCTGTTATCGACTTCAAAAATGGATGGGATAAACATCTACCACTGGCAGAATTCCCGCACAACAATAGTTACCATGCTAGCATAAAGGCCGCGCCTTTTGAAGCACTTTATGGCAAGAAAGTGTAAATCACCCGTATGTTGGACTGAAATAGGAGATAGTCAACTGACTGGTCTCGAGATTATACACGAAACAACTAAGAAGATTGCACAGATACAAGAGAGACTAAAAATGGCTGGAAGTCATCAAAAGAGTTATGCCGACGTTAAAAGGCGAGATTTGGAGTTTCAGGTTGGAGACAAAATTATGCTTAAGGTATCACCCTGGAAGGGTGTAGTGCGTTTTGGTAAATGAGGCAAGCTAAGTCCAAGATATATTGGACCATTTGAGATTACTGAAAGAATTGGACCAGTAGCTTATAAACTTAATCTACCTCAAGAGCTTAGTGAGATTCATGATACGTTTCACGTATCGAACTTGAAAAAGAGCTTGACCGATGAGAATCTAAAATTCCTTTGGAAGAAATACAAGTTGATAGCAAACTTCATTTGATGGAGGAACCAGTTGAAATCATGGACCGTAAGGTCGAAGGCTTAAAGCAGAGCAACATACCGATTGTTAAAGTTTGGAGGAACGCACGCAGAGGACCAGAATTCACGTGGGAATGTGAAGTTCAAATGAAACAAAAGTATCTGCAACTGTTTCTGGAAGAAACAACTCCAGCCGACGTGCACTAAATTTTGGGACAAAATTTCATTAACGGAGGGATAATGTAACAACCCTACTATTTCCGTTAAGCTACGTTAACTGCCCGTTAAGTTATTTAACGGAACTTACTTGAATTGTGTGTATTTAATCTAATTAAATGTATACTTGAGTTTATGAAGATCTACTAAGTTTGATATATGATTATATTAGCCGGAAAACCTATATCAAGTTATGAAATACCGAGGAAACGATACGGTTTTGAAAACTGCAACAGAGTTCCCGTGAAACTACGAAACGTTCGAATTTTGATAAAATAATTATTTTTAATATCTATTAACTTTAAGAAAAACATATTTAATTTATTATATATTTAATGAAATAAACTTGGTGGGATGCGTTTTAACGACCAGTTAACGTTCCGGAACTCAGTATGGTTAACGGCAACTAGAAACGAACCACACTTAGCGTACTAGCAAGCCAAAACATAATGTAATTCACTTTAAATAATTATATTATATAATTATAATGTTTTTAAGACACTTTAGACTTATTGGAACTTTTATAGATTAAAGACGCGGAAAATTAATGTTTAGCGACTCGGTTCGCGTTTTCCAACCACAGAACCTATCGACACCTAACGGGCTACACTATAAATGTACTAACTTGTTAAATTCAGCGCATGAACTTCCTTTTGGACCCTCTTGGCAAAAAATTTCCACATATGGGCACCCCTTGATTAATTTTGGCCCACTTGCTAATTACATTCCATAAATAACTAAACCTAGCCTCATTAATCAATTAACTGCACATATCTTCTTCTCTCTACCTCCACCCACAAATTATTTCAGCCCCATAACCCCCAAAAATAGTCGATACCTTCCAAGGATCAAGAACACTTCAATTTCTTGCTTGATTGCTAAATCGTTTACATATTCGTGATCCTCTCATCGTTCTCTATCTATTGGTATAAGTAATTGTGTGATCAAAGGTATAAAATCACTAACCCTAATCTTATTAGATCTTATTTTATTCCATTACATAGTGTACAAGAGTCTAGTGCTCAATTGATTGCGGTTATAGTCGTTGTTAATCGTTATTTTACGCGATTGTTGTTTATTGCTTAAATCACAAATTGTTTGGTTATGAATTTGATTAAATGATTTTATGTACTATTCATATAATATATCTAGATGGATAGATCTCAAAAAATTAATACATTTGGACTTTGCATTTGTGTATTTTCGTTACTGTATGCGTAAGTTATGATCAATCGAAGTTTTCGTTAGGGATTTGCATGCTATACGAATTTTCTGGAATATATGCTTTGTGAATTGGTAATTAAAATGATAACCATTGAATTCTTTGTTAAAAATCACGCAAGATAGACTTTAGAATCACGTTAAAAGGTTTTGTATTGCTCTCGATCTGATAAAATGAATATGGGTGATTCGTATTGAGCTGAAACTGTGATCGTATGCACGCTAAATGATCTCACATAAACTATAAATTGTTTGAGACTTTGATCTTCTGGAATGTTATTATTTATATGTTTCTAAGCATATTACATTTGTATTATAACTTCTGAAAATGTAGTTTGCTATGTGTTATATGCATCACCAAATGACATGTCTAATTGTTGCTCAAAAACTGAAGGTCTGATTTTAATGAATTAACTGTACAAATTGGCTTCTGAAACTCTTTGGTTATTTTATTACTAAAACTTTGGAGTGTCTAGAGTAATCTCCAATTAGCCGTTCGATAAAATCTATTTTCTAAATTAAATGAGAATTTTTCTAAATTTGTTGCGCGTGCAGAAACTGATTTGGTAAACCTTAAAGAGACCCCTTTCTGAAACCTGACTCGTAGACATCGTATGAGACCCTGGCTAGGCTTTTTGGAAACTTTTATGAGTCTAGTAGTGATCTGGAGTTTTCCATATTACCATGATTTATGTGTTAAGAATTATATGCGTTGTTTGAAACTTGTGCATGAATTTGATGTTAAACGGTAAACTGCGAAGGCGTACTTGACAAAATGTGAGCTAAAACATGTTAGTTGACTTAGAATTGACATGTTGACCAAGAATGCATGAACTACTAATATGGTTAACTTTAGTTGACCCCTTTGACCAAGTTTGACTTTTGGTTTGACTTCGGTTAACTTTTGTTGACTTGCATGAATTAATTGACTTTTGCTTACATGTTGAGTTAGTCTGAGCACTAGGACTACGCGTACACTATGGGTTAACATAGTTTGACCTATGTATTTACTTAAGGTAACTTATTTGATTAGGTTGCGTGTAACGGTCGTGATCGTCTGGCTACCATACTGTTTAACTAAACTTTTACTTTGCTTTTCAAGTTGAGTCTACAGTCCCATTTTCATTAAACATTTTTGGGATGAGATACATGCTACTTTCGAAACTGTTTCATAAACTATTTCAAATGTTTTCCATATTAGGCGCGAGTAACCAAAAGAATATACATATGAGTTCAGATTGATTATATTAATTACTTTAAGTAAGCTCGATTTATAGGGACGGTACCGTTAGGTTTGACAAACCTCGCCTCAACGTAAGGGGTACTTATTCTATTGTATCTTGTACACATGATCAGTGTATGCTTAGAAAGGGTAAAAGGAAGACGTGTAGCGCTTTAGCTATCCGCGGGTTAAAGTCTTATAATCAAGTGCTCATGATAAATGTATACTTTTACGAAGCTTTTCAGAAATCTCGTGGCCTAACTTACGATGAATGTTACTTAAACTTGGTATTTTCAAACTTGAAACTAGACATAGTAATGTCTACAAGCAGTTGAAACAAAAAGAGATTTTTTGTAGCGACCCGACCAAATCGTCATTGATGGCGCCGTCTACTTAGGTCCCGTTACGTGGTCATAAGTCTTTAAAATAACGTTTGACCAAAATATGTCGCATTCATTTCAAATGTAAAGATGTTTCAAAATTTACAAGGTAGTTCAATGACTAAAGGTGTTACAACGTTTTAAGTACAAATGAAACCTATGCTGCACAATTTAAGTAAAGTCAAAAGACGTTCCAAGTATGCATGTATACTCGACATCCAAGCAAGTATCAAAATAGTGTGCGGAAGCATGTATCACTTAGCGTTCAAGGACCTGAGAAAACATATAGAAAACTGTCAACGAAAAACGTTGGTGAAATCATAGGTGTATTAGTAAACGTTGTTTTTGAAACCACAAGATTTTGTATTTCCATAACGTTGATTATCTAAATCGTTTACATTCCAAAGTTGTTATTCGTTTGTGGAGCACCCAATTATCAAGACTTAACTGTTCACGTACCCCGTCATCATAGTGTTAGAACCTACACTATATACTCAAAAAAATATTTCATCCGCTAACGGTAGCGAACCGTCCGAATGAGGGCTTGTCAAGCTCATGTGATCACATAACATAAGTTCACGTTTACACCCTGCAAGTGTAACTAATGATAATTGAATTGAGGCCTCTTTGTTCTAACTCACACGTAGAATGTTTGTTTTTGTACTTATGTTCAAAGCATAAAAGTATGATACGTATATGTTTCTCATCCCATAGTTTAAAGAGTAAAAGTTGTTGAAAAGGTGGGACTTTGATCTCACCTTGATTGCACAAAAGTAAAAGTACTTCACAAAGTAACGTGTGCAAGAACGAATGCTAGTCTTGACCTAAACAAATAGGTTGTATCAATAACGGTAAACATGGTAGGTCAATGTTGTTCAATTAGTCCTATGGCTCATTACCACTCGATTAATATAGCATGTGAGTCAAATTGTCAAGTTTCATGCAAGATACAAGTATAAAAGCACGCTAGAACGATTGCATAAGTATTCGGTTACGTTTGAATAAAAGTCAACTTTGGTCAAGTCAAAGTCAACGAAAAAGTCAAGACGTTCGGGTCGGGTCTCGGACAATTTTTCTGAGTTATATAATCATGACCATGTTAGAACAAGTTACATGTTAATCATAGGTGCATAGCATAGTTAGAATTAAACGGTGAATGACCAACTTGATCAAAATTCTGCAGTTCATTTGGAGGGCGTCCAAATGGCCTAGACGGCGTCCAGTATTGAAGGACTGGACTGCGTCCAATGATTTGGATGGCGTCCAAAATGGCATCCAGATCCTGCTTGCAGAAAACTCACAAGTGCACGAACCAAACTTCAAACAATCACAATTTATGACCCGCAAACAATCAAAACATGTATCTTATATCATCATAAAGGTATTTTGACGAGAAAAATGACTAAACACATTTCATCAATCAATTCAACATTTACCACAACCAAAATCACATTAAATGCTCATCATTTATTACATTCAAGATCATAAATGCAATTTGTTAATTCGGGAACTTACTACCTACATATCATGCGTTGTTTCGTAGGTAATTATGCATACAATACAAGTAAACACTTACCAACAACATTTCATAGCATTCAATGCATCAAAAGCTCATTTTTGTGTCTATCAAACCCTAACCAAAATCACAAAATCAATAATCATGTTAGTGAAGTTTTCTTAATCAACCTACACATCAGAATGAAGCTAGTGATGCTAGCAACTCATTTAATACATGAACTTTTAACATCTAACAACATTTAAGCAACCAAAACTCAAGATCAAACTAGTTACTTTTCAAGTTCAAGTTAGTTACACTAGAACAATAAGATCGAGCATACAATCATATATTCATGTTAGACTCGAGCCATAGACACTAACTAACATTTTTATAAGTCAAAAACATCAAGAACATAAAATCTACTGTTTTTAGAAATTTACCCAAATGAGATGAAGTTGGTATGGATTCGAAGAGGAAGATGCAAGGTTTCCGAATATGTAATTTGTTTTGAAGAACGTTTGCTAGATTCAAAATGGATGATGATTCTTTGATTTGGTGTTTGAGAGAATAAAGTGGAAGTAATTTAAAAGTGGAGGATGAAATGAATGGAGGAGATGGGTGTTGACCCTTTGACCTAGTCAAGACTTTAGTCACATGGAAACATTAGTCCCTCTAGTTTAAAGACGGGTGCGTGAATTACCTAAACGAGATATTTCAAAAACGCGTATTAACGGAAGATGTTATTATTATATAACGGACTTTAAGATAATTAAATGGAAAGTAAATGGAAAAAGACAGGATGTTACATTTTTGATGTCCTACTCAGTTGAAACTTGACATCTTACAAACAGTTTAATACTTGACATTTGCTGTATGAAAACTTTTGAGATAAACCCTTGGTGGTTTATACTGATAAATGTTTACTGATTTTCTGAATACTGATTTTCGGATACCGTTTACTAATAAATGATTTTGAGAACTGATTTTCGACAAATGATTTATGGAAACTGTTTTATAAAACATACGATGAACTAGTACTTAAACCTGTAGATTCGCTCAACTTTATGTTGACCCGTTTTGCATGTTTTATCTCAGGTATTAATTGCTTCCGCTGTAGAAATTTACTGTTACATAGAAGTCAAGCCAAGAACTGGGACTAGAGTTAACATTCTGTTAATAGATTTTGACGGGTTGTTATACGAAGAAATAGAGGAAGAGGACGAATCTGAGGAGGAAGAGGGAATGGTTGACATAATAGAAACTGCGATAGTACCTTCTCTAAGCTTGGAAGCAAATTCCAATTGTCACGAAGAATTAGTGAGGCTATAGACAGAGGATCACAGTTTAATTATTCGTTTCAAGAAGAAAACTGCTAAGGTCGAAGTTAAATATATAGAGATTGACCCTGCCAGTGTCGGAATGAAACACCAGAACACTGAATAAGCCCGTTCATCAGATGAATCCACAGATGAAAACTATACCGATGATGATGTGGAAGAGCAACATGAAGAGATTTTGGATGATTCATATTCTCCACCCGCACCAGATCAAGAGGAGCCGGACTCTTTTCCAGATCAGATTACGGTCATATCTAATCTTACAGACATGATAACCTTCATCAATGACACCGATAAATTTGAAGATATTCTCAAAGCCATCCGTAAATCGACAAATTATTTTATACCACGCTTAAAGGAGCAGATCAAGGCTATCGAAGATGAATATAACCTCTATCTACATAGAGAAGATGATAATGTTGAAATCTTAGAAGAACACATTCAAGACTTTATCAATACTCTTCACGATCATATCTACCAAGAAGAAAGGCAACGAGAGCACAAATCAGTGGTTCGCACTATTCTCGAGACAAGATTTTGTCAAGATCAGAAGATCATTTACTATAAGGTTTACAACGCCTTAGACGGATTTGCACTTTCGTTCTCAGCAACCAACGAGCACTACTGACTCTCATCCGGAAGCATATGGATATCTCCACCGGATACCCGACTTATCACTCTGATTTGCACATGATCGAAGATATTCACAGCCTCTTTGCTCTCTTGGAAAGAGATAATTTCAAAAGCACACCAGACAGACTAGTGACTTACGTAACAATTGATCACCACGCTGATCTGATTATCAAGGAGTTACGAGATGTAGTAGCGAAAGAAAGAAGGCGCAACAATCTGTTCTCACATATAGAACCAGACCGAGTCAACATTTCTACCTATGTTACGAAACAGATAGCACGTATCTTCCACGAATCCACGGATCCTAGTTTCATATTCAAAGTTGGATGTCGGGAGATATACTCCAAGACGGTGACATTAATACTTGGGTCAGGATTGTTTTCCATGTCTTTTCAGCTTCGCCTCTTGACAAATTTGTGCAAAGCTACAGACTCCTAATGTGGACATACCATTCAGAAGATTTTGAGATACTAAAGATACAATTTCTGACACTATTGAAGACCTCCGAAGTGAACATCCCATCAGAGAAATAAACACCACCAGCACTGCCTCGATGATTGACATACATGGATCAATCAGCAGAGCCGTAGACCATATTCTCGTCGGACTTCAAGATTTGTCACGAGCTAAAACCTCACATTATCTCTCCTTCAGAAGATCTTCAAGAGAAATATCGAATCTGCTACCACTCTTGGTCTGGAACTTTCTCTGAATTTATCCACCAAGACTTACATTCCCTCGAGAAGACCACGATTACAATTACCAGAGGGGGATGTCTTCTTTTGAGGCATCACTATGGTCGAGCCAATGACCTTAAACAAAAGCGCTTCTCAGGAGGCAACCCGTGCAATAAAGTAGAGTAGAAGAATAAAGGATGATAAATGAGCTGATCAATAAAGGACGTAACTTTCAAGATCGCTAAGACAACCTGACTTCACAAGCCAGCCAATTTCTTCAAGCAATTATCCGCTAGGGGTACTCCTTTCTCCTCATTACTAGCTTAAATATAAAATTATGCCACATCCTATCTTATCACTAAGTGTGGGATTCCAACCCAAATAAACACTAGACAAATATTCCCAAATCATTAACTAAAACTCTGAAGTGTGGGATACACTAGGAACATTGGGGACAATGTTCGTCTAAGTGTGGGATGTTGTTATAATCTTTATATGATGTATTAAATAACCTCATTACAAAGATTCCGAGTTCTTAAGCCAAATTTCAAAAAAAAATTAAAAAAAGCCTTTTCGAAAACGTACTTTCGAAAACTTAAAACATTTGTAAATAAAATTAATGCTTAAGTAAGGTAGAAATCTTGTTGGGACGAACCGAATCTCTAATATAGCGTTGCATGACTAGGCATTATCGACCTAAATTGATTATGATGAGGCACCCCAAATAAGACCATATAAGCATTCCTCTTTAATGCTTCACTATTTTTCGTTGAGAGTGCCGATGTTTGTACTCAAAATCAGAACTTGCTCTAGATCTGCATTTCAAGTAACGAAATGTGATTCGTGTATAATCAGAAGAGCTAGCTACTTGTCAAAATAAACCTTTCACACTTCCACCACTTCTACCACATCAACACATCATTTCCATCATCTTTACTCTCGCTCAAAAAACCAGAAAATAAGATTCCTTCCGAAAAACCCGATGTTATAAACCTCTCAAGTATCACGACAAAGGTCTTGCAAGAAGTTTACCGGCAGAAAGTTTCTCGAGATAAAATCTTCAAAAAAAATTTATATTTTCAAAGTTCTGAGAAAAGGAGCAGAGCTTATAAAGAGAAACACCGAAGAAGAACTTGACCGTAAGTGCTTCTCAAAAATATTAGCACTCCTATCTATCTTACATTTCCAAAATTCAGAATAAAAGTCTTTAATAAGACTATACTACATTTTCTCACCCCCTTAAAACAACTTCACCACCACTCCAAAAATCCTTTCCCTCATTCCAAATTGATAAATGACCTAGAAGCTATGGTTATTACCGTTTTCAGATTAGTTGCATGGATTTGAATCTTTATCAAGCCTATGACGATGGATGTAACATGACTGGCTATGAGCAAATTCATTTCTTAGATCTATATGGAACCCTAAAACACTTGTGTGATTTGAGTGACCCGTAAAAGCTTACCTAACTCATGTAACCTCCTCACATGCTTGCAGAGATAGTTTCAACCCTAACATAGATAACTTACCTTATTTTTGGCTCTTACAATAAAAAGCAAATCGCTTAGGCTAATAGAAAGGAAACTCCGAAAAGATTTCTTAAAGTAAAAAATGAGAAGTTTGCTTGAGAACAAGCAAAGCCTAAGTGTGAGATATTTGATATCGGCTAAAAAGTCACATTTTTACCCCGGTATTGAGGCGCAAAAACAATAAAGTTCCTGATATGGCCAAAACGAACGGTTGTGTTTTAGTGTGCAGTGTCGTCGGGCCGCGCGGCCATCGGTCGAGGTCTCCCAGTGGGGATGTACCCGTGTTTTAAATTTATAAGGTTGGGGCCTAAATCTACTACTCCTTAGGGTGAGTAAGGGAAGTATGACCTAGGGTCATTTTTAAAGAAGTCTACAGAATCGAACCTAAAACCTAACAAAAATAATTAATAAGGAGTAGTTCTGTTTCTATTTTGGGTTTTCTAATTTTCTAAAGGATAAAGTAAATACAGATAGGTAAAATTCGTATTTCAAGTAAGGTTAAATATGTACATGCTATGATTTTGTTAGTTACATTGCTGAGTTGTGTAATGACGGCTCATGAATAGTTGATAACCCCATACCCGTTATATTGGTCCTACCACCCATGTAAGAGAACTGACATGTCACTAGGCAAAATGTATGCGATAGGCTTGAAGATTCTGAATGGGCAGCAACGCCTCTTCCCTCGACGCCAGAGTAATACAGCTACTGGTTAACACTAGACGGCTCTTTTATTATGAGCGATGTAACACCCTGAAATTTTTTTTAAACACAGCGGAAGTACATATTATTACCAAAATAACCCTAGTTAACGTTTACAAACCATAGTTAATAAATCATCTTAGTTAACATTATTACAACATTCCAAAACGTCGGTGTTACATAAAAACATTACAAAACCAGAAAACATCAGAGTCAACGCATAGTCAAACAGTACTTAAACCAGCAAGGGGTGGAAATGTGGGGGAATTAGCACAACTGCTAAGTGAATGGATACTATCTAACAGACCAAGCATAAGTAACTGAACATGCAAGGGTCACGATTATGCTAACATCCTGAACTAGCATACAACAACAACTGACAATATGAGGATCGGCGGCTTGTACAAGCACACGACTTAGCTGATCAGGCTACAGTCTACCGATAGTCCGCTTTACTGAATCAACTGCATAACCGTCCAGACGCAACACATGCGTCCTTCTATGCTATACTGAATAATCAGTAACATCATGACCCGACAAGGCTACCACGGTCGACCTCACACCAACCATACCTTGCCACCTCGGTGGTTTCCCAACCTCGTCGCCTCGGTTGGTGTCCAACTAACAGTGCACACATAAGATCACAGATAATCAATCATGAAATCGTCCTAACTAGCATGGCAATATCTAACTACATATGGTATTCATACTGAGCATAAACATAATAATAAAGAGCCTGAAAAAGTAGCGTGTCAACTACTTAATACTCTATCCGGAGATAGACCCACTCACTGAATACTAGCAACTAGCTCAGATAAACTATCACTGAGCGGCTTCCTTATTCTTATCACATGAACATAAGGCAAATCAAGTTAGTTTTTGTCTGTTAACACAAAACAGCACAGTATAGTAAAGCAGTATCAAAAGCGCCGCTAAAAAGTCTACTTAACACTTATGCATTTTCAGAATTAACATCCTGATTATCATAAGTCAAACGGGCAGCATAACGGTTAGAAAACAACCAAATTACACAACAATGCAACACTTATCTACATCCGTACGGTTGCACATGCATCCGTACGGTTGCAAGTCCATCCTTATGGTTGCATCGTGCATCCGTACGGTTACACACTTACTGCCTGGTTATTCTCACACCACTGCATCCATACGGTTGCACATGCACCCGTACGGTTGCACAATGTGCCTGTGCGGTTGCATGCTGCGACTGTACGGTTGTGTTCTTCGTGTAGTAGCAGCAGAAACTGACGGGTTTCGAACCAAAATCACACAAATCTCAATTTCTACATGATTTAACACTAAAATCCGTTCAGAAAATGTTTATAACACATCAAGAGACTTAAACCCCAACAAATTATGCCAAAACAACACCAAAATCACAAGATTTGACCAAAAACCCCATTTGAACCAAAACCTATTAAAATACAAAACTCGCTTATTTGAACACGAAATCAGTTGAAATTTACCTTGAACTAAACACTGAAATCCCTAGCAACAAATTACACACAATAATTCAATACAAAAACGAGATTCAAGGGATTAGGGTTCTTGAATTAGGTGGAATTAGGTTTATGTGTGTGTATGAAATGAGATTTCCATAAACTTCACAAAAATGGGCTGAAGTCTTGCTTATATATTTGTGTTAAACACAATACCCCATCACACGGGTATTTACCAGTTATCTGATATCTTTCGTACTTAATTTCACTACCCTAACGGAGTCCAAATTAAATAAAGGAACCTGTTACGTGACCCGTGTCACAAACTGGTCTTAACCAAATAATAAAATAACATAAAATACTCAATTAAAATAAAAGCATAATTAGCTACACAATTATGCCTAACTGCAAAAAGGTCATCTTACATCTATGCCCGATCTGAGGATGTTACAAATCCACCCCCCTTAAAGAGATTTTGTCCTCGAAATCTGGCCATGGTCAAACAGACGTGGATAACGAGCCTTCATCAGCTCTTCGGTTTCCCACGTAAGGTTCGATCCTAAGCTATGCTTCCACTCAACAAGCACCATATGGATCTCTTTCTTTCTTAGCTTTTTACCTTTCTATCAACAATCCTAACCGGTTCTTCAACTAATTTTTAATTTAGGTCCACCCTCAAATCACTCAAAGAAACCAGTTGCGTTTCATCATCAACCTTACATTTCCTAAGGTAACACACATTAAATGTGTTATGTATCCCTGCCAACTCTGCTGGAAGATATGACACTACAGTCTGGTCATTAACACTTTGAATAAACTTGAACGGCCCGATGTACCTTGGAGCTAACTTACCTCGCTTACCAAACCTGATAACTCCTTTCCATGGTAAAACTTTCAAGTAAACACGATCACCCACACCAAAGATTACCGGACATTTACGTGGATCGGCATACATTTTCTGTCTATCACGTGTCACTTTCAACTTTTCACGTGCTATTTCTACCTTGTCGGCTATTATCTGAACTAATTCTGGATCTACAAACTGTTTCTCTCCGGCTTCTAACCAACAAGTCGGCGTTCTACATTTGCGACCATACAACATCTCATAAGGCGGCATACTCAAATGGTAAGTATTATTGTAGGTAAACTCGATCAAAGGTAGATGTATATCCCACGGACCACCGTACTCTAACACACAGGACCTAAGCATATCCTCTAGTGTCTTTATTGTACGCTCACTCTGACCGTCGGTCTGTGGATGATACGTTGTACTCAGATTTACCCTCGTTCCTAAACTTTTCTGTAACTGTTCCAGAAGTTAGATACAAATCTAGAATCCCTATTGTAGTGACCCGAACTTCTCCATGTATATATATATTAAATGAAATTGATATTTACATGATTAAGTGTTTCCAACATGTTAAGCAATCAAACTTGTTAAGACTTGATTAATTGAAATAGGTTTTATATAGACAATTGACCACCCAAGTTGACCGGTAATTCATGAACGTTAAAACTTGTAAAAACTATATGATGTCATATATATGGATATATATATAGTTAACATGATATTATGATAAGTAAACATATCATTAAGTATATTAACAATGAACTACATATGTAAAAACAAGACTACTAACTTAAGGTTTTTGAAACAAGGCATATATGTAATGATTATCGTTGTAACGACATTTAATGTATATATATCATATTAAGATATATTAATACATCATGATATCATGATAATGTAATCATTTAACATCTCATTAGATATAATAAACAATGGGTTAACAACATTTAACAAGATCGTTAATTTAAAGGTTTCAAAACAACACTTACATGTAACGACTAACGATGACTTAACGACTCAGTTAAAATGTATATACATGTAGTGTTTTAATATGTATTCATACACTTTTGAAAGACTTCAAGACACTTATCAAAGTACTTCTACTTAACAAAAATGCTTACAATTACATCCTCATTCATTTTCATCAACAATTCTACTCGTATGCACTCGTATTTGTACTCGTACAATACACAGCTTCTAAATGTATTTACTATTGGTATATACACTCCAATGATCAGCTCTTAGCAGCCCATGTGAGTCACCTAACCATGTGGGAACCATCACTTAACATCTAGCATGAAATATCTCACAAAATAACAAACTAATGGAGCCTATATGATGTATGAAAGTTCACGTGAATGGAGGAGTACACAAACACATTCATTTTCAATTTTCTTGAATCAAATTACTCTCTCTCAAGTGTTCTTACTTTGTTCTAAGTGTTCTTTATCATCTTCATCAAAATCTAGCTCAATCTATTTCATAAATCCATACTTAAACCAAGTTATAAAACAACTACTCAAGAACACACCAACAACACTTCTAAGTTTGCTAGCTTACTTCCAATCTTGCAAATCCACTTTGAGTAATCATCCAACCTCAAGAAATCTTTCTTATTTACAGTAAGATAAATTTCTAATATAAGTTAATACTCATATTCAAACTTTGATTCAATTTCTATAACTTTAACAATCTTATTTCAAGTGGAAATCTTACTTGAACTTATTTTCGTGCCATGATTTTGTTTCAAGAACTTTCAAGCCATCCAAGGATCCTTTGAAGCTAGATCTATTTTTCTCATTTCCAGTAGGTTTATCCACAAAACCTGAGGTAGTAATGATGTTCATAACATCATTCGTTTCATATATATATATATATATATATATATATATATATATATATATATATATATATATATATATATATATATATATATATATATATATATAACTACCATATCCTAAGGTTTAAACTTGAAATCACTAGAACATAGTTTAGTTAATTCTAAACTTGTTCTCAAACAAAAGTTAATCCTTCTAACTTGAATTTTAAAATCAACTAGACACATGTTCTATAACTATATGATATGCTAACTTAATGATTTAAAACCTGAAAACACGAAAAACACCGTAAACTTTGGGTTAGTTAATTAAAAACTATGATAAACTTTGATTTAAAATTTGTTCTTCTGGGAAAATTATTTTTATTATGAACATGAAACTATATCCAAAAATCATGATTAAACTCAAAGTGGAAGTATGTTTTCAAAAATGGTCATCTAGACGTCGTTCTTTCAATTGAAATGACTACCTTTACAAAATGACTTGTAACCTGTATTTTTGACTATAAACTTATATTTTTCTATTTAGATTCATAAACTTAAGTTCAATATGAAACCATAGAAACTTAAATCACTCAAAACAGATTTAAAACGAAGAAATTATGGGTAAAACAGGATTGGATAAATTTTCTTGTTGTAGTTACGTGAAAATTGGTAACAAATCTATATTAATCATATCCTAGCTAACTTATATTGTATTATACATGTATTCTAATATATTATGTAATCTTGGGATATCATAGACACGAATACAATGTTTTGACATATCATATCGACCCATCTATATATATTTCGGAACAACTATAGACACTCTATATGCAGTAATGTTGGAGTTAGCTATACAGGGTTGAGGTTGATTCCAAAATATTATATATACTTTGAGTTGTGATCTAGCCTGAGGCTTGTATACACGAGGTCGTGGATTGATTCGAGATAATATATATTTCTTTATTTCTGTACATCTAACTGTGGACAACTAGTTGTAAGTTACTAACGAGGACAGCTGACTTAATAAACTTAAAACATTAAAACATATTAAAAATGTTGTAAATATATTTTGAACATACTTTGATATATATGTACATATTTGTTATAGGTTCGTGAATTGACCAGTGGCCAGGTCTTACTTCCCGACGAAGTAAAAATCTGTGAAAGTGAGTTATAGTCCCACTTTTAAAATCTAATATTTTGGGATGAGAATACATGCAGTTTTATAAATGTTTTAAGAAATAGACGCAAGTAAATGAAACTACATCATATGGGTGAATGATCGAAGCCGAATATGCCCCTTTTGCTTGGTAGCCTAAGAATTAGTAAACCGATCTACTAATTGACGCGAATCCTAAAGATAGATCTATTGGGCCTAACGAACCCCATCCAAAGTACCGGATGCTTTAGTACTTCGAATTCGTTTTTATCATGTCCGAAGGATTTCCCGGAATGATAGGGGATATTCTTATATGCATCTTGTTAATGTCGGTTACCAGGTGTTCACCATATGAATGATTTTTTATCTCTATGTATGGGATGTATATTGACATATGAAATCTTGTGGTCTATTATTTTGATTTGATAAATATATAGGTTAAACCTATAACTCACCAACATTTTTGTTGATGTTTAAAGCATGTTTATTCTCAGTTGATTATTAAGAGCTTCCACTGTTGCATGCTAATATACGGACAAGATTTGGTGTCAGCATGCTTGTATAATATTGTTTAAAACTGCATTCGAGATTACTTTGTTGTAACATATTAATATTGTAAACCAATATGTATTGGTAGTGTGTAAGTGTGATATTTTTAGATTATCATTTCTGGATAATCTAGGTGGTGTCCTTTTAACCTTGTCGATAAAATAAAGGTTATGGTTTGTTTTAAAAACGAATGCAGTCTTTGAAAAACGTCTCATATAGAGGTCAAAACCTCGCAACGAAATCAATTAATATGGAACGTTTATAATCAATATGAACGGGACATTTCAGTTGGTATCCGAGTTGATCTTAGAGAACCAGAAATTTGAATTAGTGTGTCTTATCGAGTTTGTTAGGATACATTAGTGAGTCTGGACTTCGACCGTGTTTTCTTTAAAAACGATTGCTTAACACTTTTGTTGGAAACTATATATTATTAACATGTAGATATTATATGATATATTAACCTCTTAATGTGTTTGATATTGTGTGATAGATGTCTACCACTAGTACAAATTCCATCGACTCACCTAATAATAATGAAGAGTCAAACATAATTTAGGAAGATTCACAAATTCCAGAAGAGGAACCGGAAGAAGAGGAATCAGAAGAGGAGGAACCGGAAGAAGAAGAGGTTCCGGTGGAAGAAATATTGATACCTACAGTAAATCGATTAAATAAAAGAAAATCATTAACCAACGGACTAAAGTTAAAAATGGACAATGGTGTTTCCGCCGAGGAAGCAAAATATTGGGAAGATTACCAATTTTCTGATGAATCGGATCCAGATGAGGATTCCGATGATGTTATAGAAATTACCTCGACCCAATTTAATATTTCAAACGAAAATAATAAGGGAAAAGGTATAAAAATAGATAAACATGATTCCAACCCCGATGAACTTTATATGTATCGGCAACGTCCGTATTTCCTAAAATGTAACAATAACCCGGGAACCTCTAAACCACCAGGTTATTCTAAACCATTGTGGAAAACGACGACTTCTATTAGAGGAACACCATATATCCCCAGAAAATTAGGAAAACGAACCAAGTCCGAAGAAGATGAAACCAGTGATTCAGATTAGAGGGTTGTAATTATGTTGTGTATTATATGTATTGTAGCGTGCTTGTACTTTTATGTTCTATGTAAAAATTGCTTGTATTGTTTGTTAATTATCTTTTACGAATCTAATCCTTGTTTATTTTACAGTATAAAAACAAAATGGACGTTAATGGTAGACAACCGAATATTTTAGAAGACCTACCAGAGGATATGATTGAGGAAATCTTATCTAGAGTCAGTCAGAATTCATCAGCACATTTAGTTTGGTGAAATTAACTTGTCAAACATTTGAAAGACTTTCCAGAAATGCCTTAGTTTATAAAAGGCTTTCCTTTGATAGGTGGGGTATATCACATTGGGGAGACCGTAAGTTACGTCGTGTTTTCTTTAAAGCGTTAAATGCGGGGAACCCAAATGCAAATTTACGCTATGGGTTAAGAACCTATTCTGACTCAACATATCCCAACATAGGATTTCGTGAGTTAGAAAGAGCTTCTAACATGCAACATAAAGAAGCATGTTATACTTACGGGTTAGTGATGTTCTCTTCTTACCAAAGTGAGAAAAAGAACATCGGGTTACAACTTTTAAATAAAACCTTCCCACAAGTGACGGATTCAGTAGTTGGGGTGAGAAACAAGGTTTTTAGATTATTACGGGGTTGTTGGACATTACGAAACCCTCGTCCTTTTGACGACATTACAACATACTGCCTAGCCAATGGTCATAACGGTTACTTTCCACAAGACCAAGGATGGGAAGTCGTCTTAGTAAAACCAGAATGCATGACTTGTTTCTGGACTTATGAATTACGTGTCTTTATTTCTTTTGCTGAACGACTTGCGTATTAACTAGAATTTCCTTTATAGCTGCTGAGTAGCAATGTTATTATGTGCCATATTTCATCCTATATGTATAATAGCGGTATTGTAAGTTTGTAAAATATTGTATAAAATTTGAACGTGAAATATTATTATAATCAGTTTTTCATATAGAATTGTAGTAGTTGAATTGTATATTAGCTACTAAGTATGAAATTAACGGGTAGGTACTACCCGAATTAAAACTATAAAACGCTAATATGAAGAAAAAGCTTTTATAAATAAGTTCATACTATGCTACGAAATACTATTGACTACTCTTAAAATTCTATATAATTAACTTAATTCTTTTGGGCTATTTTTTGAAGGAAATGGCACCGGCGACTCGTCAGAATTTGAACATGAGCGAGGAAGACTTCCATGTTTTCCTTGCAGCAAACATAGCCGCAATACAGGCTGCAATGCAAAATAACAATAACTCTGGATCTAGCAGTGGAACTAATTACACAAGAAATCATGTAGGATGCTCCTACAAAGAATTCACTGCCTGCAAACCTTTGGAATTTGATGGAATCGAAGGACCAATTGGATTGAAACGGTGGACCGAGAAGGCTGAATTGGTGTTTGCCATAAGTAAGTGTACTGAAGAGGATAAAGTTAAGTACGCTACGCATACCTTCACAGGTACTGCGTTAACGTAGTGGAACACCTATCTTGAACAGGTAGGACAAAATGCCGCTTACGTACTACCATGGTCGGCATTCAAGCAATTGATAAACGAGCAGTACCGTCATAGAAACGAAGTCAATAAGCTCAAGGTAGAGCTTAGAGAGTTACGAACACAAGGGTTCGACATTACCACATATGAACGACGATTCACAGAGTTGTGCCTATTGTGTCCAGAAACGTTCGAAGATGAAGAAGAGAAGATCGACGCATTTATTAAAGGGTTACTAGTAAGGATTCAAGAAGATGTGAGTTCACACAAGCCCGCTTCCATACAAAACGCAAGTCGAATGGCTCATAAACTCATAAATCAGATTGAAGGAAGAATTAAAGAGCAGGCGGCCGAAGAAGCCAACACAAAACAACTCAAGATGAAGTGAGAGGAAAACGGTGACAAGAATCACCAGTACAACAACAATAACAATTACAACCACAATCGCAACAACTATCCCAACAACCGCAACAATAATCGTAACAATAACCGCAATCCTAACAATAACTAAAACAAACGTCACAACAACAACTACAACTGCAGAACAACAATAACAATCCCAACAACAACCTCGATAACAACAACGGCAACAAAAACCAAAATCAGCCATGTCATGGGTGTGAAGAAAATCACCCGGGGTTTTTGCACGACATTTTGCAACAGGTGTAAAAGAAATGGTCATAGCGCGACAAAGTGTGAGCTTTACGGACCAAGGTTTTACAGAACTAATGGAACAAATAGTGTCAGAACAAGTAATGCCGGAACGAATAGTGTCGGAGGAAGTAATACCAACGCTGTTTGTTATAAATGTGGAAAACCATGCCATATTATTAGAAATTTCCCGAAACAGGGGAATACTAATGGGCAGGGCAGCGGAAGAGTTTTCAATATTAATGCGGCAGAAGCACAGGAAGACCCGGAGCTTGTTACGGGTACGTTTCTTATTGACGATAAATCTGCTTATGTTTTATTTGATTCGGGTGCGGATAGAAGCTATATGAGTAGAGATTTTTGTGCTAAATTAAGTTGCCCATTGACGCCTTTGGATAGTAAATTTTTACTCGAATTAGCAAACGGTAAATTAATTTCAGTAGATAATATATATCGGGATAGAGAAATTAAACTGGGGGATGAAATGTTTAAAATTGATTTAATACCAATCGAGTTAGGGAGTGTTGATGTAATAATTTGCATGGACTGGTTGAAAAAGGTGAGAGCAGAGGTCGTTTGTTACAAAAATGCGATTCGCATTGTGCGTGAAAAAGGAAAACCTTTAATGGTGTACAGAGAAAAGAACAACGCGAAGTTAAATCTTATTAGTAGTTTGAAGGTGCAAAAACTAATAAGAAAAGGTTGTTACGTCATTATAGCACACGTCGAGGAAGTTAAACCTGAAGAAAAGAACATCAGTGATGTTCCCGTCGTAAAAGAATTTCCCGATGTATTTCCGAAAGAATTTACGGGATTACCCCCACATCGATCTGTTAAATTACAAATAGACCTTCTACCAGGAGCTGCACCAATAGTTCGTGCTCCATACAGACTCGCACCCAGCAAAATGGAAGAATTACAAAGTCAATTATAGAAACTTTTAGAGCCTGGTTTCATTCGACCAAGCACATCACCGTGGGGAGCTCCTGTTTTGTTTGTTAAGAAGAAAGATGGTACATTCAGGTTGTGTATTGACTACCGAGAGTTGAACAAACTTACCATCAAGAACCGCTACCCACTACCGAGAATCGACGACTTATTTGATTAACTACAAGGCTCGTCGATTTATTCGAAGATTGATTTACATTCTGGGTATCATCAAATGCAGGTGAAGGGGGATGATATTCCAAAGACTACTTTTAGGATACGTTACGGTCATTACGAGTTTATGGTTATGCCATTTGGATTGACTAATGCACCAGCTGTGTTCATGGACCTCATGAATTGAGTGTGTGGGCCATATCTTGACAAGTTTCTCGTTGTTTTCATTGATGACATACTTATTTACTCGAAGAATGATCAAGAGCACGAAGAACATTTGAGAAAAGTGCGAGAGTTGCTGAGAAAATAAAAACTGTACGCTAAGTTTTCAAAGTGTGCATTTTGGTTGGAAGAAGTTCAATTCCTCTATCACATAGTGAACAAAGAAGGTATTTAGGTGGATCCAGCAAAGATTGAGACCGTTGAAAAGTGGGAAACCCCGAAAACTCCGAAGCATATACGCCAATTTTTAGGACTAGCTGGTTACTACAGAAGGTTCATCCAAGATTTTTCCAGAATAGCAAAACCCTTGACTGAATTAACGCATAAAGGGAGGAAATTTGAATGGAAGGATGAACAAGAGAAAGCGTTTCAATTGTTAAAGAAAAAGTTAACTACAGAACCTATATTGTCATTACCTAAAGGGAATGATGATTTTGTGATATATTGTGACGCCTCAAAGCAAGGTCTCGGTTGTGTATTAATGCAACGAACGAAGGTAATTGCTTATGCGTCTAGATAATTAAAGATTCACGAGCAGAATTATACGACGCATGATTTGGAATTAGGCACGATCTTTTTTGTATTAAAGACTTGGAGGCACTACTTATATGGGGTCAAAAGTATTATATATACCGACCACAAAAGTCTTCAACACATATTTAATCAGAAACAACTGAACATGAGACAGCGCAGGTGGATTGAATTATTGAATGATTATGACTTTGAGATTCGTTACCACCCGGGGAAGGCAAATGTGGTAGCCGACGCCTTGAGCAGAAAGGACAGAGAACCCATTCAAGTAAAAGCTATGAATATAATGATTCACAATAACCTTACTACTCAAATAAAGGAGGCGCAACAAGGAGTTTTAAAAGAGGGAAATTTAAAGGATGAAATACCCAAAGGATCGGAGAAGCATCTTAACATTCGGGAAGACGGAACCCGGTATAGGGCTAAAAGAATTTGGGTACCAAAATTTGGAGATATGAGAGAAATGATACTTAGAGAAACTCATAAAACCATATACTCAATATATCCTGGAATGGGAAAGATGTACAAGGATCTCAAGAAACATTTTTGGTGGCCGGGTATGAAAGCCGATGTTGCTAAATACGTAGGAGAATGTTTGACATGTTCTAAGGTCAAAGCGGAGCATCAGAAACCATCAGGTCTACTTCAACAACCCAAAATCCCGGAATGGAAATGGGAAAATATTACCATAGATTTCATCACTAAATTACCAAGGACTGCAAGTGGTTTTGATACTATTTGGGTAATCGTTGATCGTCTCACCAAATCAGCACATTTACTGCCAATAAGAGAAGATGACAAGATGGAGAAGTTAGCACGACTGTATTTGAAGGAAGTCGTCTCCAGACATGGAATACCAATCTCTATTATCTCTGATAGGGATGGCAGATTTATTTCAAAATTCTGGCAGACATTACAGCAAGCATTAGGAACTCGTCTAGACATGAGTACCGCCTATCATTCACAAACTGATGGGCAGAGTGAAAGGACGATACAAATGCTTAAAGACATGCTACGAGCATGTGTTATTGATTTCGGAAATAGTTGGGATCGACACCTACCGTTAGCAGAATTTTCCTACAACAACAGCTACCATTCAAGCATTGAGATGGCACCGTTTGAAGCACTTTATGGTAGAAAGTGCTGGTCTCCGATTTATTGGAGTGAAGTGGGGGATAGACAGATTACGGGTCCGGAGATAATACAAGAAACTACCGAGAAGATCATCCAAATTCAACAACGGTTGAAAACCACCCAAAGTCGACAAAAGAGCTACGCTGACATTAAAAGAAAATATATAGAATTTGAAATTAGAGAGATGGTCATGCTTAAAGTTGCACCTTGGAAAGGAGTTGTTCGATTTGGTAAACGAGGGAAATTAAATCCAAGGTATATTGGACCATTCAAGATTATTGATCGTGTCGGACCAGTAGCTTACCGACTTGAGTTACCTCAACAACTCGCGAATGTACATAACACTTTCCACGTCTCAAATTTGAAGAAATTTTTTGCTAAAGAAGATCTCATTATTCCATTAGACGAAATCCAAATCAACGAAAAACTTCAATTCATTGAAGAACCCGTCAAAATAATGGATCGTGAGGTTAAAAGACTTAAGCAAAACAAAATACCAATTGTTAAAGTTCAATGGAATGCTCGTAGAGGACCTGAGTTCACCAGGGAATAAGAAGATTAGATGAAGAAGAAATACCCGCACTTATTTCCAGAAGATACGTCAACACTTCCAACTGCTTAAAATTTCGGGACGAAATTTATTTAACGGGTAGGTACTGTAGTGACCCGAACTTTTCCATGTTTATATATATTAAATGAAATTGATATTTACATGATTAAGTATTTCCAATATGTTAAGCAATCAAACTTGTTAAGACTTGATTAATTGAAATAGGTTTCATATAGACAATTGACCACCCAAGTCGACCGGTGATTCACGAACGTTAAATCTTGTAAAAACTATATGATGTCATATATATGGATATATATATATAGTTAACATGATATTATGATAAGTAAACATATCATTAAGTATATTAACAATGAACTACATATGTAAAAACAAGACTACTAACTTAAGGTTTTCGAAACGAGGCATATATGTAACGATTATCGTTGTAACGACATTTAATGTATATATATCATATTAAGATATATTAATACATCATGATATCATGATAATTTAATAATTTAACATCTCAATAGATATAATAAACAATGGGTTAACAACATTTAACAAGATCGTTAACTTAAAGATTTCAAAACGACACTTACATGTAATGACTAACGATGACTTAACGACTCAGTTAAAATGTATATACATGTAGTGTTTTAATATGTATTCATACACTTTTGAAAGAATTCAAGACACTTATCAAAGTACTTCTACTTAACAAAAATGCTTACATGTACATCCTCATTCATTTTCATCAACAATTCTACTCGTATGCACTCGTATTTGTACTCGTACAATACACAGCTTCTAAATGTATTTACTGTTGGTATATATACTCCAATTATCAGCTCTTAGCAGCCCATGTGAGTCACCTAACCATGTGGGAACCATCATTTAACACCTAGCATGAAATATCTCACAAAATAACAAACTATTGGAGCCTATATGATGTATGAAAGTTCACGTGAATGGAGGAGTACACAAACACATTCATTTTCAATTTTTCTTGAATCAAATTACTCTCTATCAAGTGTTCTTACTTTGTTCTAAGTGTTCTTCATCATCTTCATCAAAATCTAGCTCAATCTAGTTCATAAATGCATATTTAAACCAAGTTATAAAACAACTACTCAAGAACACACCAACAACACTTCCAAGTTTGCTAGCTTACTTCCAATCTTGCAAATCCACTTTGAGTGATCATCCAACCTCAAGAAATCTTTCTTATTTACAGTAAGATAACTTTCTAATATAAGGTAATACTCATATTCAAACTTTGATTCAATTCCTATAACTTTAACAATCTTATTTCAAGTGGAAATATTACTTGAACTTGTTTTCGTGTCATAATTTTGCTTCAAGAACTTTCAAGCCATCCAAGGATCCTTTGAAGCTAGATCTATTTTTCTCATTTCCAGTAGGTTTATCCACAAAACCTGAGGTAGTAATGATGTTCATAATATCATTCGATTCATATATATATATATATATATATATATATATATATATATATATATATATATATATATATATATATATATATAACTACGTTATTCGAAGGTTTAAACTTGAAATCACTATAACATAGTTTAGTTAATTCTAAACTTGTTTGCAAACAAAAGTTAATCCTTCTAACTTGACTTTTAAAATCAACTAGACACATGTTCTATATCTATATGATATGCTAACTTAATGATTTAAAACCTGAAAACACGAAAAACACCGTAAACTTTGGGTTAGTTAATTAAAAACTATGATAAACTTTGATTTAAAAGTTGTTCTTCTGGGAAAATGATTTTTCTTATGAACATGAAACTATATCCAAAAATCATGGTTAAACTCAAAGTGGAAGTATGTTTTCAAAAATGGTCATCTAGACGTCGTTCTTTCGACTGAAATGACTACCTTTACAAAAATATCTTGTAACCTGTACTTCTGACTATAAACTTATACTTTTCTTGTTTAGATTCATAAACTTAAGTTCAATATGAAACCATAGCAACTTGAATCACTCAAAACAGATTTAAAACGAAGAAATTATGGGTAAAACAAGATTGGATAAATTTTCTTGTTGTAGCTACGTGAAAATTGGTAACAAATCTATATTAATCATATCCTAGCTAACTCATATTGTATTATACTTGTATTCTAATATATTATGTAATCTTGGGATACCATAGACACGAATACAATGTTTTGACATATCATATCGACCCATATATATATATATATATATATATATATATATATATATATATATATATATATATATATATATATATATTTTGGAACAACCATAGACACTCTATATGCAGTAATGTTGGAGTTAGCTATACAGGGTTGAGGTTGATTCCAAAATATTATATACACTTTGAGTTGTGATCTAGCCTGAGGCTTGTATACACAAGGTCGTGGATTGATTCGAGATAATATATATTGCTTTATTTCTGTACATCTAATTGTGGACAACTAGTTGTAGGTTACTAACGAGGACAGCTGACTTAATAAACTTAAAACATGAAAACATATTAAAAATGTTGTAAATATATTTTGAACATACTTTGATATATATGTACATATTTTTTATAGGTTCGTGAATCGACCAGTGGCCAAGTCTTACTTCCAGATGAAGTAAAAATCTGTGAAAGTGAGTTATAGTCCCACTTTTAAAATCTAATATTTTGGTATGAGAATACATGCAGTTTTATAAATGTCTTACGAAATAGACACAAGTAAATAAAACTACATCATATGGGTGAATGATCGAAGCCGAATATGCCCCTTTTGCTTGGTAGTCTAAGAATTAGTAAACCGATATACTAATTGATGCGAATCCTAAAGATAGATCTATGGGCCTAACGAACCCCAACCAAAGTACCGGATGCTTTAGTACTTCGAATTCATTTTTATCATGTCCGAAGGATTTCCCGGAATGATAGGGGATATTCTTATATGCATCTTTTTAATGTCGGTTACCAGGTGTTCACCATATGAATGATTTTTTATCTCTATGTATGGGATGTATATTGAAATATGAAATCTTGTGGTCTATTATTATGATTTGATAAATATATTGGTTAAACCTATAACTCACCAACATTTTTGTTGACGTTTAAAGCATGTTTATTCTTAGGTGATTATTAAGAGAGTCCGCTGTTGCATGCTAATATATGGACAAGATTTGGTGTCAGCATGTCATAACTCGTCCTTAATCATAAGAACGAGTTAGATAACGTATGATTTCATTGCGAGGTATTGACCTCTATATGCGACATTTTTAAAAGAACAACTGCATTTATTTTACATTACAAACCATAACTCTTATTTTAATACAAGCTTTAGACAATAAAAAGATGATTATCGTTTAGCGATAATCTTAGACTTACAAACTTTACATGTGATGATAACAATACGATTTCTAGCATATTTTACATTACAAATCCTCCGATATGCAGTTTTATTTTTGACACAAATATGCATACTCAAGATCTTGTTTAAATTCAACATGTTGCAGCGGAAGCTTCTAATTATCACCTGAGAATAGACATGTTTAAAACGTCAACATAAAGTTGGTGAGATATAGGTTTAATGCCGGCAGCGATATAAATATAGACCACAAGATTTCATATATAAACATTTTAATAAAAATATTCTAAATGGTTGAGCACTTGGTAGCCATACTTAACATTTAATCACGTCGCATATTCCCTTTATTATGAAATCTTACTACACTGTACCAAGTGTAGTCACGAAACGAAGTACTGTGCAACCGTTGAATACTGGTCGTCCAGTCCGGTTGGGGTTGTCAGGCCCGATAGATCTATCAACAGGATTCGCGTTTACAATACCGCTGTAAATAGTAGTTACCAAGCTACAGGGAAGTATGCCAGTGGTACAACTCAACGTAGAATATATTTTTCAGTTACTTGTGTCCATATCGTAAAACATAAAATACATGTATTCTCATCCCGAAATACTTAGAGTTTAAAAGTGGGACTATATACTCACTTTCGTCTTGAAGATATGTAATTTTGACTTGGTCTCCGATTGATATCACAAACCTAACCATATATAATATATCAATACCTTTTCTTTTTAAACAATCGTCACATATATATACTTATAATACTTTTAATACTTTTAATAATTCCTTAGTCCGTAGTTAGCAGTTCGATGTTAGTAATTCAATTTTAAATGGTTCATTTTTAGGTGTTTAATAAACCCCCAACGAAATAAATAAAACCCCCATCGTATATGTATTGGTCGAGATTAATCTTGACCTACGGTACCGGTGTTGTCAAATGACGTGTTGCGTACATAAAGTACCGGTGTTGTCAAATGACGTGTTGCGTACAATCATGGGATCTTATGATTAATCTTCTCGTATTGTTTACGGGTGATCCTGAACCATATAAAATTAAATTATGAGTACATATATATAAAATATCATGTTATTTTAAAAAGATGTGATTTATTTAATTTTCTCCAATTATTTTCGTAGCTAAACTAGTCTTGGATATCCGATTTTGTTTTGGTCGTAGTTTCTTCGTTACAACTCCGTTTTCGTTGGTTCAACTTGCCACTTCCTTGGATCGAGTCCCTCTTTAAGACTATGAACTGTAAATACCTTAGTTTGTATTCGAAATCACAGGTCATAGGTCAAACTTTAGTAAAACTTATGAAGTTAATCATTTTCCATCATGTAAACAACCTTAAATGATTATTTTTCTAAAAATACTTATACTTTGAGTTAAATCATGAAATTTTTATGTGTTATCATATTCATAGCAAATATCATTTTTCCAGAAAATAAACCTCCAATTCAAAGTTCAAGATAGTTTTTAATTATCCAACCCAAAACAGCCCCCGGTTGCACTCCAACGTCGTAAATTCAGTTTTTAAGGTGTTCTTTGAAAAACCAAGTTATACCTTGTTAAATTAGCATATATTTATGAAATATTACAGGTCTTGAAGTATTTTAAAAGTTAAGTTAGAAGGATCTATTTAGTTTGCAAACAAGTTTGAAAACATTCAAACTATGTTCTTGTTGTTAAAATTTTATACCACAAAATAAGATAGCTATATATATATGAATCGAATAAGGTTATGAACATAGTTACTACCTCAAGTTCCTTGGACAAGGTTGCTGTAAAAGAGGAGTAAAAAGCTAGAACCAAAAGGGTGATGGAATTGGATTAAAGATTGGAAGTAAATTTGTGTTCTTGGAAGGATTTCTTGAAGTGTTGTTGTAAGAGTTTTATTATGGTGATTAAGTGATGTTTTTGAAGCTATATATTCATGGTATCTTGCTGGGATTATGATGAACACTTAAGGTTCTTAAGATTGTGTTTTGTTTAGAGAAAATGAGGTAGTAAAGATTGAAAATGGATGGAGTATATAAAGCCTTAAAAAAACGTTTTTCATGGGAAACATGGACAAGATTTTCAAGTTGTTATTTTGTGAAATTAGTCAACAAACTTCCAAATTCTAATTACCTCTCATCTAGGGCAGTAATAATGGCTAGTTAGGTGGTGATTTGATGTGTATATACTAATAGTAAATACGTATAGAAGCTAGGTATGATACGAGTACATATACTCTAGATATACGTATAGAAATCTTGTGAAAAATGGAATGAGAATTCAAATATAGCTATCTTTTGTGAATACACTTATATTGTTTTATGTATTTAAGTCCTTAAAAAGTGATTAAATACATTACATATACGATATATGTATAAACATTATAGGTCAAAAGTATTTATGTCAAATAACGTTACGTATGATTATCGTTTTGAAAACTTAAGTTAGTAGTTTCAAAATATACTTATAACTTATTGTTATTAATACAAAATGAGATATTACAACATTCTTAGATCATGTTAAATATGTATATATACATATATATACACAAACGTATAATTATCATATGTTATATAGTTCGTGATATCATCGGTCAAACTAGACGGTCAATCGTTGTGTAAAACTCATTTCAAAAACATAATTCTCAACAATTTGGATTGCTTATCATGTTAGTAAGGTTTAATTTATGTAAATATTAATCTTATAAGTATAGAATGATCGAAAAAGTGCGGGTCATTACAGTACCTACCCGTTAAATAAATTTCGTCCCGAAATTTTAAAATTGTACCTATTTTGCGTCATCGGGAAACAAGTGTGGATACTTTTGTTTCATTTGATCCTCTCGTTCCCAAGTAAACTCGGGACCCCTTCGAGCATTCCAACGAACCTTAACGATCGGTATGTTGCTCTGCTTGAGCCGTTTAACTTCACGATCCATGATTTCGATTGGTTCTTCGATGAATTGTAGTTTCTCGTCGACATGGATTTCTTCAAGAGGAATGGTGAGGTCTTCCTTTGCAAGACACTTCTTAAGGTTTGAGACGTGAAAGGTATTATGTACTCCGGCGAGTTGTTGCGGTAACTCGAGTCGATAAGCTACCGGTCCAATGCGTTCGATGATCTTGAACGGGCCTACATATCTTGGGTTCAGTTTACCTCTTTTACCGAAACGTATTACACCTTTCCAAGGTGACACCTTTAGCATAACCATGTCACCGATCTGAAACTCTAATGGTTTCCTTCAGACATCGGCGTAGCTCTTTTGGCGACTACGGGCTGTTTTCAATCTCTCCTTGATTTGTACTATCTTTTCAGTAGTTTCATGTATGATCTCGGGACCAGTTAATTGTCGATCTCCTACTTCATTCCAACAGATAGGAGATCTACACTTCCTTCCGTACAATGCTTCGAATGGTGCAGCTTTAATGCTCGCATGATAACTATTATTATACGAGAATTCTGCTAACGTTAATACTTATCCCATCCGTTTCCAAAATCGATCACACATGCCCTGAGCATGTCTTCAAGAGTTTGAATCGTTCTTTCACTCTGCCCATCGGTTTGCGGATGATATGCGGTGCTCATATCCAAACGAGTTCCTAGGGCCTCCTGTAGTGATTGCCAGAACTTTGAGGTAAATCTACTATCACGATCGGATATAATGGAAATAGGTATTCCATGCCTTGAAACAATTTCCTTTATATACAATCGTAATAGTTTCTCCATTCTATCCGTTTCTTTTATAGGCAAGAAATGTGCAGACTTGGTGAGACGATCAACAATCACCCAAATGGTGTCGTATCCCCAGGCAGTCTTTGGTAACTTCGTGATGAAATCCATGGTAATACCATCCCATTTCCATTCTGGGATTTCTGGTTGTTGAAGTAACCCTGACGGCTTTTGGTGTTCTGCTTTGACCTTGGAACAAGTTAAACACTCCCCAACATATGTTGCAACGTCTGTCTTTAAATTAGGCCACCAATAATGTGTCTTAAGATCTTGATACATCTTTCCAACTCCAGGATGTATCGAGTATCTTGTCTTATGTGCCTCGTTCAATATCAACTTCCTTAATCCACCCAACTTCGGTACCCAAATACGATTTGCAAAATATCGAATTCCATCTTCCCGCATAACGAGTTGCTTCTCATACTTCTTCATTATTTCATTTCCTATATTTTCTTTAGTAAGTGCTTCTCGTTGAACTTCTTTGATTTGTGAGTTGAGATTCATGCGAATTTTTATGTTCATCGCTCGTACTCGAATTGGTTCTCGTTCCTTTCTGCTTAGAGCGTCGGCCACCACGTTTGCTTTCCCGGGATGATAACGAATTTCACAATCATAGTCATTTATTAACTCAACCCACCTACGTTGCCTCATGTTCAGCTGTTTTTGATCGAAAATATGTTGAAGGCTTTTATGATCAGTAAACACAGTGCATTTAACCCCATACAAGTAGTGTCTCCATATCTTCAATGCAAACACGACTGCTCCCAGTTCTAGATCATGCGTCGTATAATTCCGCTCGTGAATCTTTAATTGTCGGGATGCGTATGCAATAACTTTCTTCCGTTGCATAAGAACGCAACCAAAACCTTGTCGCGAAGCGTCACAATATATTTCAAAATCATCGTTCCCTTCTGGTAACGATAAAATAGGCGCCGTAGTCAACTTCTTTTTCAATAATTGAAATGCACTCTCCTGCTCAGAAGTCCATTTATATTTCTTCCCTTTTTGCGTTAACGCTGTCAACGGCTTAGCTATTCGGGAAAAATCTTGAATAAACCTTCTGTAATAACCGGCTAAACCCAAAAATTGGCGTATCTGCATTGGTGTCTTAGGAGTCTCCCATTTTTCAATGGCTTCAATTTTTGCTGGATCAACCTGAATTCCTTTGCTACTAACAACGTGGCCAAGAAATTGCACTTCTTTCAACCAAAAAGCACACTTAGAAAATTTAGCATATAGCTGTTCTTTTCTTAACAACTCTAATATCAACCTTAAATGCTGCTCATGCTCTTGCTCACTCTTGGAATAGATAAGAATGTCATCAATGAAAACAATAACAAACTTATCTAAATATGGACTACAAACTCGATTCATGAGGTCCATGAATACAGCTGGCGCATTTGTCAACCCAAACGGCATGACCAAAAATTCGTAATGACCGTAACGTGTCCGAAAAGCAGTTTTCGGTATATCTTCTTCTTTGACGCGTAATTGATGATAGCCCGATCTTAGGTCAATTTTCGAGTACACACATGATCCTTGGAGTTGATCAAATAAGTCGTCAATTCTCGGTAGTGGATACCGATTCTTGATAGTTAACTTATTTAATTCACGATAATCTATACACATTCGGAAAGATCCGTCTTTCTTCTTGACGAATAAAATTGGAGCTCCCCACGGTGAAGTACTTGGTCGTATGAATCCACGATCCAGTAATTCTTTTAACTGACTCTGAAGTTCTTTTAACTCGGACGGTGCAAGTCTATATGGAGCACGGGCAACTGGTGCAGCTCCTGGTACTAAATCTATTTGAAATTCTACAGATCTAAATGGAGGTAATCCCGGCAACTCTTCCGGAAAAACTTCAGGAAAATCTCTTGCCACAGGCACGTCGTTGATGCACTTCTCTTTTTCTTTCTTTTCGACTTTATTAACATGTGCTAAGATAGCATAGCACCCTTTCTTCAAGCACTTTTGAGCTTTCAAATAACTAATGAGTTTTAGCTTTGAGTTACCCTTCTCTCCATAAATCATCACCGGCATTTTATCCTTACAAGGAATGCGAATTGCCTTCTTGGCACACACAACTTCAGCTCCTACTTTGGACATCCAGTCCATGCCGACTATTACATCAAAACTTCCTAATTCTACGGGTATTAAGTCAATTTTAAATGTTTCTCCGGCTAAATTTATTTTACAATCACGGCAAATTTTATCGGCTTTAATTAGTTTACCATTAGCTAACTCGATCATGTACTTAGCATCTAGAGGTAATGATGAACAATTCAATTTAGCGTGAAAGTCTCTACACACGTAACTTCTATCAGCACCAGTATCAAATATAATAGATGCGGATAAGTTATTAATGGTAAACGTACCCGTAACAAGCTCCGGGTCTTCACACGCCTCTCTAGCATTAATAACAAATGCTCTCCCTAGTGCAGGTCCGATATTCTTCTCTGGATTCGGGCACTGGCTCTTATAGTGACCTTGTTTTCCACACCCATAACAAGTAATGGTAGCCAAAGCAATTCTATTTGCATTGGTGGCAGGAGTCTTGGTACCATTTGTATTTGTAACGAGAGCCCTACAATCTTCAGCAAGATGACCCTTTCGATTACATTTGTTGCATACCACATTACAGTAGCCAGAGTGATGTTTGTGGCATCGGTTGCATAAAGGATTTTGTCCTTTATAACCAAAGCTTAAACCACTACCCGCACCTTGCGTGATTTCTTGTTTCTTAAAAGATTGTTGTTGGTTACCTCGATCATAATTTCCATTCCACTTTCTTTTGTTACCTGATACCTTCACATCAGTATTGGATACTTTCTTATCCATGATGACCTGATCCATTAGCTCGTTTGCCATGGTTATAGCTTCATGAATTGTCTTAGGTTTCGATGCTGTAACATTTGCCTTGACCTTTTTGGGCAAACCATCTTTGTACATTTCAATTTTCCGTTCTTCGGTTGGAACCAATTCAGGACATAGCAAAACTAATTCCATGAATCGCTGATTGTAGTTGGTGATTTCAGTACCAATAACCTTCAGACTTCGTAATTCATCTTCCAACTTCCTAACCTCGTTCCTTGGACAATACTCGTTGATTAACATTGTTTTGAATTCTTCCCATGGAGTATCATAAGCTACATCTCCTCCTACCGCCTTCACATAATTTTTCCACCACGTGAGTGCACTATCTTGTAAAGTGCACGATGCGTATTTGGTCATGTCCTTTTCAACACAACCACTTATTTTAAACACAGTCTCCATCTTTTCTATCCACCGGGTTAAACCGATCGGTCCTTCTGTTCCACTGAATGATGAGGGCTTGCAAGCTTGAAAAGTTTTGTAAGTGCACCCCACACGAGGATTTGGGTTAACTGCAGCACCTCTTGCAGCCTCGACCCATAACATTCTGTCGTTCACTCGCTGATTGATGAGTTCCTGGATTTCTTGTTCCGTCATTCGGTTCAATCGCGCCATATTCTTCTATAAGAATGAAAAGAAAATAATTATTCACATGGAATATTATAGATGTAGTGTATATTTACAGTACATTATAGCTTATTAATAATATGAACCAGGTATTATTATAAAAGCCTTTTCTTCTTATTAGCGTTTTATAATTATATCTAGGGTAGTACCTACCCGTTAATGTCCATACTTAATAGCTTAGTACAGAATCAATTACTACCATCTAAATAATACTTAACCATGGAAAATTATTGCATTTCACACTTCACTATTTTACATATGCTTATCTTACATCGAACATTAAGCAAACCACACTGATAATATTATACAAAACATTATATGATCCCATGGTTTAATACGGCAGCGCATCGTTTGGTCTATTTTCTAGGACGTTTAGGTTCAAAGAATCGCTTAACGCTTATCCTGGCTGTCTGCCTATATTTTGGCTGTGGGACTGAAGAACTGGATGCCGGGATAGAACGAATAGGAATAGCGGGAATAGGGGTGGTAGTGTCTAGTGGAGTTGGTGCCACATCATCCTTATTAAACTCAAGATTTGAATTTTCTAATTCATTAGCCTTTCGTTTCTTTCCTAGTTCGAACTTGTCTTTCGTAATTTCCTGTATTTCTTCCTCGGGTTCACTTTCCTTCTCGGGTTCACTTTCCTCCTCGGTTTCACTTTCCTCCTCGGGTTCACTTTCCGGGTTCTTTATAGTTGGTTCATCCGGAATTTGTGAGTCTTCCCCAAAGATATTATTTTCGTCATCGGATAGGTTAATGACTGAAACACCATCTGAAGATTCTGATTCGGAGTCGCTGAATTTGATAATAAATTTTGAGCTCGACATCTATCACACAACAACTAACCCATTAGTACTACATAATATTTACATATAAATTTTAACCAACAATGATAAGCAATGGTTTTTAAAATCAGACCCGGTCAAAGTCCAGACTTACTAATGTATCCTAACGACTTCTCGGTTAGACACACTAATGCAAACCTGGTTCGCTAAGACCACCGCTCTGATACCACATGTCATAACCCGTCCTTAACCATAAGAACGAGTTAGATAACGTATGATTTCATTGCGAGGTATTGACCTCTATATGCGACATTTTTAAAAGAACAACTGCATTTATTTTACATTACAAACCATAACTCTTATTTTAATACAAGCTTTAGACAATAAAAAGATGATTATCGTTTAGCGATAATCTTAGACTTACAAACTTTACATGTGATGATAACAATACGATTTCTAGCATATTTTACATTACAAATCCTCCGATATGCAGTTTTATTTTTGACACAAATATGCATACTCAAGATCTTGTTTAAATTCAACATGTTGCAGCGGAAGCTTCTAATTATCACCTGAGAATAGACATGTTTAAAACGTCAACATAAAGTTGGTGAGATATAGGTTTAATGCCGGCAGCGATATAAATATAGACCACAAGATTTCATATATAAACATTTTAATAAAAATATTCTAAATGGTTGAGCACTTGGTAGCCATACTTAACATTTAATCACGTCGCATATTCCCTTTATTATGAAATCTTACTACACCGTACCAAGTGTAGTCACGAAACGAAGTACTGTGCAACCGTTGAATACTGGTCATCCAGTCCGGTTGGGGTTGTCAGGCCCGATAGATCTATCAACAGGATTCGCGTTTACAATACCGCTGTAAATAGTAGTTACCAAGCTACAGGGAAGTATGCCAGTGGTACAACTCAACGTAGAATATATTTTTCAGTTACTTGTGTCCATATCGTAAAACATAAAATACATGTATTCTCATCCCGAAATACTTAGAGTTTAAAAGTGGGACTATATACTCACTTTCGTCTTGAAGATATGTAATTTTGACTTGGTCTCCGATTGATATCACAAACCTAACCATATATAATATATCAATACCTTTTCTTTTTAAACAATCGTCACATATATATACTTATAATACTTTTAATACTTTTAATAATTCCTTAGTCCGTAGTTAGCAGTTCGATGTTAGTAATTCAATTTTAAATGGTTCATTTTTAGGTGTTTAATAAACCCCCAACGAAATAAATAAAACCCCCATCGTATATGTATTGGTCGAGATTAATCTTGACCCACGGTACCGGTGTTGTCAAATGACGTGTTGCGTACATAAAGTACCGGTGTTGTCAAATGACGTGTTGCGTACAATCATGGGATCTTATGATTAATCTTCTCGTATTGTTTACGGGTGATCCTGAACCATATAAAATTAAATTATGAGTACATATATATAAAATATCATGTTATTTTAAAAAGATGTGATTTATTTAATTTTCTTCAATTATTTTCGTAGCTAAACTAGTCTTGGATATCCGATTTTGTTTTGGTCGTAGTTTCTTCGTTACAACTCCGTTTTCGTTGGTTCAACTTGCCACTTCCTTGGATCGAGTCCCTCTTTAAGACTATGAACTGTAAATACCTTAGTTTGTATTCGAAATCACAGGTCATAGGTCAAACTTTAGTAAAACTTATGAAGTTAATCATTTTCCATCATGTAAACAACCTTAAATGATTATTTTTCTAAAAATACTTATACTTTGAGTTAAATCATGAAATTTTTATGTGTTATCATATTCATAGCAAATATCATTTTTCCAGAAAATAAACCTCCAATTCAAAGTTCAAGATAGTTTTTAATTATCCAACCCAAAACAGCCCCCGGTTGCACTCCAACGTCGTAAATTCAGTTTTTAAGGTGTTCTTTGAAAAACCAAGTTATACCTTGTTAAATTAGCATATATTTATGAAATATTACAGGTCTTGAAGTATTTTAAAAGTTAAGTTAGAAGGATCTATTTAGTTTGCAAACAAGTTTGAAAACATTCAAACTATGTTCTTGTTGTTAAAATTTTATACCACAAAATAAGATAGCTATATATATATGAATCGAATAAGGTTATGAACATAGTTACTACCTCAAGTTCCTTGGACAAGGTTGCTGTAAAAGAGGAGTAAAAAGCTAGAACCAAAAGGGTGATGGAATTGGATTAAAGATTGGAAGTAAGTTTGTGTTCTTGGAAGGATTTCTTGAAGTGTTGTTGTAAGAGTTTTATTATGGTGATTAAGTGATGTTTTTGAAGCTAGATATTCATGGTATCTTGCTGGGATTATGATGAACACTTAAGGTTCTTAAGATTGTGTTTTGTTTAGAGAAAATGAGGTAGTAAAGATTGAAAATGGATGGAGTATATAAAGCCTTAAAAAAACGTTTTTCATGGGAAACATGGACAAGATTTTCAAGTTGTTATTTTGTGAAATTAGTCAACAAACTTCCAAATTCTAATTACCTCTCATCTAGGGCAGTAATAATGGCTAGTTAGGTGGTGATTTGATGTGTATATACTAATAGTAAATACGTATAGAAGCTAGGTATGATACGAGTACATATACTCTAGATATACGTATAGAAATCTTGTGAAAAATGGAATGAGAATTCAAATATAGCTATCTTTTGTGAATACACTTATATTGTTTTATGTATTTAAGTCCTTAAAAAGTGATTAAATACATTACATATACGATATATGTATAAACATTATAGGTCAAAAGTATTTATGTCAAATAACGTTACGTATGATTATCGTTTTGAAAACTTAAGTTAGTAGTTTCAAAATATACTTATAACTTATTGTTATTAATACAAAATGAGATATTACAACATTCTTAGATCATGTTAAATATGTATATATACATATATATACACAAACGTATAATTATCATATGTTATATAGTTCGTGATATCATCGGTCAAACTAGACGGTCAATCGTTGTGTAAAACTCATTTCAAAAACATAATTCTCAACAATTTGGATTGCTTATCATGTTGGTAAGGTTTAATTTATGTAAATATTAATCTTATAAGTATAGAATGATCGAAAAAGTGCGGGTCATTACACAGCATGCTTGTATAATATTGTTTAAAACTGCATTCGAGATTACTTTGTTGTAACATATTAATATTGTAAACCAATATGTATTGGTAGTGTGTAAGTGTGATATTTTTAGATTATCATTTATGGATAATCTAGGTGGTGTCCTTTTAACCTTGTCGATAAAATAAAGGTTATGGTTTGTTTTAAAATCGAATGCAGTCTTTGAAAAACGTCTCATATAGAGGTCAAAACCTCGCAACGAAATCAATTAATATGGAACGTTTATAATCAATATGAACGGGACATTTCACCTATCGGATACGATAGATAACGGAACCCCATGTCGACTAACTATCTCTTTCAAATACAACTCTACCAAATACTCAACGATGTTGTCTCTTTTGTTGCTAAGAAGTGTGCACTTTTCGTCAGTCAATCAACTATTACCCATATCATATCATTACCTCTTGGAGATCTAGGTAATTTCATCACAAAATCCATTGTAATATGATCCCATTTTCACTCTGGAATTTTCAACTGCTGTAATGAACCATAGGGTTTCTAGTGTTCAGCTTTGACCTGGGCGCAAACGTGACACTTTTCTACCAATTGAGCAACATCTTGTTTCATCGTTGGCCACCATATAGCTGTTTCAAATCGTTATACATATTTGTACTACCCGGATGGACAGTAAACCTCGATTTATGCGCTTCATTTAAGATCAATTTCCTTAAATCTCCAAGCATCGGCACCCAAATTCAGTTCTTAAACGTCTTAAGTCCTCTGAAATCATCAGTCAATTGGTCTTTTATTTTTGTCATCAATTCAGTCTTTAAATTTTCCTCTAATAAAGCTTGGTCTTGAACCTGTCTTATCTGTTCAATTAGATCTGAAACTATTTCGGTTCTCATAAATTTCACAGTCTCTAAGGTCTTTTTACGACTCAAAGCATTGGTAACAACATTCGCTTTTCCCGGATGATACTTTATTTCAAAATCGTAACCTTTTATAAGCCCAATCCACTATCTCTATCGCATATTTAGTTCTTTCTGCGTGAAAATATACTGGGGCTCTTATGGTCTGTACATATCACACACTTTGTACCATATAAGTAGTGTCTCCATAATTTAAGTGCAAATACCATAGCCGACATTTCTAAATCATGAACCGGATAATTACATTCGTGTATCTTTAACTAACGAGAAGCGTACATGATAACTTTATCTCTCTGCATTAGTATACACCCCAACCTAGCAATTGACACATCACAATAAACTACGAAATCGCCTGAACCCTCTGGTAACGTTAACACTGGAGCCTGACACAACAACTGTTTCATAGTCTAAAAGGCATGTTCTTGTTGGTCACTTCATCGAAAACTTACATCTTTTCTGGTCAATCTGGTTAGCGGACCCGCTATTTTAGAAAAATCTTTTATAAACCGGCGATAATATCCCGCAAGACCCAAGAAACTCTTAACTTATGTCGGCGTCTTCGGCGAATTCCAACCCATTACCATTTCTATTTTCGACAGATCCACTTTAATAACTGCCTCATAGATAACAGGGCCCAGAAACTGCACCACTCGGAGCCAAAACTCACACTTCGAGAACTTAGCATATAACTGCTCTTTCTTTAACAACTCTAACACTAATCGAAGATGTGTCGCATAATCAGCCTCTATCTTTGAATATACCAATATATCATCGTTAAACACAATAACAAACTGATTTAATACGGCTTATAAACCCTATTCATCAGATCCATGAAGACTGCCGGAGCATTTGTTAACCCAAATGGCATAACCAAGAACTCGTAATGCCCATATCTCATTCTGGACGCTGTCTTCGGTATATCTGATTCTGCAACTCGAACCTGATGATACCCTGATCTAAGATCTATTTTCGAAAAGTAAGACGCACCCTGAAGCTGGTCAAATGGATCATCGATTCTAGGCAAAGGATTCTAGTTCTTAACCGTTCTCTTATTTAACTCTTGATAATCTATACATTCTCAGAGTACCGTCTTTCTTCTTTACAAACAACACCGGTGTACCCCACGACGAGGAACTCGGTCTTATAAACCCATGTCTAACAATATTTGTATCTGAGACATCATCTCTCTGAACTCAGAATGAGCTAACCTATAGGGAGCCTTAGCTAGTGGAGTTGTTCCCGGAACCAACTCAGTCTTATACTCTAGTTCTATTACCGGCGGCAACCCCGGTAACTCATCAGGAAATAACTCGAGAAATTCCTAAAAAATTGGAATATCGGTAACAGATCTCTTTTCTATCTTAGCATCAATAACATAAGCCATAAAAGATTTACACCCCTTTGAAAGTGACTTTTTTGCCTTCATCATAGAAATCTACGGGAAACTAAACCTACTCCGTTCCCCTCGGGCCACAACACGGGTTCCATCATTCAGACGAAAGATTACAATCTTCTTATCACACGTGATGTGGGCCTTATGTAGGCTCATCTAATTCATCCCTAACACTACGTCAAAACTAGGGATAGACAACACTAGACAGGACATAGCAAGCTGTCTACCATCAATTTCTATACTAGCTCCAGACACATACGTGGTGACTAAAACCGTCTTACCATCAGCTACCTCTACTCTAACAGGCTCAGGAAACACAGTTGCAGGTAACCCTAACTTAGTACAGAAATCTATTGTAACGACCCGGAATTTTCCGATCGTTCTATACTTATGAGATTAATATTTACATAAATTAAACCTTACCAACATGATAAGCAATCCAAACTGTTGAGACTTATATTTTTGAAAAGAGTTTTACACAACGTTTGACCGTCCAATTTAACCGATGATATCACGAACTATATAACACATGATAATTATACGATTATGTATATGTACATATCTATACATATTTAACATGATTTTAGGATGGTTTAACATTTCATTGTGAACTAACAACAATGAGTTATAAGTATACTTTGAGACCACTAACTTAAGTTTTCAAAACGATAACTATATGTAACGTTCTTTGACATATATACTTACAATCTATAATGTGTTGTGATTTATGTCACCAATATGATTTAAGTGTAATGGGATTAATTTGTAACCAAAATAATCTTGATAAATATCGAACAAGTTTGGGGAAGTGTGGAGTGCACACTTGTTTGAACTTATCTTGATTATGACGGGGGTTCGGGGGCAGCGCCCCTGATAAGCGGGGTCCAAGGGGCAGAGCCCCTGGCTGGGGTCGAGCTGCCAGGTCAGCTTGGAAATTTTTTTTTGGGCTAACATTGCTTTATTAAAAATGTCTTAAAATTTTATTTTTGGCCCGGTTGGACCCAAAATAAAAGCCCGATTTTGAGCTTCTTTTACCGTATCATACCCATCATCTATACGTATTTACTATTGGTAAATACACATCAAATCAATATCCTTATCAGCCTTAGATCTGCCCTAGATAAGAGGGAATCTTATTTGTAAGCTAGCATACATTATTACTCAAAAATTCAACACAATAATTTGTCCTTGTTCCCTCAATAACCAGACTGTTCTATAAGTATCACCATCACCTTGGTTTTTCATTTCATTCTTACAACCATCTTTCTCTAACCAAAAACACACTCTTAGGAACTCTAAGTGTTCTTCACAATCTCGGCAAATACTCATGAAGAACTAGCTTCATGAACAACCTATAATCATCATAAGAAAGTTTGATCAAGATTATTTTCTATCTTTTCCAGTAGCTTTATCCAAGTAACTTGAGGTAGTAACCTTATTCATAATCTTATTCGATTCATATTTATATAGTTATCTTATTTTGTGTTATAAAATTTTTAACAACAAGAACATAGTTTGAATGATTTCAAACCTGTTCGCAAACTAAATAGATCCTTCTAATTTGATTTTTAAAACACTTCAAAACCTGTAATATATCATATTATGACAAAATCGGATTAATCATATCTTGGCTAATTAACATAATATTTAATATATATTTACTTATGATTTGATTTTATATATTTCAGGACCACCCGTAAACAACACGAGAAGATTAATCATAAGACCTCATGATTGTACGCAACACGTCATCTGACAACACGGTACTTTATGTACGCAACACGTCATTTGACAACATAGTACCATGGGTCGAGATTAATTCTGATCAATACGAATACGATGGGGTCTTTATTTATTTTATTGAGCAACTAATTATGGACCATTAACAACAGACTGCTAACTACGGACTAAGAAAATATTAAAATTATTATAAGTATATATATATATATGTGTAATGATTACTTGAAAAGAAAATATGTTGATATATTATATATATGGTTAGGTTCGTGATATCTATCGGAGACCAAGTCGAGTTAAATACCTTCAAGGAAAAGGTGAGTGTATAGTCCCACTTTTAAACTCTAAATATTTCGGGATGAGAATACATGCATTTTATGATTTACGTTATGGACACAAGTGATTAAAATTATATATTCTACGTTGAGTTGTACCACTGGCATATCTCCCTGTAACTTGGTAACTACTATTTACATGCGGTATTGTAAACGCGAATCCTGTTGATAGATCTATCGGGCCTGACAACCCCAACCGGACTGGACGACCAGTATTCAACGGTTGCACAGTACTTCGTTTCGGTGACTACACTTGGTACGGTGTAGTAAGATTTCAAAATAAAGGGAATATGCGACGTTGATTAAATGTTAAGTATGGTTATCAAGTGCTCAACAACTTAGAATATTTTTATTAAAACGTTTATATATGAAATCTTGTGGTCTATATTCATAACGCTGCCGGCATTAAACCTATATCTCACCAACTTTATGTTGACGTTTTAAGCATGTTTATTCTCAGGTGATAACTAAAAGCTTCCGCTGCAACATGTTGAATTTAAGCAAGATCTTGAGTATGCATATTTGTGTCAAAAATAAAACTGCATATCGGAGGATTTGTAATGTAAAATATGTTGGAAGTCGTATTGTTATTATCACATGTAAAGTTTGTAAGTCTAAGATTATCGCTAAACGATAATCATTATTATCTTGTTTAAACCTTGTATTTGTAATAAAAGTTATGGTTTGTATTGTAAAAACGAATGCAGTTTTGAAAAACGTCGCATATAGAGGCCAATACCTCGCGATGAAATCATATGTTATTGTATTCGTCCTTATGGTTAAGGTCGGGTTATGACATCTATAGACATAAACGTCCTTTTTGCACCCGAATTAAACAATACTCTAGCAGATATTGAGTTGATCAAGAACATAGCGGTTATGACGTCATCATTATTAGTTGCGACCTAACTGTCATCTGAAAGGCCCTGGCTTCCGTAGTTGGTGGGTTCTTTCTCTTATGTCCACTCGAGGCTGTGGAACCCCCGACAGATCTCGAACGCGCCCCTGACCCTGCCCCGGAACTTGCACCTTTGGACGCCTAACAACTAGCTGAACGGTGACCCGGCTGGTGACAACTCCAATGTAGCGACCCCGACAAATCATCAATTGATGGCGTCGACTACTTAGGTCCCGTTGCGTGGTCATAGGTCCTTAACGTGACGTTTGACCAAAGATATGTCGCATTCCTTTCAAAAATAAAGATTGTTTCAAAGTTTACAAGAATTGTTCATCCAAAAGTTACGTTACAAGGTTATAGTTACATGTGAAACCTATGCGACACAGTTTTAAAGAAAGTCAAAAGACGCTCCATGAAATGCATGTATACACGACATCCAAAGCAAGTATCAAATAATGAGCGGAAGCATGTTTCACATAGCGTTTAAAGAGCTGAGAAAAACATAGAAATCTGTCAACGAAAACGTTGGTGAAATCATATGTTTAAGTAAGTAAGTGAGTAAAAGTAAGTCGAACCACAAGATTTGCAACATTGATAAAATAGTAATACATTCTAAAAGTTAATATTCACGAGCACCCAATTATCAAGGCTTAACATTCCGTCCGTTGAACCCCATTAATAGTGCTAGAACAACACTGTTTCTCGAAAATATATTTCATCCGTAGACGGTAGCGAACCGTCCGAGATGAGGGTTTGTCAAACCTATATGGCCATACAACATAAGTTCACGCCTACACTTACACACTGCAAGAGTAACTAATGATATTCGAATTGAGAATTTTGTTCTAAACTCGTATGTAGAATGTTTGTTTTCCTCTACTTGTGTTCACTTAGTTAAAAAGAAATGTTTATGTTTTCTCATCCCAAATGTAAGTTCAAAAGAGTAAAAGTGGGACTATGATCTCACCTTGAGTGCAAGAGTAATAAAGTACTTCAACAAGTAAACACATGCAAAGACAAAGCTAGTCTTAACCTAAACATATAGGTTGTATCAATAACGATAAACACGATAGGTCAAAGATGTTCAATTAGTCATATGGCTCGTTACGACTCGATTATGAAGCATGTGAATCAAATTGTCAAGTTTCATGCAAGATACAAGTAAAGAATCATGTTAGAAAATTGCATAATCATTTGGTCAAGTTTGACAAAAAGTCAAACTTTGGTCGGTCAAAGTCAACAAAAAAGTCAACACGTTCGGGTCGGGTCCCGAACTATTTTTCTGAGGTTTTTATTCATATATAAGCATGTTAGAACAAGTCTCATGTGAATCGGAGGTCCATAGCGTGCCAAACATTTTTCTTATTTTGACCAAGGAGGTCAGAACCTGGACACGGCTTATGCCGCGCCGCGGCCCACAATTGTCGCGCCGCGATAATACACGGGAGCTGGTACCTGGCCAGTTTCAGTTTTTCTAAGTCCAAACCAAAATCTTTTCATGCACAAAACACAAACCGCAAACACTTAGAACTCGCACCTTATATCGTTGGAAAGCTCTTTTGACAATGAACACAACTAAACACGTTTCATCAAACAAAAACATCATTTCCAATAACCGATTTCTCGTCAAGTGATCATTTAAAGTCCATTTTCAAAGTTTCAAGTTCTTGAAATGCATTACATGATTCGGGAATCCAATCCACACATGTGATATGCCATTTCGAAGGTAATTACTCATGCAATACAACTAAACACTTACTAACAACATTTCATGGCATTCAAAGTATCAAAAGTTCATTTCAAGTTCATCAAACCCTAATCAAAGTTCACAAAATCATTAATCATGTATTTGAAGTTTTACAAATCAACCTACACATCAAAATGAAGCTAGTGATACTAGTAACACAATTAAAACATGAACTTTAACAATTTAACAACATTTAATCTTCCAAAATCAAAGATTAAGCAAAACCATTTTCAAGTTCATGCTAGTTACTCCAAAACAACAAATCGAGCATACAAGTCATATATTCACGTTTGACTTAAGCTATAGACACTAATTAACAACTTTATAATTCAAAAACATCAAGAACACAAAATCTAGTGATTTTAGAAAGTTACCCAAATGAGATGAAATTGGTATCAAATTGTAGAGGATGAAGAGAGGATTCCAAATATGTAATTTGTTTTGATGTTAGCCTCCAAATCCGAAATTAGATGATGAATTTGTGTGTTTGGGTGTTATGGTTCAAAAATGGAAGTAAGAAGAGAGAAAGAGAGAAAGAGGAGGTGGAGGTGGAAATGAGTGGTGGATAAGGTGGGTTGACTAGTTGACCTAGTCAACTAGTTTGCCCACTTGGCAACCTCGGTCCCTCAAGTTTCAAAGCGGGTGCGGGAATTAACCAAACGAATTATTTTGAATTACACGAGAGTACGGGAGACGTTATAATCTAATAACGAAAATATTATGAATGTTTGCTAACGGAGGTTAAGAATCTAGATACGAAGAATATTATTAAAATAAAATAATAATAAAAAGACGGCGTTAAAAATAATTTAACGGAAAAATGCGGGATGTTACATTACCCACGCCTTAAAAGAAATTTCGTCCCGAAATTTAGTTGGAAGCAATAGACGCTGTTTCTTACTCGAGACCTTACGTTGTCAATGCTATGGATAAGTGAAGATATGTCCTTGGGCATTTCCACGAATTTGGATAGTCGGGGTTTCACGTTGTATTAAGGCTTGGTTTACGATCCACCATTTCAACCGGTTTTTCCCATAGAGGGGAGTTTGTCATCAATAGTAGGTTTATCTAGAAGGATAGCATGTTCCTGTTCCGCAGGACATGTCTCTAAGTTTGTTACACGAAATGTAAGGTAAACGGAAACTTTAATTGAGTCAAGAGATCTAAACGGTAGGAGGTGGTTCCAATACGCCCCAAGATTTCAAAAGGATTAATATATCGCGGTTTTAACTTTCCCTAATTCCTGAAACGGATTACACCTTCCCAAAGTGCGGGTTCTCAATATTACACGGTTACTGACTTGGGATTCGAGAGGTTTACGTCGAATATCGGTATAGCCCTTTTGGCGACTACGGGTCATCTTGAGTCCTTCTCAGACTTGAACGATCTCAACTGTTATTTCTTGAATGAGTTCAGATTCGGTGATTTGCTTGCCACATGCTTTGGTCCAACGAATAGGGGTATGACATTTGTGGTCATATAGGGTTTCGGAAGTGCGGCGTTAATACACGAATGGTAACTGTCGTTATAAGAGGAACTACTAAAGGTAATAATACCAGCTTGTAACATGTCTTTCCAAGATGTGAAACGTAAGTTTGTTTGGTCCGTTGGTTGTGGATGATACACGGCACTCATTTGATGCCCTGTACAAAACCATCGTGTACGAATCATCAACAACAGGATCATTACAAGGTTAAGTACTACATGCGTTTTCAAAAAGAGTTTGCATTCATTAATAAAGTGATGTCTAAACCAACATCGAATGTTTTACAATCCAAAAGCATGCTTCACTAAGTAGAAGCAAATAATAAGTGTATGTGACCACAACGGTCGTTACAAGTCATAGTTCAAAGGTACGAATGTTTGAATGCAAAACAAAGTAGTTCATACGATGACAACTCTAAGCAGCGGGTGTCTACAGCACGACTAGTACACAGCGGAAGCTAACCTCAAGCACCTGAGAAAAACATGCTTAAAAACATCAACACAAAGGTTTGTGAGCTATAGTTTAAGTATAACAGTAAGTAAGGTAGGCCACGAGATTTTAGTGCTACAAAGAGCGTTTCAAAATAGTATGATAAAGTATATGTTAACCGTGGGCACCTGGTAACTAACTTAACGTTTATACCCCCTGAAAGTACACTTGGCAAGTGCGTATGTCTATGAAGTATTAAACACTCGTTAAATGCTAGCGCTACTAGCCCGAGTGGGGATGTCAAACCCTATGGATCCATATCTAAGATTCGCGTTCACCGGTTCAAAAACCAATGACTAAACGTTACCGAGCTAAAGGGAATGTTTCTGCCGTTGTATAACCCACACATATATAAGTTTAAGTACTCGTGCCTAGTATGTAAAACATAAAATCCGCATGTATTCTCAGTTCCCAAAATAAGTTTAAAGTAAAAAGGGAATGCTATAACTCACAATGATATGTAGCGGTAAAGTAGTAGTCGGGAAAGGTGTGCAAGTAAATGGTCCAAAGTCCTCAACCTAAGTCAAATAGTACTAAGTCAGTAAATCGTCTTAATAGGTTTAAAAGTATGTAATTAAGGTCTTAAGGGTCATCATCATTCATCATTAAACAAAAGGCGTAAAGTAGGTTTCGTTTATGAAAGTAGTTTAAAACAAAGTCTGACTTCAGTCAGTCACCACGGTCTCTAACCTTACTGAATTAAGGTGAGACCAGTGGCCATGGCTCCATATATGAGTCCCTTAAGTGTGGTAAAAATTCCAGAAGCAAAATCGTCTTCGTTTGACCGTGGCGACGGTCTAAGTGCGAGTAGGTCAGAAATTTCTGCACAACGTTAAAGGACATAGTGACGATCGGAGGGCCATAAATCCTAAACCGTAACTCTGATTAAGACGAGTCCTATCTGAAAAGTTATCTACTCGAAAAGATCTATTTGAAAATCATAATCAAAACAGCCCAGGTCTACTGGTCTGTTACAGAAACAGTAGGTCAGTAGGGTTTGGACAGAAACAGTAAGTTTAAGTGAGTTCCGGTGGTCTTGGTGCTTGATGTTCATCATGGTTCTCATCTTTGATGCATATAGCTTCAAGTGTACAACTCATTGATGTATCTACATCATCTTAACCAAGTCTTGACCATCATAACCCTAGTGCAAGTCTAAGACATGAAGCACAACTCACTTAAGAGTTGCATGTAGTTTGATGAACCAAAGTTACATCAAAGTCTTAGGTTTGACACTTACATGAACTTTAAGACTAATAATAAGTTACAAACTTGAAAATGAACTTATGAAATCGAGATCTTAAAATGTAGAACATAGTTCTTAGTTAGATCTTGAAGATCCAAGACTCAAAAGTCTAGATCAAGCATAAGTATACAAAGTTATAATTAAAAAGTTTCCTTTATATGTTCTTGAACTTTAAAGTTAACCTTAAGTTCAAGATTAATGAGATCAAAGTTAACTTGTAACATTTGACCAACAAGAACATAAATCATGAAATTAAAGTGCAAGAATGAAGTAGTAAACTAAGTAAACAAGTAAATTATTCATGGTTGTTCATACTTTAACGATTCAAACCAAAGTTTGATCTTTAGAAAGTAAGCTTTAAAGTTTACTTCATGAACTTCAAGTATGTATTTCAACCATGAACTTTATAATCTTTTGAAACAAGTAAGGTAGAACATAACTAGATAGATTATGTTCTTGTTGTTCTTGTTATAACAAGATAAAATGAAGAATCAAACTAGTAAGTTTATTCTTGTAATCATGAAAGTAAGTAACAACAACATGACTTAAATAACTAGTAATCAAAGACAAGTAACATTTAAATAAAAGAATGATGATGATGAAGATGTAGATTTCGGTTTTGTTTGAAGAAAAGAAGAGAAGAAGATGTTCAAAACACTTACAAGAAAGAGAGAATTTGAGAGAAAAGTTACAAGTGTTCTTTGTGTGTGTTTGAGAATGAGAGAGTTTGTGAGTAAGTAGTAAGTAAAAAAAAAAGATTTTGACTCCCTCCTCTTCCACAAAATGTGACGGCCAGCAGCCTCTCAAGGGGGGATGGAGTTGTCTTGTGGTTACATGCTTGTTAAAGTTTGAAAAGGTGGATAAAAGGGGTGGTTACATGGGGATTAAGGCATAACTAGATTCCATATCTCTTAACTAGCTAGTTCCATGTTCTAAATGATACTTACACTTGAAAGAGTGGGCTAAAGGGTCCATTAATAATGTAGGGTGGGCTTGTAAGCCCAATATAATAAGTCCATTTACTTTAAACAAGCCCAAGTTCAATAATTCACAAGTTAAACCAATTAAAGCCCATGTAATTAACTAAAAGCCTTAGTTAATTAAAATGATTAATAAAACTAATCAAGAATGTAAATAATACTCTAAAAATATTATTCGTGAAAGTTTCGGGTGTCACAAAGACGTTTCGGGCACTTAAAAGTCAAGTTCGGGCAATCATGGCAACATGTAAATGTAATAACATACATTCGTTTAATCACACGTATTAATAATAAAAATTATTAATAAATAAATGTTGGAAAATCCAGGGTCGTTACATTACCCACCTGTTAAAGAAAATTTCATCCCGAAATTTTAAGCTGAGGTAGATGGAGGAGTCGGGAAAAGGTGAGGATACTTCCGCATCATTTGATCCTGTCGTTCCCAAGTAAACTCAGGTCCTCGTTTGGCATTCCATTGTACTCGGACGATCGGAATCTTGTTGCGTTTCAAAGTTTTGATCTCACGATCCATAATTTCAACAGGTTCCTCCACAAAGTGGAGTTTGTCATCAATTGTAAGTTCTTCCAGTGGTATGATAAGTTCTGGTGCAGCAAGACACTTCTTCAAGTTTGACACATGGAAGGTAGGATGAACTGAGCTCAATTGTGCTGGTAGATCCAAACGGTATGCAACGGGTCCAGCATGTTCCAAGATTTCAAAAGGACCAATGTATCGTGGGTTTAACTTCCCACATTTTCCAAAACGGATCACACCTTTCCAAGGTGCAACCTTCAACATAACACGATCACCAACATTGAATTCAAAGTCTTTATGTTTAAGATCAGCATAACTCTTTTGACGATCGTGGGCAGTCTTAAGTCTCGCTTGTATCTGAGCAATCTTCTCCGTTGTTTCATGGACTACCTCGGGTCCGGTAATTTGCTTTTCGCCTACTTCGGCCCAACAAATAGGGGATCGGCACTTACGGCCATACAATGCTTCAAAAGGTGCAGCACTAATGCTCGAGTGATAATTGTTGTTGTACGAGAATTCGGCTAGTGGCAAATGCCTTTCCCAGGCCTTTCCAAAATCAATGACACATGCACGTAAAATGTCTTCCAAGGTCTGAATCGTTCGTTCACTTTGCCCGTCAGTCTGAGGATGATAAGCAGTACTCATGTCCAGACGAGTTCCCATGGCTTCTTGCAAAGAACGCCAAAATCTAGAGGCAAAACGGGGATCGCGATCGGAGATGATCGATAAAGGTACACCGTGTCGTGATACAACCTCCTTAATGTATAATTGAGCAAGTCTTTCCATTGTATCAGTTTCCTTCATTGCTAGGAAGTGTGCAGATTTGGTAAGGCGGTCAACAATAACCCAAATAGTATCGTATCCGCCCACCGTCTTCGGCAGCTTAGTAATGAAATCCATTGTGATCCTTTCCAACTTCCATTGTGGGATTTCCGGCTGTTGAAGTAACCCAGAAGGTCTCTGATGCTCGGCTTTAACCTTCGAGCAAGTCAAACACTTACCAACATAAGTCGCAACGTCCTTCTTAAGATTCGGCCACCAATACTGTTCTTTAAGGTCGTGGTACATTTTGCCCGCTCCAGGATGAATCGAATATCTCGATTTGTGTGCTTCATCAAGTATAAGGTTCCGTAGATCTCCATAAAGAGGTACCCAAATTCTTCCGGTATAACATCGGAGTCCAGACTCCCTAACCTCGAATCGAGAGACAAGTATGTTCAAATATTCGTGAGATATATTCTCCTCCTTGAGAGCCTTAACTTGGGCTACTCTGATCTGGCTGTTGAGGTTCGAATGGATGGTGATGTTCAGTTCCCTAACACGAAGAGGTGTCGTCCTCTCCTTTCGGCTTAAAGTGTTAGCTACAACATTGGCCTTGCCAAGGTGATAACGGAGTTCACAATCGTAGTGGTTGAGTGTCTCGATCCATCGACACTGTCTCATATTTAGTTGCTTCTGATCAAAGATGTGCTGGAGACTCTTGTGGTCGGTGAAGATAGTGCTCTTAGTTCCATACAAATAGTGTCTCCACAATTTAAGCGCAAAGACAACGGCTCCAAGTTCAAGATCATGCGTAGTGTAGTTCCGCTCGTAGATCTTCAGTTGTCGGGAGGCATAGGCGATAACCTTTGATCGTTGCATCAGTACACAACCAAAACCACTCTTCGATGCATCACAATAAACAACGAAATCGTCACTGCCCTCAGGAAGCGATAGGATAGGTGCGGTGGTTAACTTCTTCTTCAAAGTTTGGAATGCTGATTCATGTGCGGGTTCCCAAATGAACTTCTTGCCCTTGTGAGTCAGCGCGGTCAAAGGACGCACAATCAGAGAAAACCCTTCAATGAACCTTCGATAATAACCAGCGAGACCTAGGAATTGGCGAATATGTGTCGGAGTAGTGGGGGTCTCCCACTTGCTGATGGCTTCAATCTTGGCGGGATCAACTTTGATACCCTGGTCGCTTACAACATGACCCAAAAATTGTACTTCCTTCAACCAAAATTCACACTTGGAGAATTTGGCGTAAAGTTGCTCTTGTCTTAAGAGTTTAAGTACTAGTCGGAGGTGTTGCTCATGTTCTTCTTCGCTCCTTGAGTAGATGAGGATATCATCTATGAAGACGATAACAAACTTGTCCAAGTAAGGCTTGCAGACACGATTCATGAGGTCCATGAACACGGCAGGTGCATTTGTCAAACCGAATGGCATCACGAGAAACTCATAATGACCATAACGGGTCCTGAATGCAGTTTCATCACGTCACTTTCCTTCACCCTCAGCTGGTGATATCCGGATCGCAAATCGATCTTTGAATAAACGCTCGATCCTTGTAGTTGATCAAAAAGATCGTCAATTCGTGGAAGAGGATACCGATTCTTGATAGTCAATTTGTTGAGTTCATGGTAGTCGATACACATACGGAAGGATCCATCCTTCTACTTCACAAAAAACACAGGTGCGCCCCAAGGCGAGAAACTTGGTTGGATAAATCCACAGTCTAACAGCTCTTGTAGTTGACTCTGTAATTCTTGCATCTCGAAAGGTGCGAGTCTATAAGGTGCGCTAGCTACAGGTGCAGCTCCTGGCACTAAGTCAATCTGAAACTCTACTGCTCTCTGCGGTGGTAATCCAGGCAATTCCTCTGGGAAGACATCGGAAAATTCGTTCACAATTTGAACGTCATTCACGCTCTTCACCTCAGTTTCTACCGCTTTCACATGTGCTAGGACAGCAAAACGTCCCTTCTTCATAATCTTTTGCGCTTTCACGCAACTAATGAGGTTCAACTTCGAGGTACATCTCTCTCCATAGATAACCAGTGGTTCGCCATCTCCTTGTGGTATGCGAAGTGCTTTATCTCCGCAGATTATATCGGCCTTTATCTTGCTCAACCAATCCATACCGACGATCACGTCAAAACTTCCCAGTTTGATAGGTATCAAATCAATTTCGAAATCTGCACCAGCTATGTTGATAATAGCTCCACGACTAATATGGTCAACCTTTTCAAGTTTTCCATTTGTGACCTCGACAAGCATACTTTATTTTAACGGAACTAATGACCAATTAATCTTATAGCAAAAATGTCTACATACATAACTTCTATCCACACCAGTATCAAACAAGACAGAAGCTAAAAGATTGTTGATTGTGAATATACCTGTCACCAAGTCGGGGTTATCGCGTGCATCCCTTGGATTAACATTAAAAGCTCGTCCACGGGGTGGTCCGCCATCTTTTCGCTTATTGGGGCATGCGTTTTTGAAATGGCCCGTCTGCCCGCATTCATAGCACTTCTTCGGCCCATTGGTGTTTGACTTCCCATTCAAAGTAGTGACCTTGCAGTCCTTCCCGATGTGCCCAGCCCGTTGGCACTTCTCACAGACAACATTGCAATACCCAGTGTGGTGTTTGTAACATCGCTTGCATTGAGGTAAGGTTCCTTTGTAGTTCGGGTTGGTGTTGGTGTTTTTGTTGGGATTAGGGTTTCCACCGTTGTTGTACCTCTTGGTGGGGGTTTGATCGTAGTTTCTCCCCCTGTTGTTGTTGTTGTTGTTGTGGTTGTTGTGGTTGTTGTGGTTGTTGTCCCATTTCCTCTTTTCGCTACTACCAGCCTCAAACTTAGCCTTCTCCGGCTCATTAATAAGAATCTGATTCATGAGAGTATGCGCCAAGCGCATTGCTTCGGGAACAGTCGGTGGTTTGGATGAGGTGACATTCCCCTTGATGGACTTAAGAAGTCCCCAAAAGTATCGCTCCATTCGTTTGAATTCGGGGGTGACCATAGTTGGACACATCAGCGCTAACTCCAAAAACCTACGGTTGTAGCTGTCAAGATCGTTTCCTACGGCCTTATGTTGCATGAATTCAATCTCCATCTTTTGAACCTCGGTTCTCGGACAGTATTCCTCAATCATAGCACATTTAAACTCTTCCCAAGGCGTAGCATACGCCTCATCGATTCCTTGCACTTGGGCCATGGTATTCCACCATGTAAGCGCGCCATCAGAAAGCGTGCAAGAAGCAAACTTGTTTTTATTATCCTACGAACAGTTGCTAACTCGGAATACTGATTCAAGTTTCTCGAACCATCTGGTGAGACCAACCGGTCCCTCGGTGCCGCTGAAGTTATGCGGTTTGAAGCTCTGGAATTCCTTGTAAGTACACCCATTTCGAACGGGTGGGATAACTGGTGGTGGTGGCGGTGGAACTTGAAGATTTCTTTCTGCTAGGGCTGCAGCGACCTGTTCGTTGATCATGTCCTCAATCTGGGCGGCGGTAGGTGTGGATCTTCCGTTAGCCATGGTATTCTAAACAAAAATTTTGACTCAAGTCAAAATCCAGTATGCAAGTAGTAATAATACATTATATAGTGACCAACATGGAATCAAAACATCACATGTTATTAAATAATGCATCTAGGTACAAATACCACAGAATCATCGTACAGCAATGTAAATAGAACATCGTGCAAGAATTAAATAACGCAAGGTTCCATTCATTAATAATAATAAGTTTCATATATCTGAATAAGTTCGTACAATACATATGAAATACATGAAACTATATCTAGATTACATCATGAAATCTAAATACAAGGTCCTACGGTGAAGGCGGGTGAACTGCTCCTCGAGCCAACTGCTCCTCGAGCTCAGTGACTCGAGCTCGGAGAGTCTCAATCTCCCTCATCAGTTCCTCGTTAGAGGGAGCTGGTGGGGCAGGTGGGGCGGGTGGTGCGGGTGCTGCCGGTGGTGCTGATGTAGATGGTCCGGCTCCGGATGTAGACGGTACGTCCCTAGATGTAAGTGGTCCGTATCTAAATCTAGGTGGTACGGTTCCAGGAATAGTCAATACGTAACGGGGAACCTTACGTATCTGTGGATCGGCGGGGTATGGCACAACTCGTTTACGAGCAGTAACCCTACGACGATGGCCAAATGCGTCAGTAAAAGCACGACCTCCATTCACCCCTGGAATGACGGTGCAGTCGAAACGGTACCGCTTCTTCGGCGGGGTGAAGGGTGCCTGAATAGGTCTATCAACAGGATCCTCATCATCGCTGGAGTCGTCTGATGATGAAGAATCGGCGAATGATGAGTCATCTGAATCGTGTGGTGCTGACACTGGTGGCTGAGCTGGTAATCCGAAGCGTCCGAAGGCGGCCAACATCTGTCTGTGTCTGCCTGACGGAATCACGACTAAACGTCCGTCGGGAGTGCGTTGGAAAGGCGTGCGCATGTGGTTACGAAACGGCCCTTCCATGAACTCCGCGGGGATCTCAATACCACCAATGCGGGGCTGTGACCTCGAGGATCCGGAAGCAGACACTGGGGCAGGTGCACTAGTACCAGCTCCGGAAGTAGAAGCGCCGGGATCACTAGTGGGTGTCGGGGCCGGTGTATCGGCAGTAGCAGCAGCTGGTGTAGCAGTAGGTAGGGCGACGGGGTCTGAGTCTGTACTGCCCGAAATGCCAGTAGGTGGAACATTCGACATCTGAACAAGGAAAAATAAATTTTCCATGTCAGTGTGTCATAAAGCAAGCAATTAATAGGCCAACAGTTTAAATCATGTATAACAGTAACTAGCATGGCAATAACAGCAATTCGTATGAAAGTAGCATGCAATCAAAAGCAAGTAGCATCATGCAGTAGTGAAATCATGTAGTAGCATATGGCATATAGCAGTAAAAGTAAGCAGCAGCATGCAGTAAGTTCAGCGGAAACAAGTAAACTAGCAAGTTGTAGATTAGTCCTATTAGTGAATCCTACTCGGGTCGGTCTTAGACTCACTAATGCAACCTAATTCCCTACAACCAATGCTCTGATACCAAATGTGATGCCCCGTATAAAACCATCGTGTACGAATCATCAACAACAGGATCATTACAAGGTTAAGTACTACATGCGTTTTCAAAAAGAGTTTGCATTCATTAATAAAGTGATGTCTAAACCAACATCGAATGTTTTACAATCCAAAAGCATACTTCACTATGTAGAAGCAAATAATAAGTGTATGTGACCACAACGGTCGTTACAAGTCATAGTTCAAAGGTACGAATGTTTGAACGCAAAACAAAGTAGTTCATGCGATGACAACTCTAAGCAGCGGGTGTCTACAGCACGACTAGTACACAGCGGAAGCTAACCTCAAGCACCTGAGAAAAACATGCTTAAAAACGTCAACACAAAGGTTGGTGAGCTATAGTTTAAGTATAACAGTAAGTAAGGTAGGCCACGAGATTTCAGTGCTACAAAGAACGTTTCAAAATAGTATGATAAAGTATATGTTAACCGTGGGCACTTGGTAACTAACTTAATGTTTATACCCCCTAAAAGTACACTTGGCAAGTGCGTATGTCTACGAAGTATTAACACTCGTTAAATGCTAGCGCTACTAGCCCGAGTGGGGATGTCAAACCCTATGGATCCATATCTAAGATTCGCGTTCACCGGTTCAAAAACCAATGACTAAACGTTACCGAGCTAAAGGGAATGTTTCTGTCATTGTATAACCCACACATATATAAGTTTATGTACTCGTGCCTAGTATGTAAAACATAAAATCCGCATGTATTCTCAGTTCCCAAAATAAGTTTAAAGTAAAAAGGGAATGATATAACTCACAATGATATGTAGCGGTAAAGTAGTAGTCGGGAAAGGTGTGCAAGTAAATGGTCCGAAGTCCTCAACCTAAGTCAAATAGTACTAAGTTAGTAAATCATATTAATAGGTTTAAAAGTATGTAATTAAGGTCTTAAGGGTCATCATCATTCATCATTAAACAAAAGGCGTAAAGTAGGTTTCGTTTATGAAAGTAGTTTAAAACAAAGTCTGACTTCAGTGAGTCACCACGGCCTCTACCCTTACTGAATTAAGGTGAGACCAGTGGCCATGGCTCCGTCTTTGAGTCCCTTAAGTGTGGTAAAAATTCCAGAAGCAAACTCGTCTTCGTTTGACCGTGGCGACGGTCTAAGTGCGAGTAGGTCAGAAATTTCTGCACAACGTTAAAGGACATAGTGAAGATCGGAGGGCCATAAATCCTAAACCGTAACTCGGATTAAGACGAGTCCTATATGAAAAGTTATCTACTCGAAAAGATCTATTTGAAAATCATAATCAAAATTGCCCAGGTCTACTGGTCTGTTACAGAAACAGTAGGTCAGTATGGTTTGGACAGAAACAGTAAGTTTAAGTGAGTTCCGGTGGTCTTGGTGCTTGATGTTCATCATGGTTCTCATCCTTGATGCATATAGCTTCAATTGTACAACTCATTTATGTATCTACATCATCTTAACCAAGTCTTGACCATCATAACCCTAGTGCAAGTCTAAAACATGAAGCACAACTCACTTAAGAGTTGCATGTAGTTTGATGAACCAAAGTTACATCAAAGTCTTAGGTTTGACACTTACATGAACTTTAAGACTAATAATAAGTTACAAACTTGAAAATGAACTTATGAAATCGAGATCTTAAAATGTAGAACATAGTTCTTAGTTAGATCTTGAAGATCCAAGAATCAAAAGTCTAGATCAAGCATAAGTATACAAAGTTATAATTAAAAAGTTTCCTTTATATGTTCTTGAACTTTAAAGTTAACCTTAAGTTCAAGATTAATGAGATCAAAGTTAACTTGTAACATTTGACCAACAAGAACATAAATCATGAAATTAAAGTGCAAGAATGAAGTAGTAAACTAAGTAAACAAGTAAATTATTCATGGTTGTTCATACTTTAAAGATTCAAACCAAAGTTTGATCTTTAGAAAGTAAGCTTTAAAGTTTACTTTATGAACTTCAAGTATGTCTTTCAACCATGAACTTTATAATCTTTTGAAACAAGTAAGGTAGAACATAACTAGATAGATTATGTTCTTGTTGTTCTTGTTATAACAAGATAAAATGAAGAATCAAACTAGTAAGTTTATTCTTGTAATCATGAAAGTAAGTAACAACAACATGACTTAAATAACTAGTAATCAAAGACAAGTAACATTTAAATAAAAGAATGATGATGATGAAGATGTAGATTTCGGTTTTGTTTGAAGAAAAGAAGTGAAGAAGTTGTTCAAAACACTTACAAGAAAGAGAGAATTTGAGAGAAAAGTTACAAGTGTTCTTTGTGTGTGTTTGAGAATGAGAGAGTTTGTGAGTAAGTAGTAAGTAAAAAAAAAAGATTTTGACTCCCTCCTCTTCCACAAAATGCGACGGCCAGCAGCCTCTCAAGGGGGGATGGAGTTGTTTTGTGGTTACATGCTTGTTAAAGTTTGAAAAGGTGGATAAAAGGGGTGGTTACATGGGGATTAAGGCATAACTAGATTCCATATCTCTTAACTAGCTAGTTCCATGTTCTAAATGATACTTACACTTGAAAGAGTGGGCTAAAGGGTCCATTAATAATGTAGGGTGGGCTTGTAAGCCTAATAACATAAGTCCATTTACTTTAAACAAGCTCAAGTTCAATAATTCACAAGTTAAACCAATTAAAGCCCATGTAATTAACTAAAAGCCTTAGTTAATTAAAATGATTAATAAAACTAATCATGAATGTAAATAATACTCTAAAAATATTATTCGTGAAAGTTCCGGGTGTCACAAAGACGTTTCGGGCACTTAAAAGTCAAGTTCGGGCAATCATGGCAACATGTAAATGTAATAACATACATTCATTTAATCACACGTATTAATAATAACAATTATTAATAAATAAATGTTGGAAAATCCAGGGTCGTTACAACTCATGTTTGGACGGGTCCCCGAGGTTCCTTGTAAGGCATCCCGAATTTAGAAGTGAGACGAGTATCCTGATCTGAAATTTTAATGGAGATGGCGCCGTGCTGAGCTAGAATTTTCTTTAAAACACGTTTGAACAGGTTTCGTTTCTCAAGAGGTCCGCACCGATGAGGATCCATCTGTTCCCGAAAATGGTTGTTAGGACTATTCACCATCGTGGCGAATACTAATATAATGTGAAGAGTTTCTCTCTCCATTGAGAAGTTTTATAAAAAGTTTCCTTACACGGAAGTGCGAGCGATAAGACCGGAGTGAAATGAGAACTTAGAATAGGATGAGTTCACACCTTGAGGTAACCATGTCGAGCACTTAGTGGTCGAATGTTGAGGCTTGGTGGGATAACGAGATAGTACACGTAGTTATATGATAAGTCAAAGAAGAGTGAAGTATCCTTGGATTGGGTGTTATCTTAAGTTCCAGTAATATCAGGCGGAAAAATGGTGAAATAACAGAGCTATGTAACGTGGCACGTGTTGATGAGAAGGTTGATCGAGTCCGTGATTAAGTATTCAAATTTTTCGTGCCAAAATAATGAAATTCCGTTTCGTTGATTTCGAGTTGAGAGAGTATGCCTTTCGGGCGTTCAAGTAGAAATATTTCCATATTTGAGTTCCAGTGTGCTAAACGAATTTAGCTAGTAAGGTTTGTGTGAAAGATCATGTTCAAAGTTCGGACACGGAGAGGTTTAAATTTTTCCCTCAGTGAGTTAACGAGTTTAAAGGTCGTGCAACACGAGAAAAGTCGGAAATGAATCTTCAGTAATAACCGGCGAGATCTAAGATTTTACGAATACAAGTCTGAGTCGTGAGGGTTTCCCGATTACGTGTAGTTCCGATTGCAAGATGTATTGAAATACTTTGACCACTAACAACATGGTCTAAAAATTGGACTTCGTTTAACCAAAATTCTCACTTGGAGAATTCGGCATAGAGTTGCTCTTTTCTCAAGAGTTCGAGCGTAAGACGGAGATGTCGTTCGTTTTCTTCTTTACTTGAATAGGTTTAGACATCATTTATAAATACGATAACGGATTCATCTAGATAAGTTTACAAACGCGGTTCAGGAGGCCTATGAATACAGGCGGAGGCCTAGATAATCGAACGGTACTAAAAGAAATTTACAACTATCGTAGCGAGTTCTAAAAGCAGGTTAGGAGACATCTTCTCCCTCATCTCTCAATTGATGATAATTGGAACAAAGGTTGGTTTGGAATATACGCGAGATTCATGTAAATAATCATGAGGTTATGGATACGAGGAAAAGGGTATCGGTTTTCAACCGAAAGTTACTTAGTTCCAATGATCTATACATAATTGTAGGGAAAACATTTCTCCTTAACGAATAGGTTTTGAGATCCTTAGTTCTATAGGTGTCAAGTCACAATTCAAATTATCCACCCAATAAGTTTAACGTATATCCTCCGATAAAATTTATAGGTACACAATATTTTTCCGTTGGTCACTTAAATTGCCTAAGTAGTATTTAAAGGGAAAAAAAGTGGAGTACAAAGAGTACGAGTTAAAGCCTTGGTTATAAAACGTCTAACGGTAACCGAATCGAATAAGTATGAAATATGCGGGTTGTTGTGAAGAAACGTACCCGTGACTAGTCCATTGTCGTCTCGGGCATCCTAGGTGTCGATGTTGAAAGTTCAACGGCGTGCGTTGGGGTTGGCTTTCTTCTTTGGGCACGCATTCCTATAATGACCCAGTTGGCCACATTCGAAACAAACAACCGCCCTTGGCGCATTGGGCGTCTTTTGAGCGACGGTAACGGTACTTTTACAAATATGGGCCACATGGCCACTTCTTTGACACCTGATGCAAAATGGTTTGCCACATTCACCCAAATGATGTTTGCGACATTCGTTACAGTAGGGCAGGTTTTCGGCATACCCTTTCTTGCCGTCGGAGGTGAAGGACTTCTTGGTGAAGTTGTTGTTGTAGTTGCTCGATGGAGAGGCTTCCCATTTTCTTTTGTTCTTACCCGGTTGGTCCTCGGCCGTTGGTGTCGGCGCTTCAATTTCATTCACCGTTTTTATAGATTGGCGGGCCATCGTTAAAGCCTCTTGTAGGTTGGCGGGTTTGGATGATACTACCTCGTGGTTAATGCTCTTTGGGAGGCCTTCCATGTAAAGTTCAACTCTTAGGGATTCAGAAGTCATGAGGTTCGGGCAACTTAAGGCTAGTTCGACAAACCGTTGATTATAAGCTTCGAGGTCATTCCCGACCGTTTTTAAATTCCTTAGCCCCTGTTCGAGCCTTTGAGTTTCGTCGTGCAGGAAGTATTCGGTGATCATTCTTTCTCTTAATTCAGTCCAAGAGAGTGTGTGGGCTTCATCGATACCCACCGATTGTACATGCGTGTTCCACCATGAGAGAGCAACACCAGTGAAAGTGAGGGTAGAGAATTTGACCTTATCTCGGTCTCGACAACCGCTTATGCTAAAAACGGATTCCGTTTGATCAAACCATCAGGTGAGAGCAACCGGTCCCCCGGTTCCATCGAAAGTGGGAGGATTGTACTTCATGAAGTTTTTGTAGGAGCAACCTTCGTTTGAATTACCGGCCCCACGATTGTTGTTGTTGGAAAAGTGATCGGCCACGGCCGCACCCACGGCGGTGGTTATCATTCGTTGAAGGGCTTGTTCTAGAGTTTCGAGAGGAGTATTGTGTTGACCTTGGTGAGCCATTGTTCCTTAAATTCTTTGTATCGTAATGTCGGAACGTTCATATGAGTCACCGTAATATAATCCCTGCAATTATATTACCCTGATTCATATGTGCATTCGATATTATTCTATAAAGTCAAGGTGGCACGTCAATCAAATTAAACAACGAAAGATTTAGATGAAGCGAGAGTTAGTTATGAGTAGAAATGTTCGAGTATAAATGCACAAATAGTCAAGTAATTCCTACTTCAAGTCTATATGCCGGTTGTAGTCTAGATACACTAATGTACCCTATGACTCGGGGTTGACACCAATGAACTCTAAATCCCTACAACCAATGCTCTGATACCACTTGTAGCGACCCCGAAAAATCGTCAATTGACGGCGTCGACTACTTAGGTCCCGTTGCGTGGTCATAGGTCCTTAACGTGACGTTTGACCAAAGATATGTCGCATTCCTTTCAAAAATAAAGATTGTTTCAAAGTTTACAGCAATTGTTCATCCAAAAGTTACGTTACAAGGTTTTAGTTACATGTGAAACCTATGCGACACAGTTTTAAAGAAAGTCAAAAGACGCTCCATGAAATGCATGTATACACGACATCCAAAGCAAGTATCAAATAATGAGCGGAAGCATGTTTCACATAGCGTTCAAAGACCTGAGAAAAACATAGAAATCTGTCAACGAAAACGTTGGTGAAATCATAGGTTTAAGTAAGTAAGTGAGTAAAAGTAAGTCGAACCACAAGATTTGCAACATTGATAAAATAGTAATACATTCTAAAAGTTAATATTCACGAGCACCCAATTATCAAAGCTTAACATTCCGTCCGTTGAACCCCATTAATAGTGCTAGAACAACACTGTTTCTCGAAAATATATTTCATCCGTAGACGGTAGCGAACCGTCCGAGATGAGGGTTTGTCAAACCCATATGGCCATACAACATAAGTTCACGCCTACACTTACACACTGCAAGAGTAACTAATGATAATCGAATTGAGGATTTTGTTCTAAACTCGTATGTAGAATGTTTGTTTTCCTCTACTTGTGTTCACTTAGTTAAAAAGAAATGTTTATGTTTTCTCATCCCAAATGTAAGTTCAAAAGAGTAAAAGTGGGACTATGATCTCACCTTGAGTGCAAGAGTAATAAAGTACTTCAACAAGTAAACTCGTGCAAAGACAAAGCTAGTCTTGACCTAAACATATAGGTTGTATCAATAACGGTAAACACGATAGGTCAAAGATGTTCAATTAGTCCTATGGCTCGTTACGACTCGATTATGAAGCATGTGAATCAAATTGTCAAGTATCATACAAGATACAAGTAAAGAATCATGTTAGAAAGATTGCATAATCATTTGGTCAAGTTTGACAAAAAGTCAAACTTTGGTCGGTCAAAGTCAACGAAAAAGTCAACACATTCGGGTCGGGTCCCGAACTATTTTTCTGAGGTTTTTATTCATATATAAGCATGTTAGAACAAGTCTCATGTGAATCGGAGGTCCATAGCGTGCCAAACATTTTTTTTATTTTGACCAAGGAGGTCAGAACCTGGACACGGCTTATGCCGCGCTGCGGCCCACAATTGTCGCGCCGCGACAATACACGGGAGCTGGTACCTGGCCAGTTTCAGTTTTTCTAAGTCCAAACCAAAATCTTTTCATGCACAAAACACAAACCGCAAATACTTAGAACTCGCCCCTTATATCGTTGGAAAGCTCTTTTGACAAGGAACACAACTAAACACGTTTCATCAAACAAAAACATCATTTCCAATAACCGATTTCTCGTCAAGTGATCATTTAAAGTCCATTTTCAAAGTTTCAAGTTCTTGAAATGCATTACATGATTCGGGAATCCAATCCACACATGTGATATGCCGTTTCGAAGGTAATTACTCATGCAATACAACTAAACACTTACTAACAACATTTCATGGCATTCATAGTATCAAAAGTTCATTTCAAGTTCATCAAACCCTAATCAAAGTTCACAAAATCACTAATCATATATTTAAAGTTTTACAAATCAACCTACACATATAAATGAAACTAGTGATACTAGTAACACAATTAAAACATGAACTTTAACAATTTAACAACATTTAATCTTCCAAAATCAAAGATTAAGCAAATCCATTTTCAAGTTCATGCTAGTTACTCCAAAACAACAAATCGAGCATACAAGTCATATATTCATGTTAGACTAGAGCCATAGACACTAATTAACAACTTTATAATTCAAAAACATCAAGAACACAAAATCTAGTGATTTTAGAAAGTTACCCAAATGAGATGAAATTGGTATCAAATTGTAGAGGATGAAGAGAGGATTCCAAATATGTAATTTGTTTTGATGTTAGCCTCCAAATCCGAAATTAGATGATGAATTTGTGTGTTTGGGTGTTATGGTTCAAAAATGGAAGTAAGAAGAGAGAAAGAGAGAAAGAGGAGGTGGAGGTGGAAATGAGTGGTGGATAAGGTGGGTTGACTAGTTGACCTAGTCAACTAGTTTGCCCACTTGGCAACCTCGGTCCCTCAAGTTTCAAAGCGGGTGCGGGAATTAACCAAACAAATTATTTTGAATTACACGAGAGTACGGGAGACGTTATAATCTAATAACGAAAATATTATGAATGTTTGCTAACGGAGGTTACGAATCTAGATACGAAGAATATTATTAAAATAAAATAAATAAATAAAAGACGGCATTAAAAATAATTGAACGGAAAAATGCGGGATGTTACATCCAACACACATTCTCTCTGAAGGAACACCCCTGAGATTCATGACCTACCATACCACATCTTAAACACCTTCTCGTTGCCTCCGAACACGACCCACTATGAGAAGATTTACAATCCTTACACCATTCTCTCTTTCCCGAACCAGACCTTGTGCTTGCTTGATTAACTTTACCCTTTTGTCTAAACCCAAACGATTTCTTAGACCTCGAGCTTGACTGACTGGTAGCTTGACTACCCTGTGGTACCACATTCCCTATATTCACACCCCTCACTGCTCTAACATCACTTTCTACCATCTTTTCCATTACAAAAACCTGAGATAACGTCGGCGCGGACCTCACAAACGTCTTGTATTCTGGCAAGATCCAAAATGTTGGATTCTTGATTGTTCATCAGGCACCCATTGTTGCACAAACCTTAACTTGTCCATGTATTTCTTAATCACCTCATCAATTGACATCTGAGGTGTCATCCGCATCTCCAAAAACTCCATCTTGATTCTGTTCATGTGAAACACATTACAGTACTGCTCACATACCTTACTGTAAAACTGCTCCCAAGTGATCATTCGAACTTGTTCTGGAGGAACACTTGCTATTATCGAATCCTACCACATCATAGCCCTGTCTTTCAACAACCTAGTGGCATAAGTTACCTTCCATTATGGTTCGCACTGACAGTCCTCAAATGCCTTTTCAACCTCCCATAACCAATTGAGAGTCACAGCTGGGTCTGAACTTCCCGAGAACGAAGACGGTCCACAAATCTCTAAATTGTTTAAAGGTGCATATTTTTGGTGGCTGGTATTGTTGTTGCAATTGCTGTTGTGGAAATGATTGATGATATATGGGTGGTTGAACTTGGTTCATCATCATGGAATTTTGATACTGGTAGTAATTCTGTGGTGGCATGACGTGCTAAGGGAATTGGTTCTGTAATGGTTATTGGTACTGGTTCTGGTGTATTTTCGGTACGGTGTGTGATTGAGCCTTGGCAAAACCCAGTGGTGTATCCTCATTACCCGAATGTTTGCTAATTCAAGCTCAGCAACCTTTTCTTGAGCTTTTTTGAGTTTATCTTTAAGTTCATGCACATATTCAGCCCCATAAACCTCCGCCTCATCCTCCACATTTAGAGCACTGAACGTTTCGGGGTGGATCGGGTTTGTAGCGTTCGCATCCCTGTTATCTGTCATTTGTGCTATAAATCACTCGCACAAAAGCTTAATGGATAACTGTTAGCTTACTAAACACTAACATGCACAACATCCTACATTCACTTAGCCCCCATCCCAAGGACATGTTTGACTTAACTCAGGGTTTAGGAGCAAATATGCGCACATACTTGTTGCTAAACCTCGCTCTGATACCAACTTGTAACACCCTGATTTTTTTAAACACGGCGGAAGTACATATTATTACCAAAATAACCCTGGTTAACGTTTACAAACCATAGATAATGAATCATCTTAGTTAACATTATTACAACATTCCAAAATGTCGATGTTACATAAAAACATTACATAACCCGAAAACATTAGAGTCAACGCATAGTCAAACATGTCTTCTAATCCATCCGCAACACCCATCCTATTCAGCAGAACTTAAACCTGCAAGGGGTGGAAATGTGAGGGAATTAGCACAACTGCTAAGTGAATGGATACTATCTAACAGAACAAGCATAAGTAACAAAACATGCAAGGGTCACGAATATGCTAACATCCTGAACTAGCATACAATAACCACTGACAATATGAGGATCGACAGCTTGTATGAGCACACGACTTAGCTGATCAGGCTATAGTCTACCGATAGTCTGCTTTACTAAATCCACTGCATAACCACCCAGACGCAACACATGCATCCTTCTATGGTATACTGAACAATCAGTAACATCCAGACGCAACCTGGCTACCACGGTCGACCTCACACCAACCCTACCTTGCCGCCTCGGTGGGTTCCCAACCTTGCCACCTCGGTTGGTGTCCAACAAACAGTGCGCATATAAGATCACAGATAATCAATCATGAAATCGTCCTACCTAGCATGGCAATATCTAACTACACATGGTATTCATACTAATCATAAACATAATAATAAAGAGTATAAACAAGTAGCGTGTCAGCTACTTAATACTCTATCTGGAGATAGACCCACTCACCGAATACCAGCAACTAGCTCATATAATCTGTCACTGAGTAGCTTCCTTATCCTTATCACCTGAACATAAGGGAAATCAAGTTAGTTTCTGTCTGTTAACATAAAACAGCACAGTATAGTAAATCAGTATCAAAAGCGCCGCTAAAAAGTCTACTTAACACTTATACATTTTCAGAATTTACATCATGATTATCATAAGTCACACAGGCAGCATAACGGCTAGAAGCAACCAAATTACACAACAATGTAACACGGATCTGCATTCGTAAGGTTGCATTGTACATCTGTACGGTTACACACTTACTGCCCGGTTACACCAACAACACTACATCTGTACGGTGGCACATGCACCCGTACGGTTGCACAAAGTACCCATGCGGTTGCATGCTGCAACCGTACGGTTGTGTTCTTTTTTGCAGCAGCAGCAGAAACTGACGGGTTTCGAACCAAAATCACCCAAATCTCGATTTCTACATGTTTTGACAGTAAAATCAGTTAAGAAATCGTTTATAACACATCAAGAGACTTAAACCCCAACAGATTATGCCAAAACAACACCAAAATCACAAGATTTGACCAAAAGCCTCATTTTGAACCAAAACCTAATTAAAAACACAAAACTTACTGATTTAAACACGAAATCAGTTGAAATTTACCTTGATTTAAACACTGAAACCCCTAGCAACAGATTACACACAATAATTCAATACAAATATGAGATTCAAGGTATTAGGGTTCTTGAATTAGTTGTAATTAGGTTTATATGTGTGTATGAAATGAGATTTCCAGAAACTTCACAAAAATGGGCTGGAGTCTTGCTTATATATTTGTGTTAAACATAATACCCCATCACATACGGGTATTTACCAGTTATTTGATATCTTTAGTACTTAATTTGACTGCTGATCAAACCAAAATCGTTATTGTTAAATAGATTTCGGGTTTGAGTGCTTGATTTGGGAAAAAGAGTGGATTGAATGTTTTAACTCCAATAATTATGCGAACCCCGATTTGAAATTTGGATTTCAAGGGCGTAAAACAATCGATGGGATTAACCTTACTCGATTGGAATCGAGTAAGTTAATATCTTAATGAAGATTAACTCCGATGGCCACCAGAATCTTGATCGAAGTTGTGTTATCAGCTGGAGAAATGTTACTGTAATTAATTTAGGCAGAATAACATTAATGCATCCAGTGTTGGTGGTTGAATGATCCTGATCCTGTATTTATAGGTGTTATGGTGGAATGGTAACGTGGCACATGTCCCTTTCATGGTTATAACGAACTTTACTAATCCAAAGGACTGACGTGGCACCTGTCCCTTTCATGGGAATAACGAGCAGATCCTAACAAACTTTCCTAGATTCGTGGGTTGACGTGACGTGCAGCTTATTTGTATGTTCGTTCCGGGATCGAGTACTCGTTGTAGCGACCCGACAAAATCGTCATTGACGGCGCCGTCTACTTGGGTCCCATTACGTGATCATAAGTCTTTAATATGACATTTGACCAAAGTATATCGCATTCATTTCAAATGTAAAGATGTTTCAAGTTTACAAAAGTAGTTCAACAACTAGTGACATTACAACGTTTTACGTACAAATGAAACCTATGCGACACAGTTTAAATGTAAATACAAAAGATGCTTCATGTATGCATGTATACTCGACATCCAAGCAAGTATCAAAATAGTGAGCGGAAGCATGTAACACACATCATTCAAGGACCTGAGAAAAACATAGAAAATCTGTCAACGAAAACGTTGGTGAAATCATAGGTTTAGTAAGTGCGCACGTAAGTAAGTTGAACCACAAGATTTATAACGTTGAAGTAATAGTAAGAACATTCTAAAAGTTGTTATTACGAGCACCCAATTATCAATGCTTAACTAACGTTACCCCATCTCAAATAGTGTTAGAACCTACACTGTTTCTCGAAAATATATTTCATCCGCATAACGGTAGCGAACCGTCCGAATGAGAGTTTATCAAACCCATATGGCCATACAACATAAGTTCTCGCTTACACCCGGTAAGTGTAACTAATGATAATCGAATTGAGGATTTTGTTCTAACTCGTACGTAGAATGTTTGTTTTCGTACTTGTGTTCACTTTGTTAATCAAAACGTTTATGTTTTTCTCATCCCAAATGTAAGTTTAAAAGAGTAAAAGTGGGACTATGATCTCAACTTGAGTTCACAAGTAATAAAGTACTTCACAAGTAAATGTGTGCAAGGACAATTGCTAGTCTTGACCTAAACAAGTAGGTTGTATCAATAACGGTAAACACGATTGGTCAAAGTTGTTCAATTAGTCCTATGGCTCGTTACGACTCGATTAGTTAGCATGTGAATCAAATTTGTCAAGTTTCATGCTAGATACAAGTATAAGATCAAGTTAGAATGATTGCATAAGTAATTGGTTAAGTTTGATCAAAAGTCAACTTTGGTCGGGTCAAAGTCAACGAAAAAGTCAACACGTTTGGGTCGGGTCCCGAACTATTTTTCTGGGGTTTTTAATCATATATAAGCATGTTAGAACAAGTTACATGTGAATCGGAGGTGCGTAGCATAGTTAGAATTAAATGGTAAACGGCCAACCAAATCAGAACCTGGTAGTTCATCTGAACGGCATCCAGATTGGCTGGACGGCATCCAGATGTGAAGGCCTGGATGGCGTCCAAGAATCTGGACGGTGTCCAGATTAGTGCATAGACCTGCTTTGCTGAAAACACACAAGTGCACGAAACAAACTTCAAACAATCACATTTTATGATCCGCAAACAATCAAAACATGTATCTTATATCATCGGAAAGGTATTTTGACAAGGAACGCAACTAAGCACATTTCATCAATCAATTTAACATTTACGTCAACCAAAAATTGTATTAAATGCTCACCATTTATTACATTCAAGTCCATTAAATGCGTTTCATGATTCGGGCAACCAATTTACATGTATGATATGCCGTTTCGAAGGTAATTAAACACACATTGCAACTAAACACTTATCAACAACATTTCATAGCATTTAATGCATCAAAGTTCATAATAAAGCCTATCAAACCCTAACCCAAATCACCCAAACAATAATCATGTTAATGAAGTTTCCTTAATCAACCTACACATCAAAATGAAGCTAGTGATGCTAGTAACACATTTAATACATGAACTTTTAACATTTAACAACATTTAAGCAACCAAATCACAAAATCAACACACCAACTTTCAAGTTCATGCTAGTTACTTAAAATAAGAAGATCGAGCATACAAATCATATATTCATGTTAGACTTGAGCCATAGACACTAATTAACACTTTTATATTCAAAATTATCAAGAACACAAAATCTAGTATTTATAGAAAGTTACCCAAACTTGATGAAATCCGTATGGAATCGAAGAGGAAGATGCAACAATTCCAAATATGTAATTTGTTTGAATTGATGCTTGCTAGATCTTGAATAGATGATGAATCTTGTTGAGTGAGTTGAGAGAAAATGGAAGTATCAAAAGTTAGAAAGGGAGGTGAATGGATGAGTGGAGGAGAAGGGTTTGACTAGTTGACCTAGTCAAACCTTTTGTCCTTTGACAAGTTTAGTCCCTCAAGTTTCAAAGTAGGTGCGTGAATTACCTAAACGAAATAATTTAAAACACGTTTTAACGGAAGATGTTATAATCATATAACGGACTTTAAATAATTAAACGGAAAAAGGCGGGATGTTACATTACCTACTCCTTAAAAGAAATTTCGTCCCAAAATTTAAGTAGGCGTAGTAGTCGTTGTTTCTTCCTCGGGATCTTGCGTTTCTGAATCCCCGAATAAATGAGGGTATTTCTTTTGCATTTTATCTTGCCTTTCCTAAGTAAACTCGGGTCCCATTTTGGCATTCCAACGGACCTTAACAATCGGGATTCTACTTTGTTTTAGCGTCTTGACGAAGGTGTCCACAATTTCAACCGGTTCCTCCACAAAATGATGTTTGTCATCAATAGTAAGTTCCTCGAGAGGGATGACGAGTTCGGGTTCGGCAAAACACTTCTTCAAGTTCGATACATGGAAAGTAGGATGAACAGAGCTCAGTTGAGGCGGAAGATCTAAACGATAAGCAACGTTTCCAACACGCTCCAAGATTTCGAAAGGACCAATATACCGCGGATTTAGTTTCCCGCATTTCCCGAAATGGATTACACCTTTCCAAGGCGCGACATTTAATATTACGCGGTCACCGACTTAAAATTCGAGGTTTTTGCGTCTTTTGTCGGTGTAGCTCTTTTGACGACTTCGGACCGTTCGGAGCGTATCTCGGATTTGAACGATCTTCTCGGTTGTTTCATGAATGAGTTCGGGTCCGGTGATTTGTGTGTCGCCTACTTCGGCCTAACAAATAGGTGAATGACATTTTCGGCCATATAATGCTTCGAATGGTGCGGCGTTAATACTGGCGTGATAACTATTGTTGTAGGAGAATTCGGCGAGAGGCAAGTGCTTGTCCCAAGCTCTTCCGAAATCGATAATGCAAGCTCGTAGCATGTCTTCCAAAGTTTGAATTGTGCGTTCACTTTGTCCATCTATTTGTGGATGATATGCGGTGCTCATGTCTAAACGCGTCCCCAATGCTTCTTGTAAAGTACGCCAAAATCTAGAAACAAAACGGCCATCTCGGTCGGAAATAATCGATAAAGGCACACCGTGACGGGCTACGATTTCTTTAATGTAAAGTTGTGCAAGTTTTTCCATGTTGTTGGTTTTCTTCATGGCTAGGAAGTGGGCAGACTTGGTGAGACGGTCTATAATAACCCAAATAGTATCATAACCGTTTGCCGTTCTTGGTAGTTTTGTGATAAAATCCATCGTTATTCTCTCCCACTTCCATTGTGGGATTTCGGGTTGTTGAAGTAGTCCGGACGGTCTTTGAAGTTTGGCTTTGACTTTGGAGCAAGTTAGGAATTTTCCAACATAAGAGGCGACGTCCCTTTTAATGTTCGGCCACCAATATTGTTCCTTAAGTTCGTGGTATATCTTATTGGCACCGGGGTGAATCGAATATCCTGACTTATGGGCTTCGTCTAAAATAAGGCTTCGTAAGTCCCCATAACTAGGCACCCAAATCCTCCCGGCGAAATATCAAAGTCCGGTCTCCTTAGCTTCGAATTGAGACGTGAGGAAGTTCAAGTGTTCGAGAGAGATGTTTTCATCCTTGAGATCCTCATCTTGGGCTACCCGAATTTGACTATTGAGGTTGGTGTGAATGGTGATGTTTAAAGATCGGACACGAAGAGGCACCGCTCTTTCCTTTTGACTTAAGGCATCGGCTACTACGTTTGCCTTTTCGAGATGGTAACGAAGCTCACAGTCATAATCGTTTAAGGTTTCAATCCACCATCGTTGTCTCATGTTTAGTTGCTTTTGGTTGAAGATGTGTTGGAGGCTTTTGTGATCGGTGAAGATGGTACTTTTGGTTCCATAAAGATAGTGTCTCCACATTTTTAGTGCAAAGACAACGGCTCCGAGTTCGAGATCATGTGTCGTGTAGTTCCGTTCATGAATTTTTAGTTGTCGAGAGGCATAAGCAATGACTTTCTTTCGTTGCATCAATACACACCCAAAACCATGTTTCGAGGCATCGCAATATACAACAAAATCATCATTGCCTTCGAGAAGTGACAAGATAGGAGCGGTGGTTAACTTTGTCTTCAAGACTTGAAACGCGGATTCTTGCTCGGTCGCCCAAATGAATATCTTTCCTTTGTGAGTTAACGCGGTTAGAGGACCTGCAACCAAAGAGAAGTTTTCGATGAATCTACGATAGTACCCGGCGAGACCCAAGAATTGACGAATGTGAGTAGAAGTAGTATGAGTCTCCCATTTGCTAATGGCTTCGATCTTTGCAGGATCGACCTTAATACCTTGGTCGCTTACGATATGACCGAGAAATTGAACTTCTTTCAACCAAAATTCACACTTGGAGAATTTGGCATAGATTCGTTCTTGTCTCAAGAGTTTGAGCACAAGTCGAAGGTGTTGTTCGTGTTCTTCTTCGCTTTTAGAATAGACCAAGATGTCATCGATGAACACAATAACGAATTTATCGAGATACGGTTTGCACACGCGGTTCATAAGGTCCATGAACACCACCGGTGCATTAGTGAGACTAAATGGCATTACAAGAAATTCATAACTACCATAACAAGTCCGGAAAGCAGTTTTGGAGATATCTTCCCCCTTAACCCTTAATTGATGATAACCCGAGCGGAGATCGATTTTCGAATATACACGAGATCCTTGTAATTGATCAAAGAGGTCATTGATGCATGGAAGAGGATATCGGTTCTTAACCGTCAATTTGTTTAGTTCACAATAGTCGATACACATTCGTAGGGATCCATCTTTCTTCTTAACGAATAAAATCGGAGAGCCCCATGGTGAATGGCTAGGTTGGATAAAACCATGGTCAAGTAGTTCTTGGATTTGACTTTGCAATTCTTGCATTTAGGATGGAGCAAGTCTATATGGTGCACGTGCTACGGGTGCTGCTTCCGGAATAAGATCGATTTGGAATTCTACCGGCCGATGAGGTGGAAGACCCGGCAATTCGTCGAGAAATACATCGAAAAAGTCACTAACAATTGGCACATCATCGATACGCTTCTCGTCGATCTCGACTTTCTTAACATGGGCTAGAATCGCGAAACAACCTTTGCGAACGTATTTTTCAACTTTAAGGCACGAGACGAGGTTGAGTCCGGTGAAACTCTTATCGCCATAGACAATCAAGGGTTCACCATTCTCGATTGGAATTTGAATCACTTTAAGATCGCAAAGAATGTAAGATTTCGTTTTTGTTAACCAATCCATACCAATAATTACATCAAAGCTCCCTAGTTCTATAGGTATCAAGTCAAGTTCAAACTCTTTACCCATTAAGTTTAACGTACACCCCCGATAAAATTTGTCGGCACTCAATAGTTTACCATTGGCCACTACAATGGTATAAGTAGTATCTAGTGGAAGTGGTGGAGTGCTCAAAGAATGAGTCAAAGTCTTGGATACAAAACTCTTATCAGCACCCGAATCGAATAAGCAAGAGACATAGTAATTGTTGAGAAGAAACGTACCCGTGACTAGTTCATTGTCATCTCGGGCTTCCTCGGTGTTAATGTTGAAAGCTCAGTCGCGTGTATTGGGGTTATCTTTCTTCTTTGGGCATGCATTTCTATAATGACCTTGTTGGCCACATCCGTAACAAGTGACCGCATTTGGTGCATTGGGCCCCTTTTGAGTGACGGGGGCGACGTTTCTACAATCTTTGGCCATGTGACCAATTCCTTGGCACCGATGGTAAACTAGCGTGCCACATTCACCAAAATGATGCTTGTGGCATTTTTTTGCAAAAAGGTTTGGTTCCGGCATAACTTTTCTTGCCGTCGGAGGTGAGAGGCTTTTTGGTGAAGTTGTTGTTGCTTGATTGGGGGGCTTCCCATTTTCTTTTGTTGTTACCCGACTTATCCTCGGCTTTAGGTGCTGGTACATCTATTTCGTCCACCGTTTCTATTAATTTAGGGGCATACTCAAAGCTTCTTGATGATTAGTGGGTTTGGATGACATTACCCCGTGTTTGATGCCCTTTGGAAGACCATCCATGTAAAGTTCAACCCTTAAGGACTTGGGGTTCACGAGGTTTGGGCACATCAAGGATAGCTTGGCGAATCGTTGATTATAAGCCTTGAGGTCATTTCCGACCACCTTTAGAGTCCTTAGCTCTTGTTCGGGCTTGCGAGTCTCTTCACGTGGGAAGTATTCGATGACCATCTTTTCCTTTAAGTCGGACCAAGAGAGTGTGTGGGCTTCATCGGTACTCACCGATTGTACATACGTGTTTCACCACGTGAGAGCGATACCGGCGAAAGTGTGGGTGGAATATTTGACCTTGTCTTGGTCCTGACAACCGCTTATGCTAAAGACGGCTTCCATTTGTTCAAACCATCGGGTGAGCATAACCGGTCCCTCAGTCCCATCAAAAGTATGAGGTTTGCACCCCATGAAAGCTTTGTAGGAGCATCCCTCGTTTGAGTTACCGGCTCCATTGTTGTTGTTGTTGTGGTTGTTATTATTGTTGTTGTTGTTGGATGAGTGACTGTCCATGGCCGCATCCACGGCGGTGGCTATCATTCGTTGTAGAGCTTGTTCGGGCGTCTCATGGCGTGGTACACGGCGAGGAGGCATTGTTCCTTCAAAACACAAGAATATCATTGATTAGTATTCTTAATAATACTAACCGTGATATGGAATGAGGATAAGGAGAAAATTTTCCTTGACTCGCCTTAAATTCTTTATGTCATAATGTCGGAACGTTCATATGAGTCACCGTAATATAATCCCGGAAATTATATTACCCTAATTCATATGTGAATTCGACATTATGTCACTAAGTCAAGGTGGCGTGTCAATCAAATTAAACAACGTGAGATTAAGATGAAATAAGAGTAGATATGAGTAGAAACGTTCGAGTATAAATGTATAAGTAGTCAAGTAATTCCAACTTCAAGTCTATATGCCGGTTGTAGTCTAGACTCACCAATGTACCATATGACTCAGGGTTGACACCAATGAACTCTAAATCCCTACAACCAACACTCTGATACCATCTGTAGCGACCCAAAAAAATCGTCATTGACGGCGCCGTCTACTTGGGTCCCATTACATGATCATAAGTCTTTAATATGACGTTTGACCAAAGTATGTCGCATTCATTTCAAATGTAAAGATGTTTCAAGTTTACAAAAGTAGTTTAACAACTAGTGACATTACAACGTTTTACGTATAAATGAAATCTATGCGACACAGTTTAAATGTAAAGTCAAAAGATGCTTCATGTATGCATGTATACTCAACATCCAAGAAAGTATCAAAATAGTGAGCGGAAGCATGTAACTCATATCGTTCAAGGACCTGAGAAAAACATAGAAAATCTATCAACGAAAACGTTGGTGAAATCATAGGTTTAGTAAGTGCGCATGTAAGTAAGTTGAACCACAAGATTTATAACGTTGAAGTAATTGTAAGAACATTCTAAAAGTTGTTATTACGAGCACCCAATTATCAATGCTTAACTAACGTTACCCCATCACAAATAGTGTTAGAACCTACACTGTTTCTCGAAAATATATTTCATCCTCATAACGGTAGCGAACCGTCCGAATGAGGGTTTGTCAAACCCATATGGCCATACAACATAAGTTCTCACTTACACCCGGCAAGTGTAACTAATGATAATTGAATTGAGGATTTTGTTCTAACTCGTACGTAGAATGTTTGTTTTCGTACTTGTGTTCACTTTGTTAATCAAAACATTTATGTTTTTCTCATCCCAAATGTAAGTTTAAAAGAGTAAAAGTGGGACTATGATCTCACCTTGAGTGCATGAGTAATAAAGTACTTCACAAGTAAACGTGTGCAAGGACAATTTCTAGTCTTGACCTAAACAAGTAGGTTGTATCAATAACGGTAAACACGATTGGTCAAAGTTGTTCAATTAGTCCTATGGCTCGTTACGACTCGATTAATTAGCATGTGAATCAAATTTGTCAAGTTTCATGCCAGATACAAGTATAAGAGCCAGTTAGAATGATTGCATAAGTAACTGGTTAAGTTTGATCAAAAGTCAACTTTGGTCGGGTCAAAGTCAACGAAAAAGTCAACACGTTAGGGTCGGGTCCCGAACTATTTTTCTGAGGTTATTAATCATATCTAAGCATGTTAGAATAAGTTACATGTGAATCGGAGGTGCGTAGCATAGTTAGAATTAAATGGTAAACGGCCAACCAAATCAGAACCTGGTAGTTCATCTGAACGGCATCCAGATTGGCTGGACGGCATCCAGATGTGAAGGCCTGGATGGCGTCCAAGAATCTGGACGGTGTCCAGATTAGTGCATAGACCTGCTTTGCTGAAAACACACAAGTGCACGAACCAAACTTCAAACAATCACATTTTATGATCCGCAAACAATCAAAACATGTATCTTATATCATCGGAAAGGTATTTTGACGAGGAACGCAACTAAGCACATTTCATCAATCAATTTAACATTTACGTCAACCAAAAATTGTATTAAATGCTCACCATTTATTACATTCAAGTCCATTAAATGCGTTTCATGATTCGGGCAACCAATTTACATGTATGATATGCCGTTTCGAAGGTAATTAAACACACATTGCAACTAAACACTTATCAACAACATTTCATAGCATTTAATGCATCAAAGTTCATAATCAAGCCTATCAAACCCTAACCCAAATCACCCAAACAATAATCATGTTAATGAAGTTTCCTTAATCAACCTACACATCAAAATGAAGCTAGTGATGCTAGTAACACATTTAATACATGAACTTTTAACATTTAACAACATTTAAGCAACCAAATCACAAAATCAACACACCAACTTTCAAGTTCATGCTAGTTACTTAAAATAACAAGATCGAGCATACAAATCATATATTCATGTTAGACTTGAGCCATAGACACTAATTAACACTTATATATGTCAAAATTATCAAGAACACAAAATCTAGTGTTTTTAGAAAGTTACCCAAACTTGATGAAATCGGTATGGAATCGAAGAGGAAGATGCAAGGATTCTAAATATGTAATTTTTTTGAATTGATGCTTGCTAGATCTTGAATAGATGATGAATCTTGTTGAGTGAGTTGAGAGAAAATGGAAGTATCAAAAGTTAGAAAGGGAGGTGAATGGATGAGTGGAGGAGAAGGGTTTGACTAGTTGACCTAGTCAAACCTTTTGTCCTTTGACAAGTTTAGTCCCTCAAGTTTCAAAGTGGGTGCTTGAATTACCTAAACGAGATAATTTAAAACGCGTTTTAACGGAAGATGTTATAATCATATAACGAGCTTTAAATAATTAAACGGAAAGTAAACGAAAAAAGGCGGGATGTTACACTCGTTCTGGGACGGTGCACTTATTCCGGGATGGAGTGCCTATCCTGAGACAATGCGTTTATTCTGGGACAACGTGCCTGTTCCGGGACAGCGTACTCATTCTGGGATGGTATCCTTGTGTCGGGCCAGGATACCCAAACTTGGGAGTCGTGATAATCCCGAGAGTGTGGTAGGTCCGCCCAGGCCTTGACGGATGAGTGGCTTGTTCAGTCAAGGAGGTTTTGCTTGGTTTTTATTCCAAGCGTTTCTTCACGGTAGCGTTATGACCTGTCAAGATCGTAGCCGGTTTGCAGGTAACCTTGTAGAGGTTATCGGGTGCCTGGTATTCATGGTTTAGCGAGCCTTTTTAATGGTTCCGGCTTCTTAATGCCCTTGCATCCGACTAGTTGGTGCCGGTAACTTACATTCTTGTTCGAGCCGGAACTTCTTGTGGTGTTCCTGCTGAGCCCTGTCCGGTGTAATCCTTCCCGGATGTGCTCGTTAATGACCTTGTGACCGGTTACTAAGATGAGGCCGGGAAGACATTCTCTGCTCGTGGTGATGTACTGTTACACCCCCTAAATGGAACCGGGGGTCATACGTGACTAACCAATATCATAACACAAGTGTAAAATTTATATGCTATTTAAATTTAAGTTTTGTGTGAATTTAAAAACAAAATTTACTTTATTTCATTAAGTTAAAAAAATGATTTTTAAAATTCATCGTGAGTTGAAGACTAGGTCATGGAACCGAAATTGCTTTACCCGAGGGCGGGGCGAAAAATTTTGTTATCATTATTTTTAATTTTATTGATCTAAAGTATGCCAAAAAAAAAACCCAAAAAACTTTGCTTTTAAAACAATCGCTTTAAAACGAAAATTTTAAAATTTTGTCGAGGGACGGACTAGGTAAATGTACCGAAACTACCTCTACCTAAATAAAAAGGAAAACAAAATTTTAAATTTATCAATTATTTGTTTTATTAAGTTAAGGTTTTTATAAAAAAAAATGTACAAGATATATATATGTTTGTATTTTATGTTATGTACAAAACAGGGTAAAACAACGCACTTTCAAAGACTGGCATTAAGTTCAGCAAAAACTACTAATTTTAACGACAAGACATAAAATATCAAATGTGATATAAAACAATATGTTTGCAAACTCGGTATTTTTAATCATTTTTCTACGCTAATCACCCTCATGAATTTAAATTTTTACTCATTTCTTGCAAATGAGGGCATTGCAAGATCTCAAGTGTGGAGAAGGGTTATAAATTCTCTCGGGTTTACACTTGGTTTAATTGCCAAATTTTGTGAAAATTTGAAAAAATTTCAACTAAATGAACTCAAAATCATGTTTATACGTATTTATGAACGATAAAACTAGGTGATAATACCGAAATTATTGTTACCTCGAAAAAGACATAAATTGAGAAACAACCCAAAACGTTAGAATTCATTTAAAATGTAATAGAAGAGAATAAAAAGGCAAAGAAAAAAATAATAAATAAAAGCTAAGTGTGGGAAAAATTTACCAAGTTCTTTAAAACATATATCACATATATTTGTACAAGATTATTGCAGGTATTTTTGCTTTGGACTAAACTAATCAATTTTTCCCGATTTACTGTAATATATTTGAAAGAAAGATGGATCTACACGATGAATCAATTCCATCATTAAAAGGAAGTAAAGTCATCCGAAAAAGACACGCGCTTCTTGATTTAGGTCAAGAAGTTGTCGTCCAGACCAGCTGTAGGTTGACGAAAAATCTAGAAAAGTCATCCCTAAAATCAGCAGGAAATTTACGGACCTCAGCATTAAACAGGGTCGCCAAGTGGTCAGACTTATCCTAACTATGAGAGGATCTGTCTCGTAAAATGGGGAGGGCACCGTGCAAATTAGCTTGATAAGACTAATGAATCAGACCCCCAGAAAGGATAATCTCCTTAAAGATTAAAAATCAGCATTTAAGCCTGATATTACTCAGTCCTTGAGATTGACCTTAAAGACTGAGAATTACAAACTCATAGAATTCATGATATCTAAACTAGAGCTTAAACGAGAAAATATTTTAATCAAAATTAAAACCGATTTATTTTCTGAAAAACCTATTTTCAATGCGTTCATTACCATTGAACGTAAAATTCTAAGAATTCACTGGAATTCATTAGGTCGCCTGAACCAAATTGGGTGTCAACCGTAAGAATGGTTGTTGCATAGCATGGTCGAAGACAGGACCTTGTGCCAGACCAAAAAATTCTAGGGTGATCTTTACTATTTCTCCTACAAATGATAGTAATTGCATCTGACACGTTGTGGACCATGTTCATTTGCATGTCATTAGACATTGCCTTAACAGTTGTTTGTTCATCGCTTTCCTTTACAACCGGATGGTAGTTTACCGAAAGCTAATATACGGAGCAAGTATACTGGACGTGTTGCTTTCCTAATACAAGGTTAGCAAATGGGTGGCACAAAACCGCAAGTTTTGAGCTAAAATTTTCAAATCTGAAACCCACAAAACCCACAAAAAGATTTTGCAAACACCGGTGAAGGGTTATTCCGAAAAACTTATCTAGGGTAAAAGCTAGAATGAATTTTTAAAAGATCAAATGTTTTCATAAAGATCCAATTTCCTTATGTTGGTTGAATGTGGGTTAATACACTAAACGATAAACTTAAGTATGATTAACCAAAGTGTAATTAACCAAAGAATATGTTTTGATGATCACACACACACATACACATAAGTGATGACTGATATCTTAACATAAAACACGCAAGGTCACTAATCCATACTTTATCTTGCAAACAACCAAGCCAAACATAGGTTAAAGAATGAAATTAAAAGTTCTGGCAAACATACGGTCGAGGTACGGTCGACCGCATAGTCAACCGTGAAACCCCAAACTGAATTGCAACGAAGTTTTGTGAGAACAAGTTGAACGGTCGCCACCACGGTCAATCGCAGTGCGACCGCAGTTTCTTCTTTCTCAAATTTTGACCAAATAAAGTTTGACTAGTTCCCGGCATCTATAATTCATGAAACCTTTCTAAACATACTTAGGATAGATGCTCTCTCCATACTCAATTGAGTCTTGGTCATAAAAATACTAATTGTGATTAATTACGCCTAATGACATCTTAATGACAAGTTAACCAAGATTAGGCATAACACATAAGTTTTAATCAACAACTTGTGATCTTAATTCTTATCTAGATATTTTTATTATGATCATCAAGTATCAACACACGCAAGCCAATATCACTAGAACAATGATTGCTATTAAAAAGGACTTAGTGATTAATTAAGGCTAAATGAAGAACAATGATCTCAAGGTTAAACTAGAAATTACTTGTAATCCTAAAACACACTTAGATACATTTAGGATGGTCACCAAGTCCCAACTAGAGATTTCTCTTCCCTTGTGCATGTGTTGGATATTAATGTGTGCTTACACATTAATCATGAAATGTGTTATATTGCACATTATACTTATTAAGTGCTTGAATTATAAGTTGTACAAGTATCTATAAGATTGATCTTAGAATAACTATCTCTTGCTATGTGAGTATTACTTGCTACTTGCTAATATGCTTAATACTCATAAACTTGTCAACTTAATATGTTTGCCATGTGCTCATTAGTTAGAATTTAAGCAACTAACTTACTCCAATTAATTAAGTGTAAAATGGTTCACAATAGTTAATTGTCTCTTTGGTCTAGTCTAAGTAACTAAGTATGATTGTTTGCTCAATAATAACTTAACCTTAATGTCTCTACATACTTTTTGATTATCCTATAGAGACATTATTCAATTAATCCCTAACTAAACTCAAATAAAACATGACTTGAGATTAATTGGAACTAGGAAGTTAATGATATAGTGACTAGCCTTTAGAATTGAACCAATAGCATTAAAGTGACTAATTAAGTCTTGACCAATCTGAAATTTCCCTAAATATCAATCAAGACACTTCTCCAAGAATGTTGGATTTGCCACTTTTGGAATGATTAGTCACTTTCATGCAATAAGGCCAAATCTCACACAATTAATGCATATAGTACTTGTATAGGATGTTTGGTTTCTTTTGCAGGTGCTAGAAGGAGTAAAGGTGCTAAAAAGTGTTGTTCAAATCTGAGTCAAACGGCTATACAACGGATACCTATTTTGGACTGGAGCACGCACGATCGCACCACGGTCGACCGTACTGGGAACCGTGTGTCAAGGGCTATTTTTTAAATCTCACTATAAAAGGCAAACATTTAAGTTCATTTGAAGCTGCCCCTCTTGCACATTTAAAAGGCATATCTCCAGTGATCACAAGTGCATCAATTACTACTCAAATGTGATCAAGCAAGAGAAGATTCTATGATCTTATAGATATAGAATTTGGTTGTTGTAAACTTACTAATCAAATTCATTTATCTTGTGAGTTTACTTAATGTAATGTATGTCCTAGTATTGTGTTAGGATCATCATTGCAGAGTGTATAAGTCTTGTAATTTCAATTAGTGGAAGCATAGGCTAGCTTTGTGATCTACTTCCTTAAAGGGACTTAGGAAGTTGATTAATATTATTTGGAGATTAATACTTGTCCAAGGTGAAGACAAGTTGATCTAGGTTAGAGTTGATCTTTCGAAGGGATAGAAAGATTAGGTTTGTTGTCTACTAAAGAAGATTGAATACTTGTAAATCAGATCTCCACCGGGTTTGGAGAAAAGTGCTTAGTGAAGCAACAAATCTCGATTAGTGTAATCGGGGAGTGGATTAAGGTGGATTAGTTAACATCCACCCGAACCACTATAAATCCTTGTGTCTATGTTCTTTACATTACTTCATTTATCATTTTGAACATATACACCACACACATCAAGTTTGAGTTGAATTGGTTGATCAAAGTAAAATCGAATCTGGCGATCAATCGAAAAATTGTTAAAAATGTATTAAGTAACTATTCACCCCCAATCTAGTTACTTACAATTGGTATCAGAGTGGTTGCTTAAATCATTGCGCTACAAACGATCGCGAAAGCGTCACAATTCGTTTCGTGCAAAAACTTGAGTCAACGATTCTCGGATCAACTCAAACGATGAGATACTTGGAAGAATTGGTTAAAGAAGCATCAATCTTTGATAAGATGAATATTGATGTGTGGAAATCAAGATTTGAGTCTTACCTCAAATCTAAAGATTACTACTTGTGGAGAATAATCAAAGTAGGAGACTTTGTATCACAAGCTAGTTAAAGACTAGTGAAGCCAACTTTTCAAAACTATGATGTTTTGAAACAATTTGATGCAATTTCACTACTTCATGAAACTCTTCCTAGTGAAGAAAGATTAAAGATAATCTCATGTGAAAGTGCAAAAGAATGTTGGGAGTCACTATGTTCTCAAGAAGATTTAAACTCTAAGAGTTTAAAGGGTAAATGATTAGAGAAGGGCTTTGAAAGGGTTGGTGATTTTCGAGCAAAAGGGTTGAATGAAAATGAAGACTTTTGCCTCATGAGCTCTTGGAATGACATGGATCAAGATGGTCAAAGTGAAGAAGAGGTTGAATCTCCATTCAAAGAAGATGATGTCTCCAACATGGATTGCAATGAGGTACATGTATTCTATCCTTCTAATTATGAAGAATTGTTAGATGATTACAAGACTATTAAAATTGTGTATGATCGTAGTCGTGACAAAGTAAAACTTTTGGAGAAAGAATTACACAAAGTTGCACAACTTAACAAAGATCTAATTGATGAAAATAACACTTTGAAAAGAAAACTTGATTCGTCAAGAGGAAAACATGAAATTAATGTATGCCACGACTCTAACAAACACAAATCTTGTAATCATAGTCCATTATCTATTATTAGGAAAATTGAAAATATGGGAAAAATGGATCAAGCTAGCAATTCCATGGTAGGGATAAGTCAAGGATTGGGTAACCTTAAAATCAATCAAAATCAATGATCAAAATGCTAATGAGAATAACCTTCTCAAAAGACTTTGTATAAAAGAAAGGTTTTTCTTACAAATGCAAATTGTTTTTGAAAAATGATTTTAAAAGATTAAGTGTAGGAAGGTTACTTGCCTTAGGATTGTGTGTTTATGTGAAAACATGTATTGCATGCTAAATACTAGGTTGATGCGTTTTGTGTATACTATGTGTGATTGAACATATATACATATATATACGTATAGATATAGTATATTACGTGTCATTGATGATTAAACATCGGAAGGATGTAATCACTCAATGTTAGGAAAAGAAAACTTGTCCTCAAGTATTCTATAGAACCTAAGAATCGTCAAAACGTGCTTAAAGTAAGAAGAAGTGAAGAAACGAGTGATCAGAAGGATCCACGGCAGCACAACGGCTGACCGTGTACTCGACCGCAGACCCCTGCCCTGTTCGTGGAAAAATATCTACACGGCTAACACCACGGTCGACCGTGCTTCAACCGTGAGTGGTCTGATTCAGTTTTAATTTAAACTAAACCCTCACTCTTATTTCTTTTTAACCTACTTCAAAACACACAAACCTACACACGGCTGAGGAGATCGACCGCACGAAGAAAAATGCGCATTCCTTCTAATTCAAATCCTACATTTGGTATGATTAATCCTTGCTTTCCTAACATTCAATTGTGTTTGTATAATGAATTAGGGTTATGAAGAAACCCTAACTAGAATGAATCAAAACATAAATTGATGCAAACAATTGAAATTGCTCTTGAAGAACAATTTGAAAACAATTGTAGTAATGATTATCTTGTATCTATGCATTGATTTAACATTGAACGATTCTAGGGTTCACTATACATCTAGATTAGATTTTCATAGAAGCATTGTTCATATGATATGAATAACATTGTTGCTAATTGAGTGTAATAATGTTGAATGTCAAAACATGTGTTGATGATTTCAAAAGTCTAGAACACATATGAACTTTGTGAAAAACCTAATCTAGTTGCAAACTCATTAACACTAATGAAGAGTGAAAATGTGAAGAATATTAACATCAAAACACCTAAGTATTGATGATAATTAAAGTTTGCAAAACATGTTGCCTATAATTGAATTATGCATCTTAAATTAATTTGAAGTGTCATTGTGTAGAAAATGGCAAGGACCCAAGATGCTCAATATAGAGGAGGAGAGAATAGATATAATCCTCCAACTGATGCAAGACAACGCATAACTTATAACAAGAAATGGCTCAAAACTAGAGCAATAGCAGAAGGAAGAATCGTAAATCTTGAAGCATTCCCTGAAGTAGTTGACAAGCTATTTCAGAGGGATCTAGGTTCATTTGTTCTAATCAATGGACCTATATATTCGGAGTTGATAAGAGAGTTCTATGCCAATTTTAGCTTCCACACAGAAACTAAGATGATAAGATTTCATCTCAACAAAAAGTGGTGGGATTATCCTCTCAGCACGTTTGGTGAAATTCTGGGTGTTCCCACTGAAGGAATTGAGTTCTACAGTAGACGACACAAACTAGAACATCTTCCTGGGTGTATTCAAGCTACTGAAGTACTAACCTTACTTTGCAATCCTAATGCCAATCACTCAGAGATCCTATCCAAAGGACAAACCGAAAAGGATCTCCGATTAGATTTGGATATCTTGAACAAAATCATTGACCACAACATCTACTGTAGGCTGGGAAACCATGCTAACATCCATGTCACCCAGATTTTTATCATGTGGGCAATTTAACTAGATGTGAAAGTTAATGTGGCGTTTCTGATGGCATCCTGAATGAGCAATCTAATGACTGAATCAACCAGATCTCTTCCATATGGAATGCATTTAAATAGTTTGTTCACCTATCTCAAAGTGACTCACGCTATTGTTCAACAACCTTCATTCGAGCCATTGGATAAGTCAACCATCATCTGAAGTGGTCGTCAAGGAGAATCCTCTCGTGGAAGAAGATCAAGTCTTCAAGAGGATCTCGAAGAGATTGAGAACTATCAACCAGAGGAAGAATCGGATGAAGAGGAGATAGAAGATGAAGAAGAAATCTTGCGGGAACATCGAGAATTTGTTAATTCAAATTTTGAAACCAAGATTGACAGGATTCTGAAACGTGAGGAAGAGATCAGTGAAAATCATTCTAGGATCAAGAAAGCATTGAAGGGATTTGTTAAAACAATTTCTTGTAACATGTCATAACTTGTGTATTTGGGAAAATACTCTCTAGTTGTGTAATATGTGAAGTACTTAACTGCTGGCACCAAAACACTTATGTGTTAAATAACTAGTAATGTAATGTTTATTTTGTGCTTAAGTTGATCTTGCCTATGTGATGCCTATTGTGTGCCTAAATTGATATTGCTTACAAAAATATAAAATCTGTCACCGTACGGCTGAGTTTACGGTCGACCGTGGTTCAACCGCAGAACACCTGACAAAATTAATTTATCCTAGTACTCTTACACAAATTCAATGATCAATTGATTGCTAAATGACAAATTGATTTATCTGATAAAGTGCTTACAATTCAGCCACCTACCCCATTAAAGGTTACTAGACATCATTCATCATTTGTCTATTAAAGCAAATGCCTTTAACTAATACACACACCCATCAACTACTCCAAAGATTTCTTTGCAAAGTAAAAATTCTTCTCAATGAGGTCCATTGTTGAAGGAAGAGAAGTTCTTACACATCATCTCACTACTTACTCTCTTGAAAGCTTCACAAACATCAAGTGGGATGTCTTTCTCAACCTAAGAGGATCACTCTATCCTCTTCACATCAATGAATTATATGATAATTTTCAATTCTCACACAATAATGAGAAAATCTCATTTTCTCTTTATGGGAGAAGCTATTCATTGACGCTCATGGAATTTGGAAATATTATGGATGTTCCAAGTGAAGGTAGAACATTCTTTCTAGAACCAAATTCGTTCAATAAATTTCCTAGATGGGTAAAGAAAGATAATGCACTAGACATTATGTGCAACGGAATTCTTAGACCCGAATTCATCAAAAATGATGGATTCCTTTGTCAACATCTTGCATCAACGTATGATCTTTGGCAACAGATCATTACTGCAAATGTTTACAGAAAGGGGGAGCTACTAGATCAATTGGATGTAAATGAAGTTACCTTCATGTGGTGTCTTCTGAGCTCCACAAAAGTGAATGTTGCACACTTCATGGCATCAAGAATGCAACATGCAAGTCAACATTCCCACGGTCTCCATCTAACCAAGCTTTTTGCATATGTTGGAATGACATCTCCATTTCATCATTCCATTCAAGTCTCTTCATATCCAAAGCGTCAACCAAGCATGTCCAAGAACCTCCTCTTGAAAATCCACCCAATTTTTGTTCTCTCTCGACACAAGGACAAAACAATGTAATTCATGCAAACATTCTAAAACTTTGTCGAAGATTATCACGACTTGAGGGCAAAGACAAGGGTCAATCCTCTCATCACAATAATTATACGTCTCTTGCCTATTATGTATTCTTTATCTGTGTTTCGTGCTTAAATTGAATAAAATGAGTGCTTGTTGTGTTTTAATATATATGCTTTTTTTTTCCAACGTGCAGAATTTAAGGGGGAGTTTTGTTCTAAGGGCGAGCTTAGTTCCAGGGGGAGCTAACCTTTTTGCTTCGACAAAAGGGGGAGAAAGATGGATACAAGTGATTGTTAACACTTGCGTATTTATAGCAAAATGTCCCTCATCACTTGTATGATTTGTCATCATCAAAAAGGGGGAGAATGTTGGTTGAATGTGGGTTAATACACTAAACGATAAACTTAAGTATGATTAACCAAAGTGTAATTAATCAAAGAATATTTTTTGATGATGACACACACACATACACATAAGTGATGACTGACATCTTAATATAAAACATGCAAGGTCACTAATCCATACTTTATCTTGCAAACGACCAAGTCAAACATAGGTTAAAGAATGAAATTAAAAGTTCAGGCAAACATACGGTCGAGGTACGGTCAACCGCATAGTCAACCGTGAAACCCCAAACTAAATTGCAACGAAGTTTTGTGAGAACAAGTTGCACGATCGCCACCACGGTCAATCGCAGTGCGACCGCAGTTTCTTCTGTCTCAAATTTTGACCAAATAAAGTTTGACTAGTTTCCAGCATCTATAATTCATGAAACCTTTCTAAACATACTTAGGATAGATGCTCTCTCCATACTCAATTGAGTCTTGGTCATAAAAACACTAATTGTGATTAATTATGCCTAATGACATCTTAATGACAAGTTAACCAAGATTAGGCATAACACATAAGTGTTAATCAACAACTTGTGATCTTAATTCTTATCTAGATATTTTTATTATGATCATCAAGTATCAACACACGCAAGCCAATATCACTAGAACAATGATTGCTATTAAAAAGGACTTAGTGATTAATTAAGGCTAAATGAAGAACAATGATCTCAAGGTTAAACTAGAAATGACTTGTAATCCTAAAACACACTTAGATACATTTAGGATGGTCACCAAGTCCCAACTAGAGATTGCTCTTCCCTTGTGCATGTGTTGGATATTAATGTGTGCTTACACATTAATCATGAAATGTGGTATATTGCACATTATACTTATTAAGTGCTTGAATTATAAGTTGTACAAGTATCTATATGATTGATCTTAGAATAACTATCTCTTGCTATGTGAGTATTACTTGCTACTTGCTAATATGCTTAATACTCATAAACTTGTCAACTTAATATGTTTGCCATGTGCTCATTAGTTAGAATTTAAGTAACTAACTTACTACAATAGATTAAGTGTAAAATGGTTCACAATAGTTAATTGTCTATTTGGTCTAGTCTAAGTAACTAAATATGATTGTTTGCTCAATAATAACTTAACCTTAATGTCTCTACATACTTCTTGATTATCCTATAGAGACATTATTCAATTAATCCCTAACTAAACTCAAATAAAACATGACTTGAGATTAATTGAAACTAGGAAGTTAATGATATAGTGACTAGCCTTTAGAATTGAACCAAGAGCATTAAAGTGACTAACTAAGTCTTGACCTATCTGAAATTTCCCTAAATATCAATCAAGACACTTCTCCAAGAATGTTGGGTTTGCCACTTTTGGAATGATTAGTCACTTTCATGCAATAAGACCAAATCTCACACACTTAATGCATATAGTACTTGTATAGGATGTTTGGTTTCTTTTGCAGGTGCTAGAAGGAGTAAAGGTGCCAAAAAGTGGTGTTCAAATCTGAGTCAAACGGCTATACAACGGATACCTATTTTGGACTGGAGCACGCACGGTCGCACCACGGTCGACCGTACTGGGAACCGTGTGTCAACGACTATTTTTTGAATCTCACTATAAAAGGCAAACATTTGAGTTCATTTGAAGCTGCCCCTCTTGCACATTTAAAAGGCATATCTCCAGTGATCACAAGTGCATCAATTACTACTCAAATGTGATTAAGCAAGAGAAGATTCTATGATCTTATAGATATAGAATTGGGTTGTTGTAAACTTACTAATCAAATTCATTTATCTTGTGAGTTTACTTAATGTAATGTATGTCCTAGTATTGTGTTAGGATCATCATTGCAGAGTGTATAAGTCTTGTAACTTCAATTAGTGGAAGCATAGGCTAGCTTAGTGATTTACTTCCTTAAAGGGACTTAGGAAGTTGATTTATCTTATTTGGAGATTAATACTTTTCCAAGGTGAAGACAAGTTGATCTAGGTTAGAGTTGATCTTTCGAAGGGGTAGAAAGATTAGGTTTGTTGTCTACTAAAGAAGATTGAAGACTTGTAAATCGTATCTCCAACGGGTTTGGAGAAAAGTGCTTAGTGAAGCAACAAATCCCGATTAGTGTAATCGGGGAGTGGATTACGGTGGATTAGTTAACATCCACCTGAACCACTATAAATCCTTCTGTCTATGTTCTTTACATTACTTCATTTATCATTTTGAACATATACACCACACACATTAAGTTTGAGTTGAATTGGTTGATCAAAGTAAAATCGAATCTGGCGATCAATCGAAAAATTGTTAAAAACGTATTAAGTAACTATTCACCCCCCTCTAGTAATTACACCTTAAAGGATCTAAATTTTCATAGTCATGTGGGACTGTAAACCACATCGTTACTATCATTGTTTATACCATCGTATCAAAATCACTGATGTATAAAGTGTGAGAATAAAAAAAAGTGATTCGAGTGAAGTGTGATTTAATTTCAAGTTCTGTATTGCTTGAGGACAAGCAACGTTCAAGTGTGGGGATATTTGATAGTGCTCCAAATGAACATATATTTAGTCACAATATCATCTCAATATGTAAAGTTTTCTGTTGCAATTGTTCTATTTTCAAATAATATTCGTTTAAATAAATAAGTGCGAAGACAAAAGAAGAAAGGGAAGATTTGAAGATGCAAACGTCCAAAAAGCTCAAATGTACAAGATACAATTCGAGTGGTTCAAATTATTTATAAGAAACGTATAAAAATTACAAGAGTACAAGTCACGAAACGCAATGTACATGATATCTAAGCATACGAAAAGGCGTTCGAAAATCCGGAACCGAGACGTAAACCGAGCATCAACGCGCGAGTCAACGGACCTAAAATTACAAGTCAACTATGCACATGAATATAATATAATATATAAATAATTATATATATATATATATATATATATATATATATATATATATATATATATATATATATATATATATATATATATTATATATTAAAAAATTAACAGCAGCCCACGTTTAAATTGTTGAATGAGCTGGAATTTGAACCTCCGCAATCGCGGAGCACCAAGGCACAAAAGTACCACGATCGCGGAGCTGCCTGGGACAGAATTGCCTATAAAAGCCAACACATTCGGACGATCAAACACACCCCTTTTTCTTTTCCTTTCTCTGATCATATACGATATATATATATATATATATATATATATATATATATATATATATATATATATATATATATATATATATATATATACTATAATTTAAGTTTAATAATAATAAGGTTATTGTAAGAATGTTTTACGGGTTTTAAGTCGGAACTCTGTCCGTGTAACGCTACGCGATTAATAATCACTGTAAGCTATGTTCTTCCTTTCTAAATTAATGTCTCGTAACTAAGTTATTATTATGCTTATTTAAGTCAAAGTAATCATGATGTTGGACTAAATATTAAGACGGGGTTATTGGATTTTGTACCATAATTCGGGTTTGGACAAAAGACCGACACTTGTGGACATTGGACTATGGACTATTAATAGATGGGGGGTATTGTCTAATCGAATGACAACTCATTGGAATCTGTCGAACCTATCTTCAAATTAGTTAATCTAATAATTATTAAATGATTATGCATGTCCTATTTAGTGACGTTTATACGACATCTTTTACGATCATTTAATTAATTATTCGGGTTGGGTAATTGATTATTCAAACTGATCAAGTGGGTAAATTAATGTTCATATCTTATTAAAACAGGGGTGGATTACATACAAGGGTAATTGGTGTAATTGTTAACAAAGTATTAAAACCTTGGATTACACGCAGTCGATAACCTGGTGTATTTATTAACAAAGTATTAAAACCTTGTTACAGTTTAAATCCCTAATTAGTTGGAATATTTGACTTCGGGTATAAGGTTAATTTGAGGAGCATTTTATAATTATGACCGATGGACTATTATGGACAAAAACCAGATAGGTTTCAAATAAATCCAGGACAAAGGACAATTAACCCAGAGTAATGAATTAAAATCAAAACGCCAAACATCATGATTACGGAAGTTTAAATAATCATAATTCTTTCATTTCATATCTCATCGTACTTTTATTTACCGTCATTTTATTTATTGTCATTTTAATTTTGTCATTTATTTTACGCACTTTAATTATTGTCATTTATCTTTACGCTAAAAATATAAAATCGACAAACCGGTCATTAAACGATAAAACCCCCCTTTTATAATATTACTACTTACATATATATATATATATATATATATATATATATATATATATATATATATATATATATATATATATATATATATATATATATATATATATATATATATAGTTGTTTAAAAATATAGTGTACGCAATAGCTGGATCCCTATGGAACGAACCGGACTTAATAAAAACTACACTACTCTACGATTAGGTACACTGTCTATAAGTGTTGTTGCAAGGTTTAGGTATATCCTTTCTATAAATAAATAAATAACTTGTGTAAAATTCTATCGTATTTAATAGTATTTTGTAGTAAACTATAATAGTATTTCGTACGCCTCCGCTCGCACATCAAGTTTTAGGCGCCGCTGCCGGGGACTTGGTGAAAAACGTTATATTTTATTAAAACTATAGTTTTGTAAAAATATATTATTTCTTATTTCGTAAAAAAATATTTTGTTTTTGTAATAAGTGTTAAAAATATTAAAAAATTAAAAATTAAAAAATATATACATAAATATTTATATATAAATATTTTTTAAGATTTTTATTTATAAATTATAAGTATTTTTATTTTAAGTTTTTAAAATATATTTTTATTTTATAAAAATTATCTATCTTTTATTTTAAAAAAATCAAATAAATACATAAAATTCATACTGGGCCAGATTAATTTCGAAACCCAAAATAAATTTTAATTAAAATTTCGAATTGGGTCGAACCTGTTTAAGCCCAGTACCAACCCAACACTATTAACTCCGCAGTCGTGAAGACCTCGGGCAGTAAAGTACCGCAGTCGCGGAGCCGCTCTGACCGGAAACCTTGGACTGCATTAATTACGGATTTAGGGTTTAATTTTATAATTATTATTATTAAACCTAATTAAGGTTTTTAGTTAATTAATACATATTTATTTCTAGTTTTAATTTATATTTTGTAATATTAAGTTTTAATATTATTATTAATTATATAGAATAATACTTTTATAAAATAATAATATAAAAATAATATTTTTATAAAAATTGTATTTTTATAACTTTAGTTTTATTTTTATATTTTGTATCTTTTTACTCGGTTAAATTAATAGTTTTTAATATTTGTCATTTGTCATTCGTAATTAGTTTTAAGTTAGTTTTTGCAATAGTTATTTTTATATTCCTAGATTTTTAAGTCTTTGCCGTAACATCCCTTAAGTGCTTTTTCTTTAGATTTAGAATTTAGACGCTTTAGAATTTTGCGACGCCGTTATAGATTTTAGTGCCTTTTAAGTAATTGCTTTTTCTGATTAGAATTGCATTTAAGTTTTAATAACTTTAGGCGCAACCTTTTAGATTTAGTTTTTAGACTTTTAAGTTTCGGCGTTTTTCTTTCTTATTTTTATTTTTCGACTTTTGTTTTTCGACGCGTTTCTTTTTCTTTTTCATTTCTACGCGCTAGTTTTTGGGACAAAGATTTTTATTTCAAAATTTCGACGAAAAATTATAAAAAGCGATTAAATTAATAGACATCCAAATTTTCTGGTTCGTAGTAATAGTTGGATTTGTTAGTGGCGAGTTGTGGATTTTCCAATTTAAAGGATCCTGGCTACCTGCGGCATCTATTGACTATTCAAAACGTGGGCAAAATCAGAAAAGTCTATTAATTTGATAACTTTAATAATTTTTAGATTTATAACTAATAGGATATTCAGTGAATGCACCGAGCAAAACGTTCACCACCTTTCATACGTTCACCTCCTGTAACCCGATCAAGACATCTAGCCAATATTGTAGTCGTTGATTTTTCTTTAGAATCATCATCTAGTCGAACAAGTACTCCAATTCAAATTTACAATAATTCATTTTTTGAACCCGACTTCACAATTGAAACCCCAGAGGATATTCAAGGACAATTCCAAGATCCTGAACCACTAATCATTCCTCCTGAACCACAAACCGTTAAATCAGAATCTTCTAGTGATTCGGATTCAACAAATTCAAAGATGGAAGTAACGGAACCTCAAAGTATGGAAGACCGAATGAGAGCCACACGCACGGCCAAGTTCACGCCTTATTCGGCCACATGTTAATGCACCAGATTATGAAATCAAAGGACAAATCCTACACATGGTAACTAATCAATGCCAATATAGTGGTACGCCAAAAGAAGATCCAAACTAACATCTTCGAACTTTTAGTAGGATTTGTAATCTATTTAAAATCCGAGAAGTTGAGGATGAAACTATTTATCTTATGTTGTTCCCATGGACTTTAAAAGGAGAAGCCAAAGATTGGTTAGAATCGTTACCCAAAGGAGCGATTGATACATGGGATGTTTTAGTTGAGAAATTTCTTAAAAGATACTTTCCGGCATCTAAAGCCATAAGACTTCAAAGAGAAATTGTTACGTTCGTGCAAAAGCCAAATGAAACATTATATGAGGCGTGGACAAGATTCGAAAAGTTGTTGAGAGGATGTCCTCAGTACGGTTTAGACACTTATCAAATAGTACAAATATTCTACCAAGGTATCGACGTTGCTACAAGAAAAGACATCGACACAGCAGCTGGTGGTTCCATTATGAAGAAAACCGCAACCGAAGCTCACAAAATAATTGAAAATACAGCCTCCTACTCGCATGAGTGGCACCAGGAAAAAGATATTTTTCGTTCATCTAAAGCGGCTAGAGCCGATTCTAGCCATGACTTTGATTTTGTTTCCGAAAAAATAGATGCTTTCGAAAGACGAATGGAAAAGATGACTAAAGATATTCACGCAATACGAATAAGTTGTGAGCAATACGGTGGACCACACTTAACGAAAGATTGTCACATTGAACAAACGATGGAACAACGTGAGAATGTTTCCTACATGAACCAAAGGCCGGGAAATAAATAACAAAATAATTATCAACCGCCAAGGCCAAACTTTAATCGAAATCAAAACATTCTTTACAATCCAATGGGCCAAATAATAACTCGTACAACCAATAAGGTCCGAATAACCAACCAACTCAAACCAACACTTTCAATCAATAAAGACCGGGCTTGTATAAACCACCACAACAAACCGAAGAGAAAAAGTCAAATCTGGAAGAAATGATGGCAAAGCTAATGAATCTCAAACACAATTTATTACATCTCAAACCCAAACAAATGAGAGGTTTGATCAGTCATTAAGAACTCAACAAGCTTCCATTTTGAATCTAGAAAAACACGTAGGTACTCTTGCTAGCTTGATGAGTAAGAGGGAACAAGGAAAGCTACCGAGTGATACTGAAGTAAATCCTCGGAATGAGAATGTTAATATGGTTTCAACGAATTTTGAAAAACTAGCACCAGAAGATGGGAATGTTTTAGATGTGAGTAACGATGAAGAAGTTACAACACCACCACCACCCGAGTATGTAAAGCCAGTGGTGGCACCATACAAACCACCCATCCCGTTTCCAAGAAAAGGAGTTGAGTATGAGCAAGTGATAGGTAATAAAGTTTGTGATACCTTTGGAAAGAAGAAGAAGAAGAATAAGAAAGTACAAGAAACAAAAACCGCAAAAGTAAACCCGGTGAAGACAGTTCCAAAAAAACTTCCACCCAGGTTGGGTGATCCGGGTGAATTTATTGTTCCTTGTCTACTTAGTGATTGTGTCATGTATGATGCACTAGCAGATTTAGGTGCAAGTGTGAGTGTTATGCCTCTTTTATTATATAAGAGATTAGGAGTAGGTGAGTTAAGTCCAACGGAAATGAGTATTCGACTCTTTGATCAAACTATTAAACACCCAGTTGGAATTGCTGACAACCTACCCGTTCAAGTAGGTAATTTAACCTTTTTAGTCGAATTCATGGTCAATGACATAAAAGAGGACTCAAACATTCCTCTAATTTTAGGTCGACCATTCTTAGCGTCCACCGGAGCATTTATTGATGTAAAAAAGGGTAGAATGACACTTAGTAATGGTGAAAAATCGATCACCTTTGTGATTCTATTTAGACACCAACCAAAACCGTTGAACCAATAAAAACGATCGATGAAAAGCATATTGTTTTACCAACTCCGACGGTAGTGCTTAACAATAATAAAATGCCTAAGTGTGGGGAAGATGAAGTAACACCTAGTGATGACCTGATAACAAAGAACCCCGTTGTTGATACGAAATTAAATGACCCCGTTATTAACAGTTCAATGAAGAAACTTATTAAACGAATTCGCGATGCTAGAACCAAGGGGAACTTTAAGTTATGTAATCGGTTAGTATCCAATCTATCGCCTAAAGAAAAGGCGAAACTAGTTGAATTTGTGGATATTACACAGGAATCCGTCCAATGGCTCAAAGCAAAAGTCACAGATATGCAAGTTGATTATGGTCCAAGAGAAATTGACGATGAAGTTAATCACAATTTCGACACCACAGCAACCTAAGTATGGGGAGATTCAAATGTTCTAAAAAGAAAATGTTGTCTAGAGTTAGTTGTTCTGTTCTCGTGTAGTTCCGAGAATGGAATCCGATTGGTCTTTTCCACTAGCAGACACTAAAGAACTAGTTTTCTCCCCCATTCTGAATTTTTTTTGTTTTGTAGGTTTTGTATAAAATTTATATGTTATTTAAATTTAAGTTTTGTGTGAATTTAAAAACAAAATTTACTTTATTTCATTAAGTTAAAAAAATGATTTTTAAAATTCATCGTGAGTTGAAGACTAGGTCATGGAATCGAAATTGCTTTACCCGAGGGCGGGGCAAAAAATTTTGTTATCATTATTTTTAATTTTATTGATCTAAAGTATGCCAAAAAATAAAAAACCCAAAAAACTTTGCTTTTAAAACAATCGCTTTAAAACAAAAAATTTAAAATTTTGTCGAGGGACGGACTAGGTAAATGTACCGAAACTACCTCTACCTAAATAAAAAGGAAAACAAAATTTTAAATTTAGCAATTATTTATTTTATTAAGTTAAGGTATTTATAAAAAAAATATGTACAAGATATATATATGTTTGTATTTTATGTTATGTACAAAACAGGGTAAAACAGCGCACTTTCAAAGACTGGCATTAAGTTCAGCAAAAACCACTAATTTAAACGACAAGACGTAAAATATCAAATGTGATATAAAACAATATGTTTGCAAACTCGGTATTTTTAATCATTTTTCTACGCTAATCACCCTCATGAATTTAAATTTTTACTCATTTCTTACAAATGAGGGCATTGCAAGATCTCAAGTGTGGAGAAGGGTTATAAATTCTCTCGGATTTACACTTGGTTTAATTGCCAAATTTTGTGAAAATTTGAAAAAATTTCAACTAAATGAACTCAAAATCATGTTTATACATATTTATGAATGATAAAACTAGGTGATAATACCGAAATTATTGTTACCTCGGAAAGGACATAAATTGAGAAACAACCCAAAACGTTAGAATTCATTTAAAATGGAATAGAAGAGAATAAAAAGGCAAAGAAAAAAAATAATAAATAAAAGCTAAGTGTGGCAAGAATTTACCAAGTTCTTTAAAACATATATCACATATATTTGTACAAGATTATTGCAGGTATTTTTGCTTTGGACTAAACTAATCAATTTTTCCCGATTTACTGTAATATATTTGAAAGAAAGATGGATCTACACGATGAATCAATTCCATCATTAAAAGGAAGTAAAGTCATCTGAAAAAGACACGCGCTTCTTGATTTAGGTCAAGAAGTTGTCGTCCAGACCAGCTGTAGGTTGACGAAAAATCTAGAAAAGTCATCTCTAAAATCAGCAGGAAATTTACGGACCTCAGCATCAAACAGGGTCGCCAAGTGGTCAGACTTATCCTAACAATGAGAGGATCTGTCTCGTAAAATGGGGAGGGCACCGTGCAAATTAGCTTGATAAGACTAATGAATCAGGCCCCTAGAAAGGATAATCTCCTTAAAGATTAAAAATCAGCATTTAAGCCTGATATTACTCAATCCTTGAGATTGACCTTAAAGACTGAGAATTACAAACTCATGGAATTCAATGATATCTAAACTCGAGCTTGAACAAGAAAATATTTTGATCAAAATTAAAATCGATTTGTTTTCTGAAAAACCTATTTTCAATGCGTTCATTACCATTGAACGTAAAATCCTAAGAATTCACCGAAATTCATTAGTTCGCCCGAACCAAATCGGGTGTCAACCGTAAGAACGGTGGTTGCATAGCATGGTCAAAGACAGGACCTTGTGCCAGACCGAAAAATTCTAGGGTGATCTTTACTATCTCTCCTACAAAGGATAGTAATTGCATCCGACACGTTGTGGACCATGTTCATTTGCATGTCATTAGACATTGCCTTAACAGTTGCTTGTTCATCGCTTTCCTTTACAATCGGATGGTAGTTTACCGAAAGCTAATATACGGAGCAAGTATACTTGACGTGTTGCTTTCCTAATATAAGGTTAGCAAGTGGGTGACACAAAACCGCAAGTTTTGAGCTAAAATTTTCAAATCTGAAACCCACAAAACCCACAAAAACATTTTGCAAACATCGGTGAATGGTTATTCCAGAAAACTTATCTAGGGTAAAAGCTAGAATAAATTTTCAAAAGATCAAATGTTTTCATAAAGATCCAATTTCCTTAAAGGATCTAAATTTTCATAGTCATGTGGGACTGTAAACAACATCGTTACTATCATTGTTTATACCGCCGTATCAAAATCACTGATGTATAAAGGTGAGAATAAAAAAAGTGATTCGAGTGAAGTGTGATTTAATTTCAAGTTCTGTATTGCTTGAGGACAAGCAACGTTCAAGTGTGGGGATATTTGATAGTGCTCCAAATGAACATATATTTAGTCGCAATATTATCTCAATATGTAAAGTTTTCAGTTGCAATTGTTCTACTTTAAAGTAATATTCATTTAAATAAATAAGTGCGAAGACAAAAGAAGAAAAGGAATATTTGAAGACGCAAATGTCCAAAAAGCTCAAATGTAAAAGATACAATCCGAGTGGTTCAAATTATTGATGAGAAACGTATAAAAATTACAAGAGTACAAGTCGCGAAACGCAAAGTACAAGATATCTAAGCATACGAAAAGGCGTTCGAAAATCCGAAACCGAGACGTAAACCGAACATCAACGCGCGAGTCAACGGACCTAAAATTACAAGCAAACTATGCACAAGAATATAATATAGTATATAAATAATTATATATATTATATATTAAAAAATTAATAGCATCCCACGTTTAAATTGTTGAATGAGCTGGAATTTGAACCTCCGCAATCGCGGAGCACCAAGGCACAAAAGTACCACGGTCGCAAAGTTTCCTGGGATAGAATTGCCTATAAAAGCCAACGCATTCGGACGATCAAACGCACCCCTTTTTCTTTTCCTTTCTCTGATCATATACAATATATATATATATATATATATATATATATATATATATATATATATATATATATATATATTTTATAATTATAATTTTAATTTAAGTTTAATAATAATAAGGTTATTATAAGAATGTTTTACGGGTTTTAAGTCGGAACTCTGTCCGTGTAACGCTACAAGATTAATAATCACTGTAAGCTATGTTCTTCCTTTCTAAATTAATGTCTCGTAACTAAGTTATTATTATGCTTATTTAAGTCGAAGTAATCATGATGTTGGACTAAATATTAAGACGGGGTTATTGGATTTTGTACCATAATTCGGGTTTGGACAAAAGACCGACACTTGTGGACATTGGACTATGGACTATTAATAGATGGGGGTATTGTCTAATCGAATGATAACTCATTGGAATCTGTCGAACCTATCTTCAAATTAGTTAATCTAATAATTATTAAATGATTATGCATGTCCTATTTAGTGACGTTTATACGACATCTTTTACAATCATTTAATTTATTATTCGGGTTGGGTAATTGATTATTCAAACTGATCAAGTAGGTAAATTAATGTTCATATCTTATTAAAACAGGGGTGGATTACATACAAGGGTAATTGGTGTAATTGTTAACAAAGTATTAAAACCTTGGATTACACGCAGTCGATAACCTGGTGTAATTATTAACAAAGTATTAAAACCTTGTTACAGTTTAAATCCCTAATTAGTTGGAATATTTGACTTCGGGTATAAGGTTAATTTGAAGAGAATTTTATAATTATGACCGATGGACTATTATGGACAAAAACCAGATAGGTTTCAAATAAATCCAGGACAAAGGACAATTAACCCAGAGTAATGAATTAAAATCAAAATGTCAAACATCATGATTACTGAAGTTTAAATAATCATAATTCTTTCATTTCATATCTCATCGTACTTTTATTTACCGTCATTTTATTTATTGTCATTTTAATTTTGTCATTTATTTTACGCACTTTAATTATTGTCATTTATCTTTACGCTTAAAATATAAAATCGACAAACCGGTCATTAAACTGTAAAATCCCCTCTTTTATAATATTACTACAACTATATTTATATATATATATATATATATATATATATATATATATATATATATATATATATATATATATATATGTGTGTGTGTGTGTGTGTGTGTGTGTAAAAATATAGTTGTTTAAAAATATAGTGTACGCAATAGCTGGATCCCTGTGGAACGAACCGGACTTACTAAAAACTACACTACTCTACGATTAGGTTCACTGCCTATAAGTGTTGTAGCAAGGTTTAGGTATATCCTTTCTATAAATAAATAAATAACTTGTGTAAAATTGTATCGTATTTAATAGTATTTTGTAGTAAACTATAATAGTATTTCATACGCCTCCGCTCGCACATCAACCCATATAGTATCATTGTCGTTTGAAGTCTTGGGCAACTTAGTAATGAAATCCATAGTGATAAATTCCCACTTCCACTACGGAATATCCGGCTGTTGAAGTAAACCAGGCGGATTTTGATGCTCGGCCTTAACTTTCAAACAAGTAAGGCATTTGCTCACGTAATCAGGAATATTCGATTTAAGATTTGGCCACCAATAAAACTCTTTCACATCATGATACATTTTACTAGAGCCTGGGTGAATAGAATACCTAGTCTTATGTGCTTCATCCAAGACTAGTTCTCGAAGATTTCTAAAGATTAGGACCCAGATACGGTTATTGAAATACCTTATTCCGTTTCCCTTAAGTTCAAGTTGCTTTACGAGACCTTTAAGTCCCTCTAGTTGGACATTCTCTTCCTTCAATGCCTCAAGTTGTGCTTCATGGATTTGAGATGTAAGATTCGTACGAATACGTATATTTAAAGCTCGGACTCGGATTGGTTTGGAACGATCCTTTCTACTAAGGGCATCGGCAACTACATTCGCCTTACCAGGATGATATTTAAGCTCATAGTCGTAGTCATTTAATAACTCGACCCAACGCCTTTGTCTCATGTTCAGTTGCTTCTGGTCAAAGATATGTTGAAGACTTTTATGATCGGTAAACACCGTGAATTTTATTCCGTAGAGATAATGTCTCCACATCTTCAATGCGAATACCACAGCTCCTAACTCTAGGTCATGTGTGGTATAGTTCTTCTCATGTTTCTTCAATTGTCTAGATGCATAAGCTATGACTTTGTTATGTTGCATTAAGACAAATCCGAAACCTTGGTTCGAGGTATCACAATAGACTACAAAATCGTCATTGCCATCGGGTAGTGATAGAATCGGGGCTGTGGTCAGTTTATCATTTAGAACTTTAAAAGCAGATTCCTGTTCTTTGGACCACTCAAACTTCTTCCCCTTGTGAGTTTGCTTAGTGAGAGGTTTGGCTAGAATAGAGAAATCTTTGATAAACCTTCGGTAATAACTAGCAAGTCCCAAAAATTGGAGAATATGTTTCGCACTCTTAGGCACTTCCCAGTTTCAAATAGCAGTGATTTTCACCGGATCGACATCTATTCCTTCACTATCAACTACATGTCTGATAAATTGTACGGTTCGCAGCCAAAATTCACATTTAGAGAACTTGGCATACAGTTGTTCCTTCTTTAAGAGCTCTAGAATCAATCGCAAATGTTGCTCATGCTCTTTCTTGTTCTTGGAATATATTAGAATATCATCGATGAAAACAGTCACAAATTTATCAAGATAAGGTTTGCATACACGGTTCATAAGATTCATGAATACAGCAGGAGCATTGGTTAAACCAAAAGGCATGATAAGAAACTCATAATGTCCATAACGAGTTTGGAAAGCAGTTTTAGAAACATCAGCTTCCATGAATCTCAATTGGTGATAGCTCGACCTAAGATAATTTTTCGAATAGATACTTGACCCTTGCAATTGGTCAAATAGGTCATCAATACGCTGGAGTGGATAACGATTCTTGATGGTTAACTTGTTGAGTTCTCAGTAATCAATACACATTCTCAACGTACCATCTTTCTTCTTGACAAATAGAACGGGTGCTCCCCACGGAGACGAGCTAGGGCGAATGAAACCTTTCTCCAAGAATTCTTGGAGTTGATTGGATATGTAAGACCCGAATATTTATCTTGTATACTTGTGTACTTATGACATTCGAGAACGGGCTTCGTTGAATATTGTTATGTAATTAAAAAGGTAAAAGAATCTGAAACTGGCTACTTGCGCGCCGCGCGGGTCAGGGGCGCGCCGCGCCTAATCACACAGACAGCTCTCTTCTTCTTTTTAATTGTTTTAAATGAAGGGCAATTGGGTAATTTCACTTGGGGCCGGATTTGTGAGCCATATTAGCTGGTTTGGATCAGTTTTGGATCATTTTCACATCCATCCATCACTCCCAACTATCTAGAGAGAGAGAGAGAGAGATTCTAGAGAGAGATTTGAGGTTTTGGAGAAGAAGGAGGCCGTTTGGATCAAAAGCTCGAGTTCTAAAGTTGTTCCTTTCGTTCCTAGCTACGTTGTGGTAGTATTGGTAAGCTCAAACTCCGAATTTCATCTATTTGATTTGATATTCAAGTTAGGGTTTTGAGTTAGTTTGATGAAAAACCCTTTTAGATGATGAAATGGGTTTAGTGATGCTAGTAATTGGGTTTATTGTAATTGTTGGTGGATTTTGGGTTGGTGAACTAATTGGCCATGTTTAGGACTTGAAATTGAGTTTAATCACTTAAGTTAGTGATTATGGAAGTATTGAAACCCATTTAAGGTTATTTGGTTGACTAATTGTGACTTTGGGTCAAATTAGGGTTTGGTGGTGATTATGACCCATTTGGCGATTTAATGAGGTTTATAAACTTAAAATGGATTAAGTTGAATTATTAAACCGAGTTAAATGTGTTTTGGTGTTAAAACTTGTAAATGGTGAGATTTTGACTTAATGGGTCAAAACTAGGGTTTTAGTGTCAAAATGGGTATGACGCGTGTTTAACACTTGAGTTCGGGTTTAATTAGCGTATTAGGACCATTCTCACTTGTGTTAGTGATTATTGGTTAGTTTTGGGCACGGTTTGTGCTTGGAAGTGCATTTGGGTCGAAATTGCACTAAGTGACGAATTGGGTTGATTTGTAAATCCACTCTAAGTGTATTGTTGTAATTGTGATAATGGAATAGGTACTTTCCATTGGCGAGTTGCGGATTACTTGGAAGCATTCTTCAAGACTTCAAGGTGAGTGATAATATCCTATGTGCATATGTATGTGTAGGATGGGTGCGGGTCGGGTGAAGTGATTCTCGGCTATAGAGCTCACTTCACATATAGATGGATTTGATGGACTTTTGTATGAGTCCAATTGGCACGGTTGTGCTTTTTGGTTGACCATCTTTGGCGAAGTACGCGTTCGCGTGTACATTATCACACGTGGTTGTGATGTGGTTGATATAACCCCAATGGCGAAGGGTATAATATTGAGAAGTGAATCGCGTGTGTATTCGGATTCACGATGACGCGTGTGGTTTCGGTCATCTTATTGTATTGTGGAAATGAATCTCGTGTAGTTCAGATTCATGGTGACTCGTGTAGTTCGGTCATCTTATTGAGGTAGTAATCTCGTGTGGTTTCGGATTACTAAGGCTCGTGTAGTTCGGCCAACCTCGATGTTGTGAAGATAGTAATCTCGTGTGGTTTCGGATTTCTAAGGCTCGTGTAGTTCGGCCAATCTTCATTGTGGTATTTGGTTCTCGGTATTGGGTTAAGGTGTTAACCTTGTTCGTTTATATTGTTATATATTAATGTATTGTTGTGTTGTAGCTAACCCTCTGGGTGTAGCTATTTCGCGTTGTTCACATCGTTGTTGGTGAACTTACATTGTCGTTGTATCATTAGCTCGTTGCTTAGAGATCGTACGGTATGCTTAGTGTAGTGCCTTATATATGGATGCCTCGGTATGCGGTATTTGTTATTTTGTGGCGTGTCCATTTTATACATATATATGTATGTAGTATATTATCATTCACTAAGCGTTAGCTTACCCTCTCGTTGTTGACTCTTTTTATAGATTGCATGCGGATGGTGGCTCGGGTAAGCGCGAGGATTAGAGGACTTGCATAGTTTGCGTAGAAGGCTTGCTTTTGGATTTATTAGGATTGGGTAGCGTATCCCCAATCGCCATGCTCGGCTTTGTTTTGTATTAAAAGTCTTATGGTCGAAAATTGTATTTTGATACTTAAAGGGTAATTTGGGTCGATGTGGGCCCCGCTTCGTAAACATAATTTTATTAATAGAACGTGCTAGTTTTTATATATAGAACATGGGGTTAAAAGCGTTACGCCTAGATATGTCGGGAATTAGTCAAACATTTTCGCATTTAAAGACTTTCCGGACAGTCAGGTTTGGCGCGCCGCGCGGCCTATATGGCGCGCCGCGCCAGGTGGCAGTTCAGCAAATTTTTTTGTTGTTGTAATTTTACACGGTTTAATCGCGGGTTGGTTTGGGTTGTTACAAGTGGTATCAGAGCATGGTCTAAGGGATTTAGGTGACTTGAGATAGGTGCCTAGACTTAGACTTGTGTGTGCTTAAATTGTTGCGGGACTTGTAGGATTACGGGTCGGAATGGGTTTGGTTAGTGCCTTGGCTATAGGTTGACTAACGTTTATATTAGTAATACGGATATTATTAATATGTTGTTGTGTTGTGATAATAATTCTCGCGTGTGTTTGTACCGCGTAGAATTTTAGTTGTGTTTGTGTATATCATCGAGCGAGACGGTCGTTGTACTAACGAGTCGATGCGGCATGTGTGCGTAATAAGAACTTGCAAACCTTATTACGGGTGCAAATTGTGTCTAACAAGTGATGTATGATGAGTGTTTAGCAAGATGGGGCTGTGTCGTGCGTACGGTTTTACACGTTCGTGGACTAATCGTTTTGCATTCTTTAGAATGACGACGCGAAACGAGACCGAGGAGAATGACGCAGAGTTTAACACTAGGGTTGCGGCCGCCGTTGCAGAGCAAATGGGTGCGTTAGAAGAAAGAATGGAAAGGAGGTATTCCGAACTTCAAAGTAGTGGTGAAATGGAGCGTTATCTTAAGAGCTTCATGAGGACTAAACCCCCGATGTATGACGGAAAGCCGGATCCTTTGGTAAGCACAACTTGGATTTTGGACGTCGAAGGGTGTTTCCATACTATTGATTGCCCTCCCGAGAGAAAGACGAGACTCGCTACGAGTTTGTTGCTGGGTAGGTCAAGGGATTGGTTGGATGGTAAGATTGATCTTGTCGGTGGCGAGACGTTTATGGCTTTATCGTGGGACGACTTTAAGGAGGAATTCTTCGAGGAGTTCCGGACTTCGGCCGATTTGTGGGAATTGCGTAATGAGTTGCGAAATTTGCGACAAGGATCTATGGATTTGAGTACTCTCAAGACGACCTTTATGGCGAAGGCTCGTTTTTGTCCGGAGTATTTGGGGAATGATCGTTTGTTGATGGGAGATTTCTATCGGACCTTGAATGATGACTTGAAAAGTAAAATTAGCCGGGGTCAAGCGAAATCGTTTTCGGAATTATTCGACTTGGCTAGAGGTTTCGAGTCGTATTCACGATCGAAAAAGGGTGAACCTTCAAGTGAACGAAGGGTCGTTTCTTATGGTGCTCCGAGTAAGAGGGCTAAGGGTCCGAGTGTGAGCACGGGTGGCACGTGAACGGGTATGTCGGATTCTAGTGCGGCTAGATGTTACAATTGTGGCTTGAGGGGTCACAAGTCTTGGGAATGTTCGGTACCAAAGGGTGAAGGTATGGTGTGCTTCAATTGCCAAAAAAGAAGGACATCGTAAGTCGGAATGTCCCAAGTTAGCGGGGACGGGAGTAACATCACCATCAGCCTGTAGTATGATATTGTCCGCTTTGGACACAAGCCGATCACCGACGGGCTACCCGCGCACTAGTACAACCCCGGATCGCACTTCTACCTCACGGATTTGCTTCTCGGGTAAACACCCTCAAAACGCGTCATACCAGAAGAGGTATCCACACCCTTATAAGGAGTGCTTTGTTTTCCTCTCCCACCAATGTGGGACGAGTCTGTTACAACTCTCCCCCCCTTCGGGACACTGCGTCCCCGCAGTGCACATCGGTGCGGGCCCCAGCTCTGATACCATAAGTAACATCACCATCAGCCCGTAGTATGATATTGTCCGCTTTGGACACAAGCCGATCACCGACGGGCTACCCGCGCACTAGTACAACCCCGGATCGCACTTCTACCTCACGGATTTGCTTCTCGGGTAAACACCCTCAAAACGCGTCATACCAGAAGAGGTATCCACACCCTTATAAGGAGTGCTTTGTTTTCCTCTCCCACCGATGTGGGACGAGTCTGTTACAACGGGTGTGGAAAGAAGACGTTAAGGTACGTTTCATTTTAATAAATATGTCTTTTGATTATTTATTAAATGCCGTTTGAGTTTGAGTTGTATGCCTTTGTTGTGCATGTTATGCTATGGGTGACATTCCTAATGGAAGTACCCTATGTTGATGTTTGATTGACGGGCGAAGGGCGTAAGACTTGGTGCAACCAAGCATTCCTTAGTATTTGGGAAACGTTTCTACCAAGCCACGGAAATGGTTTTGGTGTTTGGTTGTTAAGCGCGTGTTCGCTTTTATGTTGAAGTGACGAATCATGAGGTTCGTAGGTTGGTTGGAACCCTTGAGATCGAGTGTTTTAAATCTCGATGTGTGTTGGTAATGGAGTCTTTATGACGCGACATTAGGTGCCTCTTTTATACCTACTAGCGTGGTGTTCGACTCCGATTGTGTTGCGGTACACTTTTCGTACAAAGTGTTTAAGGGTTGGTTAAAATCCTTCGTGTGCTCAAGGTTGGAGTAAGATGTGGTAATGGGTCGTGTGAGCCTAATTGTTGGTAAAGTCTACCTGTGGTAGCATTGTGCAGTTGTACGAGTTGTGGATATGGACGTGGTTCTAAGTGGGGGAGTTACACTCCCGCACGAGGAAGTTTTAGTGTGAGATTTCGGATGATGCTTTTGGTAGATCCGGAAAATGTTGTCGAGACCTGGTTTGGTCGATTTGTGGTAGAGTACAATTTTGGATAAATTGTACTTATGGTTTGGATTTGAATCATCACCGAGGTGGTAACGTGATAAATCTCGTTGAGAGATAATGGACGTGTTTGGCGAGCAAGGTGAAATCTTCCAGTTAAGGGAGGTGTGTGTCGGGTTCTCTTGTGGAGAATTATTGTTTGGTACCTATGTTTGGTATAGGTGGTTCTTGCTCGATTATGGTATGGTTGTTTGATGAAGCATGATCTTTAGGGTCCGCTGACTTCATCATGGGAATACGTGATTGGTGGAGCATGACTTTCGGGGTCCGCTGACTTCATCATGAGCGTGGTGTTATATCGGTGAAGCATGATCTTCGGGTCCGCTGACTTCATCCGGTGTTGAGATTGGTGGAGTATGACCTTCGGGGTCCGCTGACTTCATCAAGGGAGTAGTGTTATGTCGGTATGGTGTAACACTATCGGGAAATGAGAGTACCATTCCTATGTTGAGATTGTGAATCGCGTGTGGTTTCGGATTCACGATGACGCGTGTGGTTTCGGTCATCTTAACTAAATGAATCTCGTGTAGTTCGGATTCATGGTGACTCGTGTAGTTCGGTCATCTTATTAAGGTAGTAATCTCGTGTGGTTTCGGATTACTAAGGCTCGTGTAGTTCGGCCAACCTCGATGTTGTGGAAGTGAATCTCGTGTAGTTCGGATTCACAAATGACTCGTGTGGTTTCGGTCATTGTATTGAGGAGTGAGTCTCGTGTAGTTCGAATTCACAATTGACTCGTGTAGTTCGGTCATTCCTCCGGGATAGTGACTCTCGTGTAGTTCGGATTCACTATGGCGCGTGTAGTTCGGCCATTCCCGATTGTTGTTGTGGTGAAGGTAGTGAGTCGCGTGTAGTTCGGATTCACTAGGGCGCGTGTGTTTACGGCCAGCCTTCGCGTCGTGTGATCTATTGGTTGTTTGATACACCAATGGTAGGGTCGTAAGGACCATGTTGCGGGAACTATCGGTCGTTTTATACGTCGATGGTGGGGTCGTGAGGACCATGTTGTGGGATTAGTGAGGCGATAGCCGTGTTTTGCTCACATGTTTGTTACGGGTGTGACGATGGTTGATTTCGTACACCTTGGGTTTTGCGTTTCCATAGTCGTTTTGGGCGCTATCGGTTCTAGCCGTTGGATTATGATGTTACGGTAGTTGTGTATTGGTCGTATGGCGCATTACAAGGGATGTTTAGTGATTGGTGTTATCCGTAAGGATTCGTTTGGTTCGGTCTCCATCGTTTCCTGTTGTTGACCTTAGGTTGACTTGGTTACTTTTAGCATTGTACTCGGTAAGGATACGCTAGGGGATTGATATCTCGGTCCGAGATTGGTTGAGTTTTCCTGATGATAGGGAGTGAGCATGGTTTTAGTGCTCGGATAGTGGGTTTGATAAATCGCGGGAGACGATTTTAGTTGTTAAAGGTGATTCCTTGGGAAGAGTTGCCTAGGAAAGTCGGATTGGGACTTATGTTGAGGACCGTGGATTGTGGTCCGTTTGGTTAAGTGACGAGGATCACGAGGACGTGATCGAGTTTAAGTGGGGGAGAGTTGTAAGACCCGAATATTTATCTTGTATACTTGTGTACTTATGACATTCGAGAACGGGCTTCGTTGAATATTGTTATGTAATTAAAAAGGTAAAAGAATCTGAAACTGGCTACTTGCGCGCCGCGCGGGTCAGGGGCGCGCCGCGCCAAATCACGCAGACAGCTCTCTTCTTCTTTTTAATTGTTGATAATGCTAAAAACGAACATATATTTCATAGCATTATTCCTCAAGAAAGACAAGCTTTTAGTTGCAATTGTTCTATTTACAAGTGATATTCGTTTAAATAATAAAAGGTGAAGACAAAAGACAGATTCGACGAATTGAAGACGCAAACGACCAAAAAGCTCAAAAGTACAAAAGACAATCAAAAAGGTTCCAATTATTGATAAGAAACGTCTCGAAATCACAAGAGTACAAGATTCAAAACGCAAAGTACAAGATATTAAATTGTACGCGAGGACGTTCGAAAATCCGGAACCGGGACCAGAGTCAACTCTTAACGCTCGACGCAACGGACTAAAAATTACAAGTTAACTATGTATATAAATATAATATAATATATAATTAATTATATTAATTATATATATATTATATATATATATTAAAAACCGTCGGCAGAGAAAACTCCAAGGACTGAGCTGTAAAATTAACCTCCGCGACTCGCGGAGTTTGAAGGGGATTTTGCCGCGAGTCGCGGAGCCCCAAATTTCAACTCTGGCTATAAAGCAAACCGAATTCTGATCAAAATTTCATATTCTATTTTCTCTCTTCTCTCAATATATACGATATATATATATATATAATTTATATTTTAATTTTAATTTTAATTATAATTCTAATAATAAAGGTATGTTAGCGAATGTTGTAAGGGTGTAAGTCGAAATTCTGTCCGTGTAACGCTACGCTATTTTTAATCATTGTAGGTTATGTTCAACCTTTTTATATTAATGTCTCGTAGCTAAGTTATTATTATGCTTATTTAAAACGAAGTAATCATGATGTTGGGCTAATTACTAAAATTGGGTAATTGGGCTTTGTACCATAATTGGGGTTTGGACAAAAGAACGACACTTGTGGAAATTAGACTATGGGCTATTAATGGGCTTTATATTTGTTTAATTAAATGAAAGTTTGTTAATGTTAATATAAAGATTTACAATTGGGCGTCCCTATAAATTACCATATACACTCGATCGGACACGATGGGCGGGGTATTTATATGTACGAATAATCGTTCATTTAACCGGACACGGGAATGGATTAATAGCCACTAGAATAATTAAAATAGGGGTGAAATTACATTCAAGGGTAATTGGTGTAATTGTTAACAAAGTAGTAAAACCTTGGTTTACACGCAGTCGATAACCTGGTGTATTCATTAAACAAAGTATTAAAACCTTGTTACAATTCGAATCCCCAATTAATTGGAATATTTAACTTCGGGTATAATAATAATTTGACAAGGACACTTGCAATTTATATTTATGACTGATGGACTGTTATGGACAAAAACCAGACGGACATATTAAATAATCCAGAACAAAGGACAATTAACCCATGGGCATAAAACTAAAATCAACACGTCAAACATCATGATTACGGAAGTTTAAATAAGCATAATTCTTTTATTTCATATTTAATTTCCTTTATTTTATATTTAATTGCACTTCTAATTATCGCACTTTTATTTATTGTTATTTAATCGCACTTTTAATTATCGTACTTTTTAATTATCGCAATTTTATTTTATCGCACTTTTATTATTCGCAATTTCATTATCGTTATTTACTTTACGCTTTAATTTAAGTCTTGTATTTATTTTATATTTTACATTAGGTTTTAACTGCGACTAAAGTCTTAAAATCGACAAACCGGTCATTAAACGGTAAAAACCCCCCTTTTATAATAATAATATTACTTATATATATATTTGTATTTTTAATAAAAGTAAACTAATATAGCGTTGAGCTTTGTTTAAAGATTTCCCTGTGGAACGAACCGGACTTACTAAAAACTACACTACTGTACGATTAGGTACACTGCCTATAAGTGTTGTAGCAAGGTTTAAGTATATCCATTCTATAAATAAATAAATATCTTGTGTAAAATTGTATCGTATTTAATAGTTTTTTCTGCTAAAATTAATAACTATTTTATATACACCTCGCATAACATCAAGTATTTTTGGCGCCGCTGCCGGGGATCATCTTAAAAGCCGGAAGCGCAACGCTAATATAAAAAAAAAAAAAAGATTTTTTTTGTTTACTTTTATTAAAATTCGTTTTTGTAAAAATACGTTTTAAATATTCGAAAAATATAAAAAGAAAAACAAAAATATATGTATTTTTAAGATTTTGTTAAATATTTAAGTTTTATAAGTTTCTTTATTTTTATTTTAGTTTATAAAAATATAAGTTTAATTTTAATATCTTTTATAAAAATTAAAAACAGAAAATAAAATAAATAAATAAATAAATAAAGAAAAACGCGTAAAAAATTCAAACCTGTCAACTGAATTTCTGAACCCCGCGACTCGCGGGGTTTAAAGCTTTAATTGCCGCGACTCGCGGAGCCTTTCTGACAGGCGACAGGAAGCCCTAAACCTGCATTAATTACGGGATTTAATTAATTATTATTATTATTTAAACCTAATAATTATTATTATTATTATTATTAGTTTTATTTTTACTTTTACTTTTTATTTAATTTATGTATTTAGTATTAATTAGTTTTATTAAATTGTAAAATTAGTAGTTTTATTAAATAAATAATATAAAAATAATATTTTTATAAAAATTGTAATTTTTACAACTTTTTGTATATTTTTATATTTTGTACCTTTTTAATCGTTGTAGCGTAATATTTGTATTTCTTAGCTCATATTTAATTTTAAACTTAGTTTTTGCCATAGTCATTTTTACTCCTAGATTTTTAGGCTTTGCCGTAAACTCTCTTAAGTGCTTATTCCTTAGATTAAGTATTAGGTACTTTAGAATTTTGCGACGCCTTTTTAAGTTTTAGTTTCTTTTTAAGTTATTTCCATTTGGGATTTAGTTTTTCCTGTAAGCTTTAATATTTTTAGACCTTTTACTATGTATCAATTATCATTCCAATTAGTAATATCAATTTGCGATTATAATTTTAAGTTAGTTGTAGTAATAAGGTTAAATTAGTTAAGTATTTTTAAGTTTTTATAAGTTTCTTTTATTTTTCCGTCACCTTTTATTTTTCAACCATTTTTCTTTTTCGACCTTTTGCGACGAACTCTTTTTCTCTCTTATTTCTCGCCATTCTAGTTTTTAGGACTTAGAATTTTTTCTACTTCTTATCTAAATTTCTTAAAATTACGAAAATTTATTTTAAGTGGTTAAATTAATAGACATCAAAATTTTCTGGTTCGTAGTAATAGTTGGATTTGTACGTGGACCGGGTTATTGGAGCCAAACAGTCCTCAATTATATTGAGACCAAACGAATCCTGCCCCTCTGCTGCATCTTTTGGCTATTCGAAACGTGGGCAAAATCAGAAAAGTCTATTGATTGGATAACTTATTATAATTTTTCTTTCCTTTTTTTAAAAAAAAAAACTAATAGGATATTCAGTGAATGCACCGAGCAAGACGTTCACCACCTTTTGTACGTTCACCACCTGTAACTCGATCAAGACATCGTTTAACAAATATAACCGCCGTTGATTTTTCTTTAGAATCGTCATCCAGTCAACCAAGTACTTCAGTTCAAATTTCCGATAATCCATTTTTTGAACCCAACATCACAATTGAGAATCCAGAGAATATTCAGGAACGGTTCATAGATCCTGAACCACTAAACTTTCCTCCGGAGCCACCAATCATTCAAACAAGTATTATTGAGGAACGAACCATTAAATCAGAATCATCTAGTGATACCGATTCAACAAATTCAATTATGGAGAATCTGGAACCTTTAAGTATGGAAGACCGAATGAGAGCTAAACGCACTGGCCAAGGTCACGCAATTACTCATCCAGACATTAATGCGCCAGATTATGAAATCAAAGGACAAATTCTACACATGGTGACTAATCAATGCCAATTTAGTGGTGCGCCGAAGGAAGATCCAAATGAACATCTACGTACCTTTAATAGGATCTGCACACTATTTAAAATACGAGAAGTAGAGGATGAACAGATATATCTCATGTTATTTCCCTGGACTTTAAAGGGAGAAGCCAAAGATTGGTTGGAATCGTTACCTGAAGGGGCGATCGATACATGGGATGTTTTAGTTGACAAATTTCTTAAACAATTCTTTCCTGCATCTAAAGCCGTAAGACTTCAAGCAGAAATTGTTACGTTCACACAGAAGCCAAATGAAACTCTATATGAGGCGTGGACAAGATATGGAAAGTTATTAAGAGGATGTCCGCAACATGGTTTAGACACCTGTCAAATAGTACAAATATTCTACCGAGGATGCGACATCACTACAAGGAAAGACATAGATATAGCAGCTGGTGGTTCTATTATGAAGAAAACCGAAACTGATGCTTACAAAATTATTGATAATACTGCTTCCCACTCACATGAGTGGCACCAAGAAAAAGATATCATTAGATCATCTAAAGCAGCTAGAGCCGATTCTAGCCATGACTTAGATTCCATTTCCGCAAAGATAGATGCTGTGGAGAGACGAATGGAAAAGATGACTAAAGATATTCACTCAATACGAATTAGTTGTGAGCAGTGTGGAGGACCACATTTGACAAAAGATTGTCTCAGTATTGAATTAACAATGGAACAAAGAGAGAATATTTCATACATAAACCAAAGGCCTGGAAATAATTATCAGAATAATTATCAACCGCCAAGACCGATTTACAATCAAAACCAGAATTATAACCGAAATATTCTATACAACAACCAACAAGGTCCTAGCAATCAACAAGTATCCAATAATACTTATAATCAGCAAAGACCAAATTTTCAAAACAAACCACCACAACAAACCGATGATAAAAAGCCGAATTTAGAAGATATGATGACGAAGCTAGTTGAAACTCAAACGCAGTTTTTCACATCTCAGAAACAAACCAATGAACAAAATGCTCAAGCATTTAGAAATCAACAAGCTTCTATTCAAAATCTGGAACAAGAAGTAAGTAACCTAGCAAGGTTAATAGGTGAAAGAAAACCGGGAAGTCTACCTAGTGATACAAATGCTAACCCACGAAATGAAACAGCTAAAGCTATTACCACAAGAAGTGGTACAACACTTAAACCACCTGAAATACTTGTAACTTCTGATGAAACTATTCCTACTCCACAAGAACCACAACCTGATCAAGATAAGGAAAAAGAACCGGTAGTTGAAAAGATTAATGAAAATAACACAGTTAAGGATAAACCTTATGTTAAACCATACCAACCACCACTTCCTTATCCGAGTAAAATGAAGAAAGAGAAACTTGAAGCCGAGCAATCCAAATTTTTGGATATGTTTAAACAGATAAATGTAAATCTTCCTTTCATTGATGTGATTTCAGGAATGCCAAGATATGCTAAATTCTTGAAAGATCTAATCACGAATAGAAAGAAAATGGAAGAACTCTCGGCTGTTACTATGAATGCTAATTGTTCAGCAGTGCTGTTGAATAAGATACCAGAAAAATTATCTGATCCAGGAAGTTTCACAATTCCATGTTTTCTGGGTAGTCTTAGTTCAATAGAAGCATTGGCAGACTTAGGTGCTAGTATAAATTTAATGTCGTATTCACTATACACTAAACTAGACCTTGGAGAATTGAAACCAACCAGAATAAGCATACAACTAGCCGATAGATCAATAAAATATCCTAGAGGAATAATGGAGAACATGCTAGTTAAAGTTGGTACTTTAGTATTCCCAGTAGATTTTGTTGTTCTGGACATGGAAGAAGATTCTCAAGTTCCTCTCATATTAGGAAGACCATTCTTAAACACGGCTAAAGCAATGATAGACGTGTTCGGTAAGAAACTGACCCTAAGTATAGAGGATGAGAGTGTTACCTTTTCAGTTGATAGAGCAATGCAACAACCACAATCTGCAGATGATACATGTTATTATATTCAAACTATAGATGCACATGCAGAATTATTAGAAGAATTTCCAGAATTACAAGGGACAGGAGAATGTTCTTTAGGAGAAGGTAATGAACCAATTGATGAAGCTGAAATGTTAGCTACACTTATAGCTAATGGATATGAACCAACAACAGAAGAAATTCAAATGCTAAAAGAAGAAGACAGATATCGATATAAATCATCGATAGAAGAACCTCCGAAATTAGAGTTAAAGCCACTTCCAAACCATTTGGAATACGCTTATTTACATGGTGAATCTGAATTACCTGTAATAATATCGTCTTCTCTTACTGAAAATGAGAAATCACAACTCATTTCTGTGTTGAAAGCTCATAAACCAGCCATTGCATGGAAGATTCATGATATTAAAGGAATAAGTCCTTCGTATTGCACACATAAAATCCTTATGGAAGAAGGTCATAAAACGTATGTGCAACGCCAACGAAGACTAAATCCTAATATGCAAGATGTAGTTAAGAAAGAGATTATTAAACTGCTAGATGCAGGTTTGATATATCCAATTTCTGATAGTCCATGGGTAAGCCCAGTTCAATGCGTACCTAAGAAGGGTGGCATGACTGTCATTACAAATGAGAAAAATGAGCTTATTCCTACTAGGACTGTAACAGGATGGCGTGTATGTATTGATTATAGAAAATTAAATGACGCCACCAGAAAAGATCACTTTCCCTTACCTTTCATAGATCAAATGTTGGAAAGATTAGCCGGAAATAGTTACTATTGTTTTCTAGATGGATTTTCCGGATATTTTCAAATTCCAATAGCACCCGAGGACCAAGAGAAAACCACATTCACGTGCCCTTATGGTACTTTTGCTTACAAAAGAATGCCATTTGGACTTTGTAACGCCCCTGCAACCTTTCAAAGGTGTATGATGGCGATTTTTCATGACATGATAGAAGAATGCATGGAAGTATTCATGGATGACTTTTCAGTCTTCGGTGATACATTTAAATCATGTCTAGTTAATCTGGAACGAATGCTAATTAGATGCGAAAAATCAAATCTAGTACTTAATTGGGAGAAATGCCATTTCATGGTTAAAGAAGGCATCGTTCTTGGACATAAAATTTAAAAAGAAGGAATTGAAGTGGATAGAGCTAAAGTAGATGTAATTGCTAAACTTCCACATCCCACCAATGTTAGAGGAGTTAGGAGTTTTCTAGGGCATGCCGGTTTTTACCGACGTTTCATAAAAGATTTTTCTAAAATTGCCACTCCTATGAATAAACTCCTAGAAAAGGATGCGCCATTCATCTTTTCAGATGAGTGTATCAAATCTTTTAATATTCTTAAAGAAAAACTCACTAATGCACCAATCATGATAACACCAAATTGGAATCTACCATTTGAACTAATGTGCGATGCAAGTGATTTTGCAATGGGAGCCGTTTTAGGACAAAGGATTGAAAAACGATTTCAACCTATATATTATGCTAGTAAGACATTACAAGGAGCACAAACAAACTATACAACTACTGAAAAAGAACTCCTTGCTATTGTCTTTGCTTTTGACAAATTTCGATCATATCTCGTTCTAGCAAAAACGGTGGTCTATACCGACCATTCTACTCTTAGATACCTATTTTCAAAACAAGATGCTAAACCAAGATTAATCCGTTGGATCTTACTCTTACAAGAGTTTGATATTGAAATCCGAGATAAAAGAGGAGCAGAAAATCTCGCCGCTGATCATCTTTCTCGTCTTGAAAATCCCGAATTAGAAGTTCTAAATGAATCGGCCATACAAGACAACTTTCCTGATGAATATCTATTGAAGATAGATTATAAAGAAATCCCATGGTTTGCAGACTATGCAAACTACTTAGTTTGTGGATTCCTTGAAAAAGGATTATCGTACCAAAGACGAAAGAAATTCTTCAGTGATATAAAACACTATTTCTGGGAAGATCCACATCTGTTTAAAAGTTGTCCCGATGGAATAATACGCCGATGTGTATTTGGAGATGAAGCTAGTAAAATTTTAAACAATTGTCACACAGGACCAACAGGAGGGCATTATGGGCCTCAACTAACAGCAAGAAAAGTTTATGAAGCTGGATTCTATTGGCCTACAATTTACAAAGACGCACACCTTCTTTGCAAATCCTGTGATGCATGTCAAAGGGCCGGAAAAATAAGTCAACATGATGAAATGCCACAAAATGTCATCCAAGTATGTGAAGTATTTGATATTTGGGGTATTGACTTTATGGGTCCATTTCCAAAATCTCATAATAATCTATATATACTCGTAGCCATTGATTATGTATTTAAATGGGCGGAAGCACAAGCTCTCCCAACTAACGATGCACGAGTTGTAGTCAACTTTTTAAAACGTCTTTTTGCAAGGTTTGGAACACCGAAAGCTTTAATAAGTGATCGGGGTACTCATTTCTGTAATAATCAACTTGAGAAAGTTCTTAAAAGATATGGAGTAACTCATAAAATCTCCACCGCATATCATCCACAAACAAGTGGACAAGTTGAAAATACCAACCGAGCTTTAAAACGTATTCTAGAGAAAACCGTAGGATCAAATCCGAAGGAATGGTCCATTAAATTGGAGGATGCACTCTGGGCTTTTAGAACAGCCTACAAAACTCCAATTGGAACCACACCTTTTAGACTTGTTTATGGAAAAGCATGTCATCTTCCAGTAGAAATTGAACACAAAGCATTTTGGGCTTTGAAGACATGTAATCTTGATTTACATGAAGCCGGACGTCTACGATTAAGTCAACTAAACGAATTAGAAGAATTAAGACATGAAGCATACGAAAATTCGTTAATCTATAAAGAAAGAATGAAGAAATGGCATGATAAAAGAATCAGAAGTTCAAAAGAATTTAAAGAAGGAGACAGAGTTCTTCTTTTCAATTCACGATTCAAGCTATTTCCTGGAAAATTGAAATCAAGATGGTCTGGACCATTCATAGTCAAAAGAGTTTTCCCATACGGAACGATAGAATTGATAAATTCAAATGGGATTGAATTTAAAGTTAATGGTCACAGAGTTAAACATTACATACATGGTCCGATGGAAGTCGACAACGAAGTTAATCACAATTTCGACACCACAGCTAACTAAGTATGGGGAGAATCAAGTCTTTAAAGGATAATATGTATTTCTGTTAGAGTTAGATTGTCTGTTTTCGTGTAGTTCTCGAAAATGAAACACGTATGGTCTTTCCCTAGCAGACCCTAAAGAACTAGTCTTCTCCCCCCATTCTGAATTTTTATTTTTTTTAGGTTTCTACGAAATGAAGACTGCCTGTGAACTAAACCATGGTCTAATGCTACACGCTTTGATCACTAAACGTAATAATGACATACTACCGAGCGAATTAGTATCAGTAATCAGAGAAAGAATGGACGGAGTTAGAAAAGAATCCAGATGCGAAGATAATAAGTTACAATTTGGTAAAGGAAAATCAAAATCCGCAGCGAAAAGAAGAGCACGACACCTAGAACGATGTCACAAATGCGGAAAATGGTCACATGGAGGGTAAAACAACGCATTTTCAAAGACTGGCATTAAGTTCAGCAAAAGCAACTAATTTTGACGACAAGATGCAAAATATATGTGAAATAACAACAAGACGGAATGAACAAATGATGTGCACCATTTATCATTCAGTAAACAAATGCCAATATAATTGGAAACTTTGGTAAAAATTTAATCATTTTCACACTAATCACCTTCAATAATTTAAATTGTTACTGATTTCTTGCAAATGAGGGCATTGCAAGATCTTAAGTGTGGGAAGGGGTTAAATTCTTTCGAATTTTAAAATTTTTATCTTAAACACTTGGTTACCATTAAAAATACTAGTAAAGTAGTAGTTGTATTAGAATCTAGTGCTCTCTGATAAAAAAGAACAGCCCTAGTCTTATATACTGACTACCCAATTCTAGTGAAATTTTTCAAAATTTTCAATTAAATGAATTAAAATCATGTTTATACATATTTATGAACGATAAAACTAGGTTTTAAACCGAAATTATTGTTACCTCGGAAAGGACATAAATTGAGAAACAAACTAAAATGTTAAAAATTCATTTAAAATGGAATAGAGGACGATAAAAAGGAAAATAAAAGCCAAGTGTGGGAAAATTTACCAAGTTATCTTAAACATATGTCACATATATCTGTAACAAATAACTGAAAATACTTTTGCTTTGGATTAAACTAAACTGTTTTGCCCGATGAAAGAAAAGAAGAGATGGATCTACACGATGAATCAATTCCATCATTAAAAGGAAGTAAAGTCTTCCGAAAAAGAAACGCGCTTCTTGATTTAGGTCATGAAGTTGTCGTCCAGACCAGCTGTAGGTTGACGAAAAATCTAGAAAAGTCATCACTAAAATCAGCAGGAAATCCACGGACCTCAGCATTAAACAGGGTCGCCAAGTGGTCAGACTTATCCTAACCATGAGAAGGATTTATCTCGTACAATGGGGGGGCACCGTGCAAATTAGCTGGAAAAGACTAATGAATCAGATCCCCAGAAAGGATAATCTCCTTAAAGATTAAAAATCAGCTTTTAAGACTGATATTACTCAATCCTAGAGATTGACCTTAAAGATTGAGAATTACAAACTCATGGAATTCGATGATATCTAAACTCGAGCTTAAACGAGAAAATATTTTGATCAAAAATTACAAACCGATTTGTTTTCTGAAAACCCTATTTTCAATGCGTTCATTACCATTGAACGTAAAATCCTAGGAATTCACCTGGAATTCATTAGGTCACCTGAACTAAATCGGGTGTCAACCGTAAGAACGATGGTTGCATAGTGGTCAAAGACACGACCTTGTGCCATAACGAAAAATTATAAGGGTGAGCTTTACTATTGCTCCTACCAAGGATAGTAATTGCGTCTGACACGTTATAGACCATAACTAAAAGCATGTCAGGGGACATTGCCTTAACAGTTGCTTGTTCAACGCTTTCCTTTACAACCGGACGGTAGTTTACCGAAAGGTAATATACGGGACAAGTAAACTGGACGTGTTGCTTTCCAAATACAAGGTTAGCAAGTGGGTGACACAAAACCGCAAGTTTTGAGCTAAAATTTTCAAATCTGAAACCCACTAAACCCACAAAAATATTTTGCAAACACCGGTAAAGGGTTATTCCGAAAAACTTATCTAGGGTAAAAACTAGATTTCAAAAGATCAAATGTTTTCATAAAGATCCAATTTCCTTAATGGATCTAAATTTTTATAGTCATGTGGGACTGTAAACCATATCGTTACTACCATTGTTTATACAGCCGTATAGAAATCACTGATGTACAAAGTGTGAAGAATAAAGAAGTGATTCTAGTATTTCAAGACGATATTGCTTGAGGACAAGCAACGCTCAAGTGTGGGAATATTTGATAATGCTAAAAATGAACATATATTTCATAGCATTATTCCTCAAGAAAGACAAGCTTTTAGTTGCAATTGTTCTATTTACAAGTGATATTCGTTTAAATAATAAAAGGTGAAGACAAAAGACAGATTCGACGAATTGAAGACGCAAACGACCAAAAAGCTCAAAAGTACAAAAGACAATCAAAAAGGTTCCAATTATTGATAAGAAACGTCTCGAAATCACAAGAGTACAAGATTCAAAACGCAAAGTACAAGATATTAAATTGTACGCGAGGACGTTCGAAAATCCGGAACCGGGACCAGAGTCAACTCTTAACGCTCGACGCAACGGACTAAAAATTACAAGTTAACTATGTATATAAATATAATATAATATATAATTAATTATATTAATTATATATATATTATATATATATATTAAAAACCGTCGGCAGAGAAAACTCCAAGGACTGAGCTGTAAAATTAACCTCCGCGACTCGCGGAGTTTGAAGGGGATTTTGCCGCGAGTCGCGGAGCCCCAAATTTCAACTCTGGCTATAAAGCAAACCGAATTCTGATCAAAATTTCATATTCTATTTTCTCTCTTCTCTCAATATATACGATATATATATATATATAATTTATATTTTAATTTTAATTTTAATTATAATTCTAATAATAAAGGTATGTTAGCGAATGTTGTAAGGGTGTAAGTCGAAATTCTGTCCGTGTAACGCTACGCTATTTTTAATCATTGTAAGTCATGTTCAACCTTTTTATATTAATGTCTCGTAGCTAAGTTATTATTATGCTTATTTAAAACGAAGTAATCATGATGTTGGGCTAATTACTAAAATTGGGTAATTGGGCTTTGTACCATAATTGGGGTTTGGACAAAAGAACGACACTTGTGGAAATTAGACTATGGGCTATTAATGGGCTTTATATTTTTTTAATTAAATGAAAGTTTGTTAATGTTAATATAAAGATTTACAATTGGGCGTCCCTATAAATTACCATATACACTCGATCGGACACGATGGGCGGGGTATTTATATGTACGAATAATCGTTCATTTAACCGGACACGGGAATGGATTAATAGCCACTAGAATAATTAAAACAGGGGTGAAATTACATTCAAGGGTAATTGGTGTAATTGTTAACAAAGTAGTAAAACCTTGGTTTACACGCAGTCGATAACCTGGTGTATTCATTAAACAAAGTATTAAAACCTTGTTACAATTCGAATCCCCAATTAATTGGAATATTTAACTTCGGGTATAATAATAATTTGACAAGGACACTTGCAATTTATATTTATGACTGATGGACTGTTATGGACAAAAACCAGACGGACATATTAAATAATCCAGGACAAAGGACAATTAACCCATGGGCATAAAACTAAAATCAACACGTCAAACATCATGATTACGGAAGTTTAAATAAGCATAATTCTTTTATTTCATATTTAATTTCCTTTATTTTATATTTAATTGCACTTCTAATTATCGCACTTTTATTTATTGTTATTTAATCGCACTTTTAATTATCGTACTTTTTAATTATCGCAATTTTATTTTATCGCACTTTTATTATTCGCAATTTCATTATCGTTATTTACTTTACGCTTTAATTTAAGTCTTGTATTTATTTTATATTTTACATTAGGTTTTAACTGCGACTAAAGTCTTAAAATCGACAAACCGGTCATTAAACGGTAAAAACCCCCCTTTTATAATAATAATAATATTACTTATATATATATTTGTATTTTTAATAAAAGTAAACTAATATAGCGTTGAGCTTTGTTTAAAGATTTCCCTGTGGAACGAACCGGACTTACTAAAAACTACACTACTGTACGATTAGGTACACTGCCTATAAGTGTTGTAGCAAGGTTTAAGTATATCCATTCTATAAATAAATAAATATCTTGTGTAAAATTGTATCGTATTTAATAGTTTTTTCTGCTAAAATTAATAACTATTTTATATACACCTCGCATAACATCAATTGTTTTAAATGAAGGGCAATTGGGTAATTTCACTTGGGGCCGGATTTGTGAGCCATATTAGCTGGTTTGGATTAGTTTTGGATCATTTTCACATCCATCCATCACTCCCAACTATCTAGAGAGAGAGAGAGAGAGATTCTAGAGAGAGATTTGAGGTTTTGGAGAAGAAGGAGGCCGTTTGGATCAAAAGCTCGAGTTCTAAAGTTGTTCCTTTCGTTCCTAGCTACGTTGTGGTAGTATTGGTAAGCTCAAACTCCGAATTTCATCTATTTGATTTGATATTCAAGTTAGGGCTTTGAGTTAGTTTGATGAAAAACCCTTTTAGATGATGAAATGGGTTTAGTGATGCTAGTAATTGGGTTTATTGTAATTGTTGGTGGATTTTGGGTTGGTGAACTAATTGGCCATGTTTAGGACTTGAAATTGAGTTTAATCACTTAAGTTAGTGATTATGGAAGTATTGAAACCCATTTAAGGTTATTTGGTTGACTAATTGTGACTTTGGGTCAAATTAGGGTTTGGTGGTGATTATGACCCATTTGGCGATTTAATGAGGTTTATAAACTTAAAATGGATTAAGTTGAAGTATTAAACCGAGTTAAATGTGTTTTGGTGTTAAAACTTGTAAATGGTGAGATTTTGACTTAATGGGTCAAAACTAGGGTTTTAGTGTCAAAATGGGTATGACGCGTGTTTAACACTTGAGTTCGGGTTTAATTGGCGTATTAGGACCATTCTCACTTGTGTTAGTGATTATTGGTTAGTTTTGGGCACGGTTTGTGCTTGGAAGTGCATTTGGGTCGAAATTGCACTAAGTGACGAATTGGGTTGATTTGTAAATCCACTCTAAGTGTATTGTTGTAATTGTGATAATGGAATAGGTACTTTCCATTGGCGAGTTGCGGATTACTTGGAAGCATTCTTCAAGACTTCAAGGTGAGTGATAATATCCTATGTGCATATGTATGTGTAGGATGGGTGCGGGTCGGGTGAAGTGATTCTCGGCTATAGAGCTCACTTCACATATAGATGGATTTGATGGACTTTTGTATGAGTCCAATTGGCACGGTTGTGCTTTTTGGTTGACCATCTTTGGCGAAGTACGCGTTCGCGTGTACATTATCACACGTGGTTGTGATGTGGTTGATATAACCCCAATGGCGAAGGGTATAATATTGAGAAGTGAATCGCGTGTGTATTCGGATTCACGATGACGCGTGTGGTTTCGGTCATCTTATTGTATTGTGGAAATGAATCTCGTGTAGTTCGGATTCATGGTGACTCGTGTAGTTCGGTCATCTTATTGAGGTAGTAATCTCGTGTGGTTTCGGATTACTAAGGCTCGTGTAGTTTGGCCAACCTCGATGTTGTGAAGATAGTAATCTCGTGTGGTTTCGGATTTCTAAGGCTCGTGTAGTTCGGCCAATCTTCATTGTGGTATTTGGTTCTCGGTATTGGGTTAAGGTGTTAACCTTGTTCGTTTATATTGTTATATATTAATGTATTGTTGTGTTGTAGCTAACCCTCTGGGTGTAGCTATTTGGCGTTGTTCACATCGTCGTTGGTGAACTTACATTGTCGTTGTATCATTAGCTCGTTGCTTAGAGATCGTACGGTATGCTTAGTGTAGTGCCTTATATATGGATGCCTCGGTATGCGGTATTTGTTATTTTGTGGCGTGTCCATTTTATACATATATATGTATGTAGTATATTATCATTCACTAAGCGTTAGCTTACCCTCTCGTTGTTGACTCTTTTTATAGATTGCATGCGGATGGTGGCTCGGGTAAGCGCGAGGATTAGAGGACTTGCATAGTTTGCGTAGAAGGCTTGCTTTTGGATTTATTAGGATTGGGTAGCGTATCCCCAATCGCCATGCTCGGCTTTGTTTTGTATTAAAAGTCTTATGGTCGAAAATTGTATTTTGATACTTAAAGGGTAATTTGGGTCGATGTGGGCCCCGCTTCGTAAACATAATTTTATTAATAGAACGTGCTAGTTTTTATATATAGAACATGGGGTTAAAAGCGTTACGCCTAGATATGTCGGGAATTAGTCAAACATTTTCGCATTTAAAGACTTTCCGGACAGTCAGGTTTGGCGCGCCGCGCGGCCTATATGGCGCGCCGCGCCAGGTGGCAGTTCAGCAAATTTTTTTGTTGTTGTAATTTTACACGGTTTAATCGCGGGTTGGTTTGGGTTGTTACAAGTGGTATCAGAGCATGGTCTAAGGGATTTAGGTGACTTGAGATAGGTGCCTAGACTTAGACTTTTGTGTGCTTAAATTGTTGCGGGACTTGTAGGATTACGGGTCGGAATGGGTTTGGTTTCCAAGAAACTTAATGAAATCCTCCAAATTATAGAAGTACTGAATGGTAACATAAAGAACACTATGAATATAAGAAATTTAAATGACTCTAGTGGTTTCCAAAAAACTCTTCATTGTGCCTCTTCATTCTTCTTCTTATCCGAACATTAATTTTTGAAATGCCCTACTCCTCCGCATTTATAGTAAGTAAGAACGGTTGCATTTGCCTTTGTGGCTGGAGTTTTTGTTACAGCAATAACAACTCTACAATTCTTGGCTATGTGACCTACCTTCTTACACTTGGTGCACTTAGCCTTACACCATCCTTCATGATGTTTCTCACATCTTTTGAAATAAGGACAGTTTCCCTTATAAAGCTTGTTGAATTTTCCCTTAGAATTTTCTTGCTCCATTCCTTCCCTCTTCCTTTTTGCACCTTCTTTCTTCTTATGTTCGTCGATGAAATAGCTTGCCATGCAAGCAGCTTCTTGTATGGTGCTTGGGTTCTTCAAGGTAACATCTCTCTGGACGCCATCAGGTAATCCATTGATGTAGCATTGGATCCCTAGATACTCGGGAGTAGTCATGTGAGGATTCATGAAAGCAAATTCTTGGAATTAGTTGGTGTAATTCATGAGATCAGCATTCACCATTTCCATATTTCTAAACCCAGGTCTTTCAGTACTCTTGTATGTAGGGGGCTGGTAGTTCATGAAGTTTTGATGTGAACAAATAGTCAAAAGATTTCGCGGTGCGCCATTGTTGCCATTGCTTTGTGCGGCAGCCAACAGTTGTTGATATTGGACAGAAGTTAAAGTGACGTTGGGAGTTGTGTTGCTTGATTCGCCACTAGCCATGTTTCTTCAAAACATAGTTAGGTTGGCGTTAAGCAAAGGATAAAGCAAGCAAAAAGAAAGTACTTAAAACTAGGCAATAATATAGACAAATAAGAAAGGTACTTAAACTAAGCCAGGAAAGGTTATAGTCCTAAAGATTGCTAAGGCATCCTAACTAACACATAAGGCACACATAATATGCAATCCTAGTTCTCTATAACAACCTGGCTCTGATACCAATCTGTCACACCCCATAAATGGAACCGGGGGTCATACGTGACTAACCAATATCATAACACAAGTGTAAAATGAGAACGACTCTAAATGAGACGTTTTAATTAAAAACCAATGTATTTAAAGCAGCGGAATTAAATAGTCACTACAAATGAATCCTTAAAGATGTAAATGTAACTTAAATATTTTAATGCAATAATATAAATGTAAAATGCGGACTCCAAAAGCAGCAAAGTCCAAATAGCAAACAATCTCTAGCAATCTTCACCTGAGACAAGACATGCTTAAAGTGTCAACCAAAAATGGTTGAGTGAACAACTTAGGTTTATAATTGATTTTAGACCACAAGATTTAGTTATCAAAAGTAGTGCTGAAGTTATGATATCGAACTAAGCAAAGTTACCCCAGGACACCTTGAACTGTCAGTGTCGTTTAATCATTATTATGTAACCAAAGACCAACGGTCAACTGGTTAGACACGTCGCTCTCAATAGGCCTACTCACAATAACTAAGCGTAAAACAGTTTGAAAGCAAGCATGTGTCTCACCCCAAAAGTTCAAAATAAGTATATAAAGATAGTTAAAAAGTAGGGCTATGGAGTTCACTTTAGTAGCAAGTAAGTTATTCCATGCAAGAAGTAGGAACGGAGTATGTAATCGGAGATCTCAACCTAGAGATATAACGTTTAATTAGTTAATGTCTAACAGACATAAAGTTTGTTTATTAATATAGCAAACTATATTAACAGTGACGGTTTTCAAGAAAAGTTCCTATTTCTCAAAAGTTTCTATTTTTGGAAACCTACTATTTATGGAAAGCTTCCACTTATAGTAAGTTTCTAGTTTAAGAAGTTCGGATTATAATTCTTCACAAAGATGTTGTACAGTCTCGCCCAAACTTCGTTGCTATCATGCAAGTCACTCGAATGATCTGTTGTTACCGGGCGCCCAGAATTCTTGACTAGAATCTAAGTCATGGCATTCGAAATCCACAAGCGGTTCCCATAAGACAACAAGGACCACCCTAGGCCACAAGTAGTGGTGATGTTTGTAGTCTTTGTACGTGATCTTTAATTATAACCTTCACGTTATAGGTGTGTACACACAACGAATTATTAATGTACTTATTAATTATATATATAGGTGATAATATACTTAGTGTAATTAAAGCGTTACTATATAGATAAGTTTATAGGTTATAATAATATTATTATTATCTAATTAATCAACCATTTTGTAATCTTATCATTATATGTGTTACATATATAAATATACACCTATATGATACATACATATATATATATATATATATATATATATATATATATATATATATATATATATATATATATATATATATATATATATATATATATATATATTCTTTATTATTATCATCATGTATGTGTTTATAGCTATATGATATATATGTATATTATATGTAAATGTTATATATATATATAAATAAAAAGATGGTACATATATATACACTTATATTTCTTTACTTTTTATGTTTTACTAACCTTATATACTTACACAATACACACTCATACATACATACACACTACATATACATACATACATACACATACATATACACGTATGTATATATTTACATATATACACACACATATATCTACAATGTATACATGTACATACGTACGTATGCATGCATACATGCATGCATGCATGTATATCATTATCATTATTACTTACCAATCAAAACTCATGCACATAAAATCATAACTTTTATTTACTAAATATTTTCTAGTTTATCTCATAACCTAATAATTTATTAATCATTAACATAATACTTTTAAAACTAACATGTTTAACTCATAACATTAATCATAATCAATTCATATTCATAATCTTAATCTTTTAACCTTATCAATTTATTCATACCCTATATCATAATCATATTCTTTTAATCATACTTTTAACTTTAATCATATTTATTATCATCTCTATATTCATATATACTTGTTCATAATACTTATAATTAACTTCAAGAACAAGATCGATATTAATCATCATAATATATTAAAAGCAATAGATTAAAAAGTAGAATTATCATTAGGTTTTTAGGTATACGTTAGGAGGTTAGAGATCAAGAAGATGATGATGAATGTGGACTGAAACAGAAGCTGAATTGCAGCAGAAATCACGACCCAAACAGTGGGTTTTCTTGGCCTGCTTGATCACAAAAAACAGCAGGAAAAACCCAGAAGAAAAATGTCGCAACAATGGTTGATGTGGGGCTGTTTTGGCTCACAAAAAAGCAGAAGAACAGTAGGTTGTTGGGCTGCGGTGATTTGAAAAATACAGCAGAAAACAGAAGGAAGGAAGGAAGGAAGGGCTGTAGAAGGGTGGCGATTTTGGGCAGTAGGAGGTGGCGAATGGTGGTGGTTTTGGTGGTGATGATTGACGATGTAGGGGGCTGTGGAGGCTGCTTTTGGTCGAAAACAGGAGGCTGTGATGGGGAGCTAAAAGCTGTCGATTAAAGCAAGGAATGGGAGGGGATTTTTGTGTTTAATTTGTGATGCAACAATGAATACATGAGGCTTTATATAGAAGTGAACAAGTGTTGGATTTATGCTAGGATTCTAGGATAACTTGGTGATCAAGGATGGATCAAGATTAGGATGCAAGTATTAGAATTAGTCTAGGATTAGTTTTGCTTAATGATCAAGTTCTTCTCCCCTCTTTTTTTTTATTTATTAGCCGATTTATATAATATTAATTCATATATTTATTTATTTTTATTAATCGGCAATTACCTATTTATTTATATATTTTATATTTTTTTATTAAAAGTTAATTTATTTAATATAAGTTGTATTTATTTAATTTACATTATTTGTACATATCCTTTTATTAATTTTAATTTACTTAGTTCATATTAGTTACATTAAATTATTACATAGAGTTTATAAATAAAAAAAATCACATTACATAAACTTTATATTAACAAGAAATATTGATCAAAAATTACAATTTAATCAAAGTGTTGTTAAATAAAGTTTATGATTACAAAAAGTCCTAATAGTGGAACAGTAGAAACAGAAATGGAAAATTGAGTATGTACTCCGAGTACATTGTAGCAGGGGTGTTACTAATAGTGTGTCTTGTGAAGACGGATCATTATGCGTATCATCAACTGCCCTAACGGAGTCCAAATTAAATAAATGAACCTGTTCTGTGACCCTTGTCACAAACTGGTCTTAACCAAATAAAAAATAACATAAAATACTTAGTTAAAATAAAAGCATAATTAGCTACACAATTATGCATAAGGGTAAAAAGGTCATCTTACATCTATGCCCGATCTGAGGATGTTACAAGCGACCCGATAAGGGAGCGTATTAATCTATCCACTTGGCCCAAACTTTCTTAAACATAAGCTAAAGTAGAGGGTATCCCTTATCCGAGAGACATGATATGTTTTTGATGCTTTCGTTAACGATTAGTTTATAAAGATCAGTTAGGTTCTTATTTAAAAGAAATCAACCAAAGGAACGACATGGCCAGACAGTAGTCACCATGTGAACGTTCGGTTATCCTAACAGTTCCAATCCTTTATGGGTTTAAACAAATAGTTCTTATTATTAAAGAATCCCTCAGACGGTGTGCAATGTCAGAGACCGCATTATGGTACAATGTACTCTTCAACAGTGAGGTTGTTTCCACAGCCATACATAGCAGAGGTATAGAGTACTACAACTGTTGTGCCTCCTCGATATACGTGTTGTTTTTATATGCATAGTAACTACTCTAGCATAGCCTGAGGCCGGCCTTGTACTCCTAGTATCAATTAGGGTTTCCATTATGAAAGAACCTCTGTCGGAATCCGTAGGGTAGGTTGCATTACTACAACAGTTTTGCCTCTGACAAACGCCCTATGTATCCGGATGTGTCTTACCTAGGGGTGACACAGATAGTGTACTCTGAATCGGGGTTCGCGACTTCCTAATCACAGAGCCGATAACCACATTCTATTAGTCGAAAAAGCGATTGATTTTAATAATAATCGGAAAGCATCTCAACAGTATCTCATTACACAATTTTATATAATCAGATAGCATAACAACAACATCACAGCATACACAAAATATAACTACTCGCTAATCATGGCAATAATATCATCTATCAAAGTAATAAAAGACATTATAACAAGATAGATTAAAGATAAAAGTATCAGTTTATTAATCGAGTTTTGAAAGTACAAAAGTGATAACTCCGACTCTAGACAGCTTCTTAGTACAATCTTCGGTGTTCGCCTCCGGGTACTTAATTTCCTGCTCAGAGGTGAGAAGGCCTCGAAAGACTATTCTCGAACTAGACTAAACTAAATTTGAGAGTGAATTGAAGAAGTGAAAAGTGGAGAGTGTGTTGAAATAGACACAAATGAGCTCTATTTATACTAGTTTCTGGCCTGGCTGGCCGTTTGTGGCAGCCCGTCTGAAATCATGACAGGCCGTCCTAAATCATGACATGTCGTTTAATTGGACCGTCCATAATCCTGTTGGGTCGTTGGTGGGCTGGCAGCCCATTTAATAGGGCCGTTTAAGGGGCCACCCGTTTTCAGTTGGGTAGGCCGTCCACGATAGTATGGCAGGCCATTTTTTGGACTTGGCAGGCCGTTTGCTTCTCAAAACTTTCTAGGTTTTCTCGTTTTGCTCTAGATTCTTCGTTTTAAGTCCGTTTTCGCTGATACTTTTTGTATTGCCTTCGTAATTACCAAATGTACCAATTTAAGCAAATAGATGCATATTTTGGCAATAAATTTGATTACTTTATTGAATATGGGCCTGATATCGGGAGTAAAAACGTGACTTTTTAACCGATATCAAAATATCCCACACTTAGGCTTTTCTTGTCCTCAAGCAAATTTCTCGTTTTTAACTTCAAGAAATCTTCCAAAGTTTCCTTTTTTAATCAACTAAGCGGTTTGCTTTTTATTATAAGAGCGTAACATAAAATAATCATTTTGCTAGGGTTTGAAGCTATCTCTGCAAGCATGAGGGGAGGTTACATGACTTTTAGCTATCTCTCACGGTTCACTCGTTCACACAAGTGTATGGGGTTCCCTATAGATCTAGAATTATGCTCGCTCATAGCCAGTCATATTTGTACCTTTCGTCATAGGCTTGGTCGAGACTCAAATCTTCTAGCTCATTTGTCAAAAAGGGTTAATGAAGGTGTTTGGAGAGTGGAGTTTTTGACTTTTGGTGGTGAAAAAGGTGAAAAGGGTAGAATATTTTCAAAGACTTTATTGATATATTTGAAAAAGGGATTGATAGGAGTGCGACTAATTTTGTGAAACACTTGAGTTCTTTTAAACTTCTTTCTAAGAGTTTCTCCTTTGAATTGGGCTCTTGGAACTCCAGCAGTTTTCATTGTATAAATTATGCTCCTTTCTTCAGAATTTTGAATCGAGATGTATCACAACTATATAGTTTTTTTTTTCGAATACCATCTCGAGGAGCGTCCGCTGGTAGTTTTTCAAGATTTTTTCCATAATCTTTTTAGTGACTATTTTTGGAATTTCATACGAGGTGATTTTCATTTTCTGGGTAGAGTAGGTGGTGAATGTGGAGGATGAAGGAAAATAAATGAAAGGGTGCGAGTGGTTTCTTGACAAACGGCTAGCTCTTCCGGTGTATACCTATATCACACTTCGCTGCTCGGAAATGTAGATCATGAGCAAGTTCTGATTCCCAGCACAAACATCGGCACACTCAACGGAAAATAGTGAAGCAATAAAAATAAATGCTTTTCATGGTCTTATTTGGGTGCCTCACCATAATCAATTTAGGTCGAATACGCCAAGTCATGCAATGCTCTTTTAGAGAATCGGTTCGCCCTAACAAGATTCTTATTTTAGTTAAACCTTACTTTTATTTACAGACGTTTTAGTTTATCGAAAGTACTTTTTCGTAAAGGTTTTCTTTTTGGTTAAAAATTTTGAAATTTGGATAAAAAACACAGAATCTTGATAACAAACTTAATACGATAAAACATTACATCGCTATCCCACACTTAGACAAACATTGTCCATATTGTTCCTATTGTGGTATCACACGCTTAGGGTTTTTAATAAAGATTTATGGGAAAAAATTTTCTTAGTGGTTATTTGGGATGGAATCCCAAACTTAGTGATAAGCAAGGATACGATTTATTTGTTTAGAAAATAGAGCTAATGCGGTAAAAACAAGAAACGAGTACCCTTTGTCAGCTGCTGAGAAAGCAGATTAAGAAGCTGGCAGACTTTGAAGAGGCCGAAGGCTTTGGCAATCTCTCGGCTCTTGGTCTCTAATAGGCTCTTTGTCATCTTCATTCCTTTATTGTCTTCTACTTTTCTTTATTCACGGGTTGCCTCCCAAGAAGAGCTTTTGTTTAACATCATTGGCTTGACCAATACCTTGTCTACCATGATAAATAGATAAAGTCCCTCTTGATGATGTCTTCGTTAAGCTGAGGGTGAACATATCTCGACGGGTAGATCCTGAGAAAGTGATGGACTAAAAGTTGGAGAAGGTCCGGAATATCTCGTGTCGATCTTCTGAAGGAGAGGTAGTGGGCAGTAATAGCTCTGGATAAGTCCTGAAGTCCGACGAGGATGTATTCCACAACCCTACTGACGGCCTCATGTACGCCAGTCGATAGATCCGGTACTGGTGGTGATAGTTTCTCGTCTCGGATGCGCATGTATGAGGTCCTCAAATAATGCCAGGAACTGTATCTTCATGATCTCAAAATCTTCAGAATGGGGATCTCCGCAAAAACTGTTGGCAATTCGGCATAGATTATTTATCAGTCGGAGCTGAAAGGAGGTAAATAACAATCCTGAGTCGAGAAGCAAGTCAGCTGCTTTCTAGTAGATCTCACGGCATCTAGCTTTAAATGTGAATTTCAGATCCGTTGACTCATTGAAGATACGTCTGAGCTCGGATGTCACGAATGTGGCAAGGTTAACTCGACCAGGATCCAAATGGGAGAAAGGATTGTTGCGATGCTCTTCTTCCATAATTTTGGCTTCTAACTCTTTGATAATCAGATCGACATGGTGATCGATAGTAACATAGATCACAAGTCTATATGGTGTGCTCTCGAAATCGTCTTGAGCTAAGAGAATGAAGAGGCTTCTAATGTCTTCGACTATCTGTGAATCGGAGTTGGAAGTCGGGCGTCCAATCAAAAGCTTCATGTTTCGACGGATGAGGGACAGTAGCGATATCTGAGTAGTGGAATAAGGAAGTGCCGATCCTGCCAAAGCATTGTACACTTTGGTATAGATGATCTTCTGATCTCGGCAAAACCTTGTCTCGTGCATGGTACGAACTACTGATTTTTGCTCCCTTTCTCGTTCTTCTAGGCGAATATGATCATGAAGTGCGATGATAAAGTCCTGAAGTCTCTCTTCTAATTATGCCGTATCATTATTGTTTCTCTCCTCGTATCGGGCATACTCATCTTTGATAGTTTCAATCCGCTCCGTTAACCGAGGCGTCAATTCGATCGTCGAGTGTCGGATGGCTTCGAGAATGTCTTCAAAGAATTTATCGTTATCATTGATGAATGAAATCATACAAGCATGTGTTGATATGAATGGAACTTCGAAAAGTTCTAAAGAAGAGTCTGGCTCCTCTTGAGCTGATACTGTCTAGAGAGCGAGTGTTGACCCGAATATCTAGGCATGGCTGATCATCCACTTCATCGTCTGAAGTTGAGTTGTAAGATGGGATCTCAACTAAAGTGGCAGGTGAATGAGGTGTGTCTGTGTTCTGGGGTCTTGCTTCTCTGTTGATATGATCAATCTTTATATCTTTGACATCGGTCGGCTCTTCATTTGTTTTACGAATATGAATCACTAAACCTTTGCTATGATCTTCCGTCTCAAGCTGCATAATCTCTTCATGGTGCTCTCGAATAGCTGCTGAGGTGAGGGGGGCTATATCAGTCTCTTCCTCTGTTTCTTCCATCTCCTCCTTAATTTCTTCTACTTCCATTTCCTCCGCGAATTCTTCCTCTTCCTCTATTTCTTCTTCGGGAACTTCTTCTTCCATATCGAGATCTTCATCAGACTGTGGCTCAGGTGGTGTAATGGTCATTTCTGTGTTAGCGTCTGATGGTGGAGATTCGTCATCGGAAGTGATCCTGCTGCTGGAAATAGTAAACATCTCTTCCTGTTTAAATAAATAGGTAGGTTGGTTAATTTTAAACGTAACGCACTCCCCATGTGATCGTAAGACCAAGGTTTGATTGTAAACGTCGATGACTGTCCTAGCCGTATTCATGAACGGTCGTCCTAAGATGATAGGGGTATCAAGGTCTTCCTTGATGTCCATCACTATGAAATCCGTAAGATACAAGAATCGATCAACTTTTACCAAGACGTTCTCAACTATGCCTTTGGGATAACGAATTGTATGATCAGCAAATTGGATTATCATTTTGGTTTGTAACAAGTCCACTAGCTCTATTCTCTTAAAAAGAGAGTAAGGCATAAGATTAATGCTTGCTCCTAAATCAGACAAAGCGTGAGTGGTTCCAGATTGGTAGATAGAACATGGGAATGTGAATCTCCCCGTATCTCCTAGTTTCATAGGTAGAGAGTATCTAAGTAATGATGTGCATTCTTCACTCAGTGGAATTTTGTTGGAATCCGGCATCCGCTCCTTTGTAGAGAGAAGTCTTCATATGTATCTATTCTGGCTAGGAACTATGGATATAGAGTCCAAGAATTTTCCATCAAGCTTGAAGGTGCCAAGCTTTTCAGGCTTCTCCTTTAGTCTTCCAGGATATGGTACACGAATTAGATTTGGCTTGGGCAACTACTGAGTGTTGTCATTCTTATTTTTTAGCCTTGCTGACCACCTCCGAGGTGCAAGTACTTCCTTAGGTATGATAGAATCCATTTGTTTAGCTTCTTTTATGTGGGGGTTTTGGATGGTATTACTAGGTAATCTTCCTTGTGGTCGAGTCTCAGGTTGCTGTGATAACTGTCCGAGCTGCAAATCTAGACTTTTCAGTAGCGCGAATTGATTTTTCATGAGTGCCTCCGTCTGATCTTGTCTAGATGCAGTTCTCTGATTCAGCCGGTGCTATCCTTGAATGAACTGGTTCAACTGATCTTCAGTACTCAAGTTAGTTGCTTTTGTAATCTGGTTAGCAGAAAGGTTTTCTTAGGGTGCTGGTCCAGTAAGAGGTAATGGTTGATCGTATGTTAATTGTTGTTGAAGGTAAAGTGGTTGTCGGAAACGAGGTTTGAACGGTTGATTGTTCATTTAAAACTGGTTATTCCTGGTTTGGTTATATCCAGGGTTTTGTGGGCGAGCAGGGTATTGGACATAATAGACTGGTCCGTCAGGGTTATCGTACTCAACTTGGTAATCTTCAATAGGTTGCGGGTTGGTACAGTTTGTACAGGCCTGAGCCTGATTAACCTGTTGCGGTTGCATCTTCAATTCCCCGAGTTGTTTGGCTAGAGATTGCATCTTATTCGTGAGGGATTTAATGGCCTCTGTTTGATTTTCAAGTGCGGAGAGAGGTGCAGATGATGAAAGGTTTTCACCACTATTCCTGTCATGATGATGCATTGTCATATTTTCAAGCAATTCTCATGCTTCGTCTGATGTTTGATTCATCAGATTCCCTTGAGCTGCTGCATCGATCGTCGTCCTTTGATTTACCGTAAGACCATTATAGAAGGTGTAGATTTGGGCTGACTTCTCCAATAGGTGGTTCAGGCAATTCTTCAGTAAGGTTTTAAATCGCTCCCATGTGGTGTACAGAGATTCATCATAACTTTGACGATAGTTAATGATGTCATTTTTAAGCTTGGTTTGTTTGGATGGAGGAAAATATGTGGTGATGGAATCGTTCTCCAATCCTTCAAACCACGTCTGCGCATGATGAGTGAGAGAATAGGGGAACAAGTATAGTCAGACTATATCTTGACCCACTCCTTGCTGCTTGTAGGAGTTCGAAAGAGAGATAAATTTGTCAAGGTGAGAGTTAGGATCATCGTTCAGTAATCCATAAAATTGACAGCTATCTTGGATAAGCTGCACAATGTGATGTTTTAACTCGAATGAGTGACCTTGGATCTCTAGAGATCTGATTGGTCCTCCTCGACCTTCAATCGAGGGTTTGGTATTTTCCACAAGGGTGACTTGTAGCGCCATTAGATTGAGCTCTCTGAGTCTTCTTTCCTTACGTGCTTTAGATATAATAGATTCCGGATCAGGTGTAGATAGCAACGGTTCTGGTCTTGGTCGAGTGTGGGTCATAAACTAGGTATGTCGTAAATTTTAGATGAGTAATCCAAAAAGGATTCTAGAAAGGTCCAATTTTATCTAAGCTAAGCCTAAAGTTATTCTAAAGTTAGTCTTAAGGTTAATCTAAGGCAATCAAATCTAAGCTACAGTTATTTCTATAGGTATCCTAAAGCAATCTAAGCTAAACTAGGGTTAGTTATTTTTGGCGGGTTTAATTTCTGGTTCTTGCTGCAGATTCTCTTGCTACTTCGACAATAGAGTTTCGCAAAACCGTATATATCAGACCAAGTGGCCAGGATATCTTACGGAGAGGCAGGATCCTTTTGGTTCCAATATAATTGGAGGCTATTCGGAAAATCCAACAACCAAGTCCGTGTATAATAGTCGTGTTCCTAGACACCACTCCAAGTCTTAAAATATAACTAGTTGAAACAATATTGTCTGATAATAGTGGTCCCCGGCAGCGGCACCAAAAAAGCTAAGTTCTCTACTGATATGGCCAAAACAGACGGTTGTGTTTTAGTATGCAGTGTCGTCAGGCCGCACGGCCGTCGGTCGAGGTCTCCCAGAGGGGATGTACTCGTGTTTTAAATTTATAAGGTCGGGGCCTAAATTTACTACTCCTTAGGGTGAGTAAGGGAAGTATGACCTAGGGTCGTTTTTAAAGAAGTCTATTGAATCAAACCTAAAACCTAACAAAAATAATTAACAAGGAGTAGTTGTGTTTCTATTTTGGGTTTTCTAATTTTCTAAAGGATAAAGTAAATACAGATAGGTAAAATTCGTATTTCAAATAAGGTTAAAGATGTACATGCTATGATTTCGTTAGTTACATTGCTGAGTTGTGTAATGACGGCTCATGAATAGTTGATAACCCTATATCCATTATATTGGTCCTACCGCCCCTATCAGAGGACTGACATGTCACTGGGCATAATGTATGCGATAGGCTTGAAGATTCTGAATGGGCAGCAATGCCTCTTCCCTCGACGCCAGAGTAACACATCTACTTGTTAACACTAGACGGCTCTTTTATTATGAGCGACCCGATAAGGGAGCGTATTAATCTATCCACTTTGCCCAAACTTTCTTATACATAAGCTAAAGTAGAGGGTATCCCTTATTCAAGAGACATGATAAGTTTTCGATGCTTTCGTTAACGATTGGTTTATAAAGATCGGTTAGGTTCTTATTTAAAAGAAATTAACCATAAAGGAATGGCATGGCCAAACAGTAGTCTCCATGTGAACGTTCGGTTATCCTAACGGTTCCAATCCTTTATCGATTTAAACAAACAGTTCTTATTACTAAAGAATCCCTCAGATGGTGTGCATTGTCAGAGACCGCGTTCTGGTGCAATGTACTCTTCAACAGTGAGGTTGTTTCCACAGCCATACATAGCAGAGGTATAGAGTACTACAACCACTGTGACTCCTCGTTATACGTGTTGTGTTTATATGCGTAGTAACTAATCTAGCATAGCCTGAGGCCGGCCTTGTACTCCTAGTATCAATTAGGGTTTCCATTACGAAAGAACCTCTGTCAGAATCCGTAGGGTAGGTTGCGTTACTACAACCGTTCTGCCTTTGACAAACGCCCTATGTATCTGGCAGAGGTGTCTTACCAAGGGGTGACACAGATAGTGTACTCTGAATCGGGGTTCACGACTTCCCAATCACAGAGCCGATAACCACGGTCTATTAGTCGGAAAAGTTACTAAGTTTAATCATTATCGGAAAGCATCTCAACAGTATCTCATTACGAAATTTTATATATTCAGACAGCGTAACAACTACATCACAGTATGCACAAAATATAACTACTCGCTAATCATGGCAATAATATCATCTATCAAAGTAATAAAAGACATTATAACAACCAAGATGCTTTCCGATTATGCTTTAAAATAAATCGCTTTTTCAACTAATAGAACGTAGTTATCGGCTCTGTTATTGGGAAGTCGCGAACCCCGATTCAGAGTACACTATCTGTGTCACCCTTTGGTAAGAGAAGTCTATTGGATACAACGTAAGTTTGACTAAGGCACACCGGTTGTAGTAAGTCCACCGAGCCTTGGATTCTGACTAAGGACTCTTTCGTAGTGAAACATCTAACTAGACCCATAGTACATTGTCGGTCCTAGACCATGCTAGTGTAGTCACCAAGCATATAGACTTCGTACGTGCACGCTGAAGCACAACGGTTGTTGTAAGCTATACCTCTGCTAAGTAAGGCTACGGAACCCGGTCAGTGCTGATTAGTACACTTCACCATAACGCGGTCTCAAGCATTGCACCCCGCTTGAGGGATTCTTAGTTAATTAAGGAACTGTTTGTTTAAACACATAAAGGATTGGACCGTTAGGATAACCGAACATGTTCATGGAAGTCAAACCTGACTTGGCCATGGTGTTCTTTATGGTTGAACTCTTTTCAAGGGCATAAATATCTTTTTAAACCCAATCATTAACGAAAGCATCAAAACACATCACGTCTCTCGGATACGGCATACCCAGTATTCTATTATGCTTAAGAAAGTTTAGACCTTTGTGGAATGCTAATACGTCACCCAACTGAGTCGCTCAATTGGATGAGCCGTCTGAACGTGTATGCCTGTAGTCAGACTGCACGGGCGCCGGGGGTAAGGGACGTTGCTGTCTATTCAGAATATTCTAACCTAACGCATTACCCAGTGGCATGTCTTATGACATGGACGTTTAGGACTAGTGTAATGAATACAAGGTCACTACCTATTCATGAGCCAGCATTCCATAATCTCGGCAAAGTAACTGACGAAACCATAGTATGCACTTGCTTTAACGTTATCTGAATTACAAATTTTATCGCAATTACTTTATTTTACCTTATAAACTAGAAAAACCCAAAATTAGGTAATAAACCACTACTCATTCACTTTAGGATTATCTTAAGCTTTAATTATAGGTTCGATTCTACTGATATCTTAAAAATTCGACCCTAGGTCATAATTCCCTTACTCATCATAATAAGGAGTAGTACGATTTAGGCCCCGCGAAATATAAATTTAAAACTATTGCTCCCTCTCTCGATAGCTGATTCTGACGCCTTGCGGCCTAGTGACACCGTATAGATAAAACCGTTTGTTTCGGTCATATCAATCATCGAAAAAGTTTTAAAAATCGTATTAAGTAACTATTCACCCCTCTAGTTTCTTGCATCATCATTGTTCGAATTCTCAAGCAATTTATTGAAACAAGCAACGTCATGACAAAGCACAATACACTCAAACATACCCACTTTAAAAATTGACGAGACTAAGATCTTGTATAAGCAGAAAGCATTTAAGATTGAGAACATCCAAAGGCACTTTATCCACAAGCATAACACTCCTATTTAAACCGGCAACAACTGAATGATTGAGATCAAGGTTAAAGTAAGCACGAATAGGAGTACCTGAGGACCTACGGTCATGAGTAGCCCGGGCCCTAGGCCACCCAACATAGATTGCACGATTAAAGTAACCCGAACCGTTAACAAAGAGACGGCAGACCTTGCACATTCCTGCTGAACAAAAGTCACGAACGCATATCTTCAACCACTCCAAAACTTCACTTCGGAAATTTCCCCTTCGTTACCGAAAACTACAAAGAATGTCTCTAGTACACTTTTCTAACCTGCCTACAAAGACAATACAACCAGAACCAATGGAGCACCCAGAATCATTCGACTCCCCGACAGCTAAAACAGAGACGCTGTGATTTTTAGCCTGAAAATTAATACCCACGAGCACCGAGGGACCACCGTGACCTGATCCACCGTTACAGAAGCCGTCAGAGTCGAAATCAACACCTAAATTAGCAGGAAGGTCTCGAAATGGCGAATGGTTAGGGTTTTTTGAAATAGGGGTCAAAATAGGAATGGAAGAGGATGTTAAATTAGGGGATATAAAAGCCATCATCAAAGTAGATGAAAAAAATTTAAGATTAGATTTTGGGAATAAAAGGTACAGAAAGTGAGAATTAAAAGGTTGATCGGAGATAACAAAAAATTGGGATGAAGAAGGTGATTTAGGGTGGATGAAGGCGAATGAATTTGAAAATAAAAAAGGTACAGTGGTCAAGAATATTGGAGAGTTGAGAGAGAGATTTACTACCTATAAATACTCCATATTACTCTGTATTAAATTAAATTAATTTAAAAAATAGTATGGCGTAAATAGGTTACCCCACATTAAAAAATATTATTACTCCATTTGTTATTTTGACCGACTTTGATTAGCAAATTCGATTTTAACCAATCAATTGACGTTGACCGTTTAACAAAACGGAGTTTTGAAAATCGGAACGGATTGCTCTTAAAAATGATTAATGAAAAATTAATCGGCGAGTAATCGAGTTTTTTATAAGGGCATTGATATTTCCACTTTTGAAATTAATAAATCCACTTAAACTGCACATTGAATTGAATACTTATATTATATAAGTGTTAATGCATATTTTGTACTGGATCTATCATTTTTAACTGTGTATTCATTAGGGGTGAGCAAAAAACCGCATTAACCGAACCGTAACCATATTAACCGATAAAACCGCACCAAATTAATCAAACCAAATGGATAACCGCGGGTTTGGTTAACCCTTTTGAATTAACCACACTTTTTGGGTTGGTTATGGAAATAATAGGTACTCACATTGGACGCACCCGCACCATTTAGTATTTTACAAGGTTGTAAAAGACGCGAGTCGGGGACGAATCGGCCATGTCTAAAAAAACGACGCATTGGACGCAACGGTGACGTAACGGGCGTTGACTAACGTTGACTTTTAAAAATAGTTTTATTAAATATATATTTATATATAATATTATATAGATCAAATCTCTAAATATAAACTATATTTACAATAAAAATGAACAATTAACAATTATTAACAATATTACAAAAAAAAAAATTGACCGACTTTGACCGACCTTGACCGACTTTTTCCGAATTAGACCGACTTTTTCCGACTTTGACCGACTTGTTACCTTTGACCGACTTTTTAGCAACGACGCGTCGGTCATGCCTAAAAAACCGACTTTTGCAACACTGGTATTTTATATATGATCATTTTTATGGAAGATGGTCAACATGTTAAAATATCAAAATTTGTAGATCAATGTGTAACATTATTTTGACTTTTAAGTTAGGAAAACCTAAGCATACATATAATTTATACCAAAGATAAACACACCAATGAAAGACACTTTGATCAATGACTCTCAGATGGAGGGAGTATAGAGTTTGAAGGAAAGTTTATTTATTAAGAACTTTAAGTAAACATATGTTTTGTCTAATTATTTATGGTCTTTTGCATGAATTTTGGGGGTAAAAAGGACATTTATTTACCTTTATTTTCGATTAGAAATATGAGACAATGACCTTAAAATGTTACTTCGTATTTATGTAGTATAGAAACAAACTTATCAAATTATTTTTTTCCCATGAATGGTTAACCAAATTAACCGTTTTATAATTAATTGTTAACTAATTTAACTATATTAACCAAACCGCTTTTAACCGCACAACATGATTAAAAAAATTAGTTAACCGCAATAATGTTTATGAGTGTGGGTTTGACCAAAAACCGCCCCAACCCCTAGTATTCGCTATCACTATCGCCATCGCCATCGCCATCGCCATCACCATCCTTTTTATAACAATGGCTAATGGCTAATGGCTGGATGCCTCCTTTCTCATCGGATTTGACCTAACAAAAAATTAATTCCAATCCAATTCACAACCCTTTCACGTCCGCTTTTTTCTTGCGGACTCCAAATTCACATTTAAATTCACATAATTTAATTAGACCAAAATGGACTACCCGGTAACCGGTTCAACCAGTCACCATCCGTCTCACCTAAACCCTCTAACCTATACCCTTTTTACCGACACCACCCGTCCCCACTCTCCACTCAAAACTTTCATTTCATCCCTTTTTTTATTTTTAATTTAATTTAATTTAATTTAATTTAATTTAATCATTTTCTTTACGTTTATTTCTGTATCCATATAACCTTTCGGTTTCTCTCTCTAGAACACAATATTTCTCTCTCATCTAACTTCGCTTTCATTGTTACATCTTTAATTTTTAAATTCGTTTTATCTTATTTATATTTACATTTATTATATTTTGATTAATTAAAAATTCTTTGTGGATGTATATATACAAAAATAATCATAGGTTGTATCGACAACTGATGTATCCATCTGAATCAATCGTTTTCGAGTAAAAATGGAGTTGGATGAAGCGATCTGCTTCCACTTTTCGTCATTATTATCTTTGATCTCACTATAACTTTATTAATTTCGTCTGGATCTGTGATTTTGAAGCTGCTTTTTTCAGTTCCTTACCGGAATTATAACTGTAAGTTTTGTCAATTAGGGTTTCGATTTGATATATGCGTATTTTACATCTTGTTTAAGTCGATTTTATGTTGTTTATTGTGTTCGACTTGAATCTAGCGGTTGGAGATGAGATTTTGTAGGTTTATTATTATTATTTATATTTATATTTATTTGATTTTTTGAAGATTTTAAATTTCTATAAACTTTAATAATTGATAATTGATAATTGATAATTGGTGATTATGTTTTCTATAATTATTATCTTCATTTTATTTTATTATATATTATATATTATATATAGATAATAGAAGATTAATAGATAATATAATGAAGGTAATAAAAAGATTGGATGAAGTTAATTTATAAGATCAAGCTATTATAAGTGAAATCTGATGGAATCTGGCACTTATATATTGGTGAAAAATTGATCCTTCGGCTAATTTTTGGGGTTTCAAAGTTACTATATTTAGATTTAGATATTAGATTAAATCCCTAAATATTAGTTCCGTTTAATCTTCAGAGAGACGATAAGGATGAATGATACAAAATGAACATCTGTCATGCTTTTAATATATGTTGATTATTTATTTTATTTGCTACTGTGTTCTTATTGTAAATGATTTTGTGATTTTGGTATTGCAGGGTCTGTTTGAAGGATGTGTACTGGTCCGGAACAAAACAAATCCGCTTCTTCGTCCACCACATCGAAAACGGATAATAAATCTAACAAAATGGTTATGAGTCCACTAACAATAGAGACTGAAGATTCTTTTTCCAGTTTACTTGAATATGCAGCTAACAATAATTTTGAGGGTTTCAAACAGTCAATCGAGAATGATCCTTCTGCGATCGATGAGGTCGGGCTTTGGTATGTACGCAAGAAGGGTTCAAAGCAGATTGTTCTTGAACATCGGACACCTTTAATGGTGGCTTCTACGTATGGAAGCGTTGATGTTTTGAAGTTGATTATTTCGCAACCTAAAGTAGATGTGAATTTCACTTGTGGCCCTGATAGGTGCACCGCACTTCACTGTGCAGCTTCTGGAGGTTCTGTTAATGCTGTTGAAGTGGTTAAGTTGCTTCTTTCGGTTGGTGCTGATCCTAACATTGAAGATGCTAATGGACATCGTCCCATTGATGTCGTTGTTGTACCTCCAAAACCTTCTGGCATTCGGGCTTCACTTGAAGAACTTTTAATGAACAATGTGTCTGATGGTTTGATTAACGAATGTAAACTTACCGTCTCGGTGACCACCTCAAGCTCTTGGTCCCCGACTTTATCGTCTTCACCAGAAAACGGTTCTTTTTCAGAGCCTGTATCATCTCCAACGATGTCGAAGTTTAACGATATGCCCGAGAAGAAAGAATATCCTATCGACCCGTCACTACCCGACATTAAAAACAGCATATATTCAACAGACGAGTTCCGCATGTTCTCATTCAAGGTCCGACCCTGTTCACGGGCCTATTCTCATGATTGGACTGAATGCCCGTTTGTTCACCCAGGTGAAAACGCACGAAGACGGGACCCACGCAAGTTTCATTACAGCTGTGTACCGTGCCCTGATTTTCGGAAAGGTACTTGTAGACGAGGGGATATGTGTGAATACGCTCATGGTGTTTTTGAATGTTGGCTACATCCTGCTCAATACCGAACACGTTTGTGCAAAGATAGTCCTAGTTGTGCTCGACGCGTTTGCTTTTTTGCCCATTTGCCCGAGGAGCTCAGACCACTGTATGTCTCGACCGGTTCAGCGGTCCCGTCTCCTCGGTCAACTGCTGCTAATGCTAGTGTCATGGATATGGCTACCGCTTTAAACCTGTTGCCTGGTTCACCATCATCTGTTTCGGCCATGTCACCATCAGGTTTTAATCAACAGATGTCACCAAATGGTGGTCCCCACTCACCTGTTGCTTGGCCTCAGCCAAATGTCCCGACCCTTCATCTGCCCGGAAGCAACCCTCAGTCGAGTCGTCTTAGATCGTCTCTTAGTGCACGAGATATTCCACCAGACGATTTGAGCATGTTGCAGGATTTCGAGTCGCAACAACTGCTAAATGATTTAGCTTGTTACTCACATTCTCGATCTGGATCACTCTCATTGAACCGTCCGACCCGATCCAAAACACTGGCTCCTGCAAATCTTGAAGATCTATTTTCAGCTGAGTTGGCTTGTTCACCGCGTTACTCTGAACCGGTACTATCTTCTGGTGTATTTTCACCTTCACAAAAATCGTCTGTTCTCAATCAGTTTCAACAACAGCAACAAAACATGCTTTCTCCTATAAACACAAACGTGTTCTCACCAAAAAACGTTGACCATGCGTTTTTTGGTGTGTCGTCTTCGCCCGGACGAATGTCTCCAAGAAGCATAGATCCAATATCTCCAATGGGTGCTCGTCTTTCAGCGTTTGCACAGCGTGAAAAGCAGCATCAGCAGCTGCGCAGTCTCAGTTCCCGAGAGCTCGGAACAAATTTAGGTTCAAATCTTGGTACTAACAGTCCTTTTAGCGTTGGGTCACCTGGGGTTAATACATCGTCTTCATGGTCAAAATGGGGATCTCCAACTGGGAAAGTAGATTGGTCTGTGAATGCAGACGAATTTGGGAAGTTAAAAAGATCGTCTTCTTTTGAATTTAAAACCAATAATAATAACGGAGAAGAAGAGCCGGATCTATCATGGGTGCAATCACTTGTGAAAGAATCACCACCTGAGATGATGAATAGCAAGGCGGCTGCTGCACCACTCTCTGGTAGTGGTGGGGCGGCTGCAACATCCGGTGGTGAATCAACTGACCATTCAGTATTAGGTGCATGGCTCGAGCAGATGCAACTTGATCAGCTTGTAGCTTAAGCAATGAGATGATGATGATTCAATTTTCACTTAGATGTTGACGAAACAAAAGTTATTTCTAAATATATATATATATAAGTATATATATTCTTTTGGGTTGTGGATGCGATAACAGGTGGAACGTTGAAGTGTTTCCGGTTTCGGGAAAAAAAAACTGTGTTCAGATTTTTACATTCTTTTGGGGTTCTAATGGGGAAAAGCAGAAGAATGAAGAAGAAGGAAGCAAAGGCCTATTAAGAGATGGGTATTTGATTCTTTTCATCTCTGTTATTTCATGATTTGTTTACAATTTTTATATGATGAATGTTCCATTTATGTTGAAACTATTTCAATTTTTTCTTTATTATTTTTGGTTAATCCAATTACTGATCTCTAAAGATGTTATTATACGAGGGGGATACAATTTGTGCTGCTACTTAATTAGTGGCAATTTTTAGGCAAAAGGGCGGTGCAAAATTATCCACCTTGTATTATGTTAAACATCTTATTATTCTTATTTCAATTTCGAATCTTCGATTCATATAGCTCTTTGGTTGTACACTTGCCTATTGTTGATTTTTGCCAAATAATTGTCGGCTTATTTACTAGCAAGTGGTTATGGAATTGAAAAGATTCATAATCTTGCGTTTCCTATTTGGTTAATCAACAAAATGAACATATCAAGGTTGTTAAAGTATTGATATGGCCAATTTGTATTAAAAAAAAAAAATCAATACAAATTCGTCTGTGTATCAATACCTAACAAATATGCTTAGTGAACGATATATCTAATTAAGTCAACGTAATTGTAGTTCTGATAATTTGAGGTCTGAGAGAAATCCTGGGTGGTGATAAAGAGAGCATGAGCACATTTTACATGTGTTCAACAATGATTTTCTTTTGAACGGCGGTTAGGAGTCATTAACGGTCTAAATGTGAAGTTGGGACGTACCCACCTGATCATTTTGTGGACGAACATTACTGCCTATCATAAGGAAAGCTCCATGTTGGATCCATATGTGCATCCCCGTTTGGTAAAACTCCTTGAGTGAAGCTCGAATGCAAAACGTCCGTAACCTCAAGGAAAATGTTTTGCAGCTCATGATTATCGAACCTATGGCCTCCTTTATAGGAAGTCATGTAATCACCAATATACACCTTGAGGTTTGTTCTAAAAACTAGAAAAAAATTCAGCCGCGCGTTGCTGCGGCACCTTTCGGGTTGCATACTCATAATTAACGTCACGTTATGTACTTGTAGAATAAAAAATGTATTGCCACGGGTGTATTATGTATGGAAGATAGCCCAGAGTATTTAGCGTTTTTTAAAGCGCTGGTTTCGCTTTTAGAAGTTGTGTTGTGTTCGTAAAGTTATTTCGAGTTAAATGATGGGGGTTTTAGTTTGGGGGAAGATATGCTCCGTTAAAGATTTGGGTGGAATTGAGTTAAGTTTGGGGTGAAATTTTGAAAGCTGCTAAAAGTTTGGGGGTTCTAGTGGTTTTTTTGAGATGATTTTGGTATTGTAGTTTTGACCAAAGTTTGTGAGTGACTTTGGTCAAAACTACAAAAATCTTGGTGTTGATTAGTATATAAGGTGACTTTGGTCAAAACTACAAAAATCTTGGTGTTGATTAATATATAGGTTAATTAATAATAATAATTAATAATGAGTTGATTAGGTCAACAAGTTTTTTGGTCACAATTGGTTATGTTAGTTGGGTTTCATACGTTTAAGTGGTGTTTGTTTTTAGCATGCAGTTCTTATTCTTATTGTGTCTTATGTTTGCAAATGTTTTTACTGCAAATTGTTTGTTTTTCTGAAGACATAAAAATAATGTCTTATTCAGTCTGTATATCGTAGATTTAGAATGTCATCAGTGGGTGGCGGAATGCCGTCAGGAAGAAAGAAGATAAAATAAAAAAAGTAACGGGTCGCTAAAGACGTTGCACAGGAACGCCATTAGGGAGTTGTGGAATGCCGTCCGTAAGTGACGTTAAAGCCAAGTAACCCATCTCACTCCGTATTCTTTAAAATTTGAAATAGATTACATCTTCTCAAACATATATATTCACAAAAACATTGTACTACCATTTAGCCACACACATAATGAGGGAAGCATGGAATGCCATATACACCCAATATAAACTAATTTGATACGCAAGTAACAAATACAACTTTTTGGGCTTGTTTGCTAATTTAGCCTGAGATGCAGCCTATTGGTGCCACCAGATAAATATAGGAAAAACCTCGTCCAGTGTTTGAAAAGCTTTAATTGTTCAAATAAGTTTGAACAGTTAATGAAACTACATTATAAAACTGATGAAGTTTTACCTAACTAACATCAGAGCCGCAAATCACCTAGTATTTTATTCCGTCAGTAATTCTATGAGCACTTTCAAGAACTATATGTAGTAACCCGTCCTAATTCATCTGGACGAATACATTACATTTGGTTACATCGCGAGGTACTTGACCTCTATATGATTCATTTTACAAACATTGCATTCGTTTTTAAAAGACAAACTTTCTTTACACCGAAAGTTGACGGCATGCATACCATTTCATAATATTTCCAACTATAATTGACTTAGTAATAATCTTGATGAACTCAACGACTCGAATGCAACGTCTTTTGAAATATGTCATGAATGACTCCAAGTAATATCTCTAAAATGAGCAAATGCACAACGGAAGATTTCTTTCATACCTGAGAATAAACATGCTTTAAAGTGTCAACCAAAAGGTGGTGAGTTCATTAGTTTATCATAATCAATCATTTTCATAATTTAATAGACCACAAGATTTTCATTTCCAATTCTCATAAATATACGTCCCATGCATAGAGACAAAAATCATTCATATGGATTAAACACCTGGTAACCGACCTTAACAAGATGCATATAGAATATCCCTATCATTCCGGGACTCCCTTCGGACATGATAAATTCGAAGTACTAAAGCATCAGGTACTTTGGATGGGGCTTGTTGGGCCCAATAGATCTATCTTTAAGATTCGCGTCAATTAGGGTGTCTGTTCCCTAATTCTTAGATTACCAGACTAAAAAGGGGCATATTCGGTTTAATAATTCAACCATACAATGTAGTTTCAAGTACTTGTGTCTATTTCGTCAAACATTTATAAAAGCAACGCATGTATTCTCAGTCCCAAAAATATATATTGCAAAAGCATTTAAAAAGGGAGCAAATGAAACTCACAATACTATATTTTGTAGTAAAAATACATATGACGACATTGAACAAGTGTAGGGTTGGCCTCGGATTCACGAACCTATATATCACGTATATATATTAACACATATACATGAAATCGAACAACTAAATTTACATATTATTAGTGATATAATTGTTATTTTAATAAATTATATGTTTCATCAATAAGTAATTTAAATATTTCTATTTTATGTACTTTAACTAAATAATTAGTATTTATTATAAAACGTGAATATAGATATGTTATATGTATTAACTATAGTGTTGCATAACTAAAAAATCATTTGATAAAATAATATTAATAATAATAAATAAAAAGTTGTATTATTTTATAATAATAATATTAGTAAATATACTTAATAATGATAATTAATGGTGTATCCTATCGTATACACGCATAAAAGGCATAATGGTTCCATAAAAGTAGCATCAAGAAGACTGTAAACAACAGTTCTGTAGAGTTATCCGTCCAGCGTTCTCCGCTGTACAGGCTGCTCCGTCATGCGTAAGCCCTGAAGGCCGCCTAGCGCGTAAGCCCTGGCCGGAGAACGCCACCTTCAGCATAAATTTCGGATTACAAGTAACAGAACGTATCATCATCTGACACGTGTCCCCAAGCAATCTGGTGGATCTCACACTATAAATAGACCCCTTGGGTCGTCATTTTACAGAGTTCAGATATTCTGACAACTTTGAGAGCTGAGACTTCACTTCTATTTTCTCTCTCTACTTTCTCTCACTAGAAGTCATCCGGCTAGCATTTCTACGCTCTACGGACGACAGATTGATTAAGCCACCCCACAAGTTTCTACACTTGTGAACCGGATCTGCAGGGATTATTTCCCGAGGGTAAAAATCAATCGGCAACACTCCGCCCTCCTAAAGCTAGATTACTTCTAGTCTCTTGTTGACATACTAAGCCTTACCTCATAAGGAAATAAGTGTTAACAATGGCGCCATCCACTAATGCAAAGAACACACGAAACGAAAAAGGAACAAAAACAACTGAAGCTCCATTTGTACTTGAAGCAGTCAACAATCCATCAACTGATGACATGATAACTGTTGAAGATGTACCCGTTCAGCCACTAGATGGTACGATTGAAGAAACAGTTGCTGAAACTGCAGAAAGGCTTAAACATTTGGCAACTAATTCGGAGAAAAGGCCAGTAATCGAAGAAGCGACAGCTAAAAGTGCAGAAAGACTTTCAAATTTTGTTACTAATACAGAGCGACGACCATTGATGCAACCACGGCGATGTCCATCATTTATACCTCTTCGGCGGATGGCGGATGGCAGAGACAAGCAAATAATGAAAAGGCAATCTATATCAAAATACAAGTTATCTAGGCTACTCGACAAGCTGGGCAGTCTTATTGATGATTCTGGGGATGATAACGACCTGAGCTATGATAATAATGACTCTGATGATGAAACTGACAAAGATGAGTTCATGTCAGAGAAGCAGGCAGTGTTGCTTTTGAATGACATTTTTAAGCAGACAGCTCCGGCAAAATATAAGCAACGCTTAGCGCAGCCCGCCGTCCGTGCTGTGGCCGTGGACAATTTCTTTGCCCTCATTACTGGAGAGCAAGCCACCAAGCCACCGGCCATGGCAGAATCTACACAGTGTTTCATTGATCGAATTTATAATTATCCATTGCCCAGAAATCTTGCTATACCAGCAATTGGAGTTTATGATGGCACAACGGATCCGGAAGATTATTTGACTATGTTTGAAGGTGTTATGAGGTTGCAGTATTGGGAGGATGAAACTGCGTGCCATATGTTTCCTATGGTATTGCAGAAAATGGCACGCGAATGGTTTGCTAGTTTGCCGCCAAGGAGTATTACCAGTTTTCTTGATTTGAGAGCAAAATTTGTGATGCAATACCAAAATCTACGGAGCTGTACTCTGACACATCTTGATGCACACGAGATCACAATGTATCATAACGAATCTTTGAGCAATTTTATGAAGCGTTATACACTTGAAGCACAGAAGATTCCTGATTGTCCAGAATCACAGCTTGTGTCTGGCTTCATTTTCTGTTTGGACCAGCGACGGTTTAGTGCACTTGTTCATGCATTACGGTATGACTTTCCAAAAACATTGCATCAAGCGTTGGAGGTTGCACAGAGGCATGTTCGAGCTGGTGAGCGTGGGTTGAACAAGTTTGATACTGGCAGTAGTAGCAAGCCGCACAACGGAGGACGGTATTTTGACAGAAATCAGAGAAGGAATGACAATTCAAATGGAGGATGGTGAGGAAACAATCACCCTAATGATTTTCACCACAACAGAAAGCCAATAGAAAGGCACCCGTTGATTATGGCGCTTACCAAAACTCCGAAAGAGATCCTCTTCACTGAACCAATTTGGACCACTTTCAATGCTCCAACACCTATGGAAGAAAGGGAGGGTCCAAAGAGTGAGTTGTGGTGCGATTTCCATGAGGCATGGGGCCATGATACGGACAATTGCAAATCTTTGATGAGGGAAATCATAGCGAAAATCAAGGCAGGAGAATTGAATCATTTGTTACCTGGCAAACAGTACAGGAGGAATGATCCTCGCAGGAAATTTGTGTGGCAAAGGAATGATGGTAACAGAGGACGCCGTGGAGAGAACAGAAGAGAGCAGCATGGCGGAAGAGATAATCGGAACCAATCGCAGTACGGAGACCGGGTCACAGAGTTTGAGACAACTCCAGAAGTTGTAATTAGGATGGTTTGGATCAACGACAGTTATTATGCAGAAGGTGAATCATCAAATAGCAATTTGGACAGCTGGAGATATGCTCCAATTATCTTTCAGCCAATTCAGAATTGGGCGTTGTCCGTTCAGCCAGTGATCATTTCAGCAGAGATAGCAAATAAGTTTGTCAACTGTATCTACACAGATACGGGAAGTGAAGCTGACATCATTTACTGGCATTGCTTGAAGACTTTTCCAAGGCATGTGCAGGACAAAGCTAGGCAAACGAGATTGAAAGTTTCTGGATTAACGGGAGCACCGGTAAATGCCATGGGGCAGATTCTTTTGGAAGTTGTTATGTGTGATGACCCGGGAATTTCTGACCAAATTTAAACTTAATCTTTATATGATTTCGATACGATAAGCAGAGTCTGTAATGTTGAGTCATAACATCTTTGAACTGTATCATGTATCTATTTGACCCTCGACTGTTCCCGACGATTCACGAACGATTGTTTGTAAATAAATATGTAAATATATTTATATAAATATAAATATAGGTGTGTATATATAATACTTGGCATAAATAAAAATACACATTAATCAATTAATATTAAAAATGTAAAATTTATAAACAGAATGATTATGTACAATTAAAAAGAATATATATAAAACATGTATATGATATTATTATGAAACTACATATATATGATATGAATTCCTATTAACAATTAGTGTTATATAATAAAATATATAAAATATACAAATATTTAATATTTAATAAATGTTTTAATAAGATATATATATATATAAATATAAATACATATATAAATTTTAGGTAAATATATAAATGACTATATATAAATAGATATATAAATAAATACATAAAATCAAATATACATAAATACATATATATGTATATAATACGAACATATATACAGCTATTTAAATACTACTGTTATATATATATATATATATAATATAATCTGTTATAATTATCACTATAAATTTAATATCTGATATATATAAAATCTGAAAGTTGTATGAATGGAATCATAAGATTTTTAACTTGTTCTTACTTTTCTCCCCTTTCTGTTCCTGATTGCAAAGTCGACAGCTCAATCTGTAATACAAAACAATTTATGGTACAAATCTGGTAGCAGTCATTATCTGTTTCTATTTTTTTATATTTTTTTTGTGTGTCTGACTTATTAGGTTGTCGATCTTTGGAGCATTATATTAAACGAATCATTGATGAAAATAATTAACACATTCAATTCCCTCATTACAATTAACAATTAACAATTAACAATTAAACAACTTGTAATTTGTCGAATTTAAAAAACAGAAGGAGAAGAACACAGCAGACTACTCTGTATGTGTCATTTTTTTTAAAACCTTCGAATTCAAACGAAATTGCAAATTCTAAAAATACAGTTTTGTTAGGATGCTTCCACTCAATCTGTCTGCAAAAGTAGAGCTTTCAATTCATCAAATTGAAATCAAATTTGTGAGTCAAAGTTTCTGTGTTCAAAAGTCATCAATTTTTCTTGAGTCAAATTCGATTTTTCTGTTTCGGTTTGAATTAAATCGATGGTGCATATAGTTTCTAGGAATGATTTAACACTTAATTCATGTAGAAAATTTTATCTGTTACGGTTTTAAAATCAAAATCAATGATTGGGTTCTTATTGTGCAAAACGGGTCTGCTACAAATCTTTTATTTTTAATTTTCTGTTTTGAATAATTAAACTATACATTATAGATCAATTCTGTTACAATTAACAGTTCTAAATTCAAATCCCTTTTGATTCCTGTTATGATTTTTATGATATTCGGTCGAGTGAAATAAGAAGAAGAAGAAATAGGAAGGATATAGTAATACGGGTTATATTTATACGGTTGTGTCATTAATCAGAAAAAACGCGAATGGTTTGATGGTTAGGAGTGTTGACGGGGTAGCGTGAGGTCTCAGGTTCGATCCTGGTTCGGTGCAAATTTTTTTTAAAAGCTTTTGAGAAGGTAGTTTCCTTATCATTTTTTTTATTCCTATTGATTATTATTATTATTATTATTATGATTATTATTATTATTATTATTATTATTATTATTATTATTATTATTATTATTATTATTATTATTATTATTATTATTATTATTATTATTATTATTATTATTATAATTAAAGTTATTGATAGTAGGAATATTATTATTATTATCATTATATAAATTGTAGAATCATTGTTATTATTAAAAGTAATGTAAGTGTTGTTATTAATACTATTAAAATTATTATCGTTAGTAACAAAATGATTGATAAAAGTATTGTTATTCCTATTACTAACATTAATATTGAAATTGACATCATTATTTTCTTTAACAGTAGTTGTTACCGTTATTATTACTGAAGTAAGTATTAGTTACCATTTATTATTATTTATATCATAACCCTAGTTACAATTATGATTATGATTATTATTAATGTATTACTAATATTATTATCGATAAAAGTATTATTATTAAGTAACATGATTATTATTATCATTATAAGATCCCTAGTTACAATTAAGATTTCTATTATCATTGTAAGAACCAATATTAACAATATCATTATTAGTAATATTATTAATAAAGTTATTATTATTATTACTAGTAGATTATTATTACTATTATCAAAACTATCATTTTGGACAAATAAATATTTTTATATGATATATACTTATTACATATACTATAATTACATTAATACTTCACATAACCATATATATATCAAACTTATTATATTATTTATTTAAACACGTACATACAAAAAACTAATGATTTTTAATTATAACACTAAACAATAATGTATATAAATAAGAGTATATTAATATAACTATATAATTATTAATTATTTTGAATATATATACAAATTAAATATATAATATATAAATTAAGATATAATGAATAAATTGGTTCAGTTACGGTTACATGTTTTAATATATATATACAAATATTATAGGTTCGTGAATCCAAGGTCAATCTTACACTTGTTCAATGATGTTATATGTATTTTTACTACAAAATACAGTATGGTGAGTTTCATTGATCCCCTTTTACTATTTACATTTTTGGGGCTGAGAATACATGCAAATGCTTTAGTAACTGTTTTACAATAATTATATGCGTGAGTTTCATTTGCCTTTTTACCCTTTATATTTTTGGGCTGAGAATACATGCGCTGCTTTTATAAATGCTTTACGAAATAGACACAAGTGATTAAAACTACATTATATGGTTGAATGATCAAAATTAAATATGCCCCTTTTTATTAAGTCTGGTAATCTAAGAATTAGGGAACAGACACCCTAATTGACGCGAATCAATACTCTGAATGTTGAAAAAGCTGAATGAAGCAGCAGAAACTGTAGGCAACCGTAAACAACCTTAGTCGTCGGAAGTTTGATGATAAAGAATAATATGTTGGAAAAGCTCAGAAACGTTGGAACTGGAAAACGGATAGAATTAACCATGAAGGAGACCAATGACAAAAAACAAGGACCATACCCTATATTCAAAGAATCCAGATAATTCTGGATCCGTTGAAATCTTTAGAGAATATCTTGCTCCGAAGTCATGTTAAAATCTTACGGAAAATCTTTCTCCATCAACCATCGAACTTAGAAATTCCAAAATATCATCATCAATATCTTCGATATTTCTGAGGATATTTTCATAAATATTCTCGTTCGAAATTATATACCTCTTCGTGCTTTCTGTATATCATTATATTGGAAACATTCAATAAAAAATTTAGTACCGAAAAGCAGATTGTGCGAAACTATGAAGAAAGCCGTAGACAAATCACAAAGAATAAGTTTGACTTCAAAGAATCCAAATGATTCAATGTCTGCTAAGGTCTTTAGTGAATATCTTGCTCCTTACTCTAAACCCTTGCAGACAATAGTTTCTATCATCCTCTGATCTTAGATATGCTGAGATATTATCGTATCTTTCATTATAAATATCCTCCATATTTCTGGAGATATTTTTATAACTATTCTTATCTGAAATCATTAACCTCTTCGTACTATCAGTGTTACATCATATAGAAACTGTTAGTTTCTATATTCTGTAAACTTTCGAACTTAAAATATGAAAGTTATTGAAGTAATGTTGGGAACTGATGCATGAGTTAGTATAATATAATGACACTTGATCAACGTGATTATATTACAGTAAGTCATGCTGAGTTTCTAATGGAACGTGATGATTCACAGATCTTAATGTCATCATGTGCCATGTTACATAACTCTTTCATTCTACTTAACTTCAGAACATATCAAGAAAATGTATTCTTGATGATTCTATCTTCTGTAATTTTGATAAATTTGAAAATCAAATCGTGCTATCACGTTCCACCCTACTTAGAACATTATAATCATTCGAAACTCTATATCTACGAATTCTGGACCATTATTCGCTTGACTTGGAGTCGGGAAGAGAAAACAAGAGCATGGAGCTCCGGAAAATAAAAGGAAATAGAAAACCGATCATAAACACAGGAATTACAAACCGTGCATATCAATGTTTATCGCAACATAAAGAGATGGGAGAATTAAAAACATTATAACCCCAAGGGCGAAGTAGAAGAAAACAGATTCCTCCGGTGGTAGTTGAAAAAGGAGAATAATTGTTGCGATACTAAGGATAAGGACAAGGATTAAAAACTGGATGAAGCATATTTACTGATGAATTGAAAGTATGAATTAAAATATAGAAATTGGAAGTGGTGAGAAGTAATGGAACGAAAGAAGTTATTTTATAGTGAAAATACCAGACAAAGAAATCAAGGCAGATTTCCGCATTAATTATAGAGATCTTAATTTTCTTAATCGCCGAAGAATCAAATCTTTTAGATTTCGAAGATTTTCTTCAAATTCCTTGAATTTCGGGATTCAACCATGACTAGTCAAAAGTTATGATGAAACATGTATTTCTCATTTCACTATTAAGTGATAGCTTCACTCGTACTCTTCGAGTAATTGAATTATTTTATTCATATTACTCTATAGTGATAAAACTCTATTTATCAACTCATATTTGTCATGCAAACATTTTTATTGTTAGCCATGACCACCTCACTCAAATTTCGGGACGAAATTTCTTTAACGGGTAGGTACTGTGATGACCCGGGAATTTCTGACCAAATTTAAACTTAATCTTTATATGATTTCGATACGATAAGCAGAGTCTGTAATGTTGAGTCATAACATCTTTGAACTGTATCATGTATCTATTTGACCCTCGACTGTTCCCGACGATTCACGAACGATTGTTTGTAAATAAATATGTAAATATATTTATATAAATATAAATATAGGTGTGTGTATATATAATACTTGGCATAAATAAAAATACACATTAATCAATTAATATTAAAAATGTAAAATTTATAAACAGAATGATTATGTACAATTAAAAAGAATATATATAAAACATGTATATGATATTATTATGAAACTATATATATATGATATGAATTCCTATTAACAATTAGTGTTATATAATAAAATATATAAAATATACAAATATTTAATATTTAATAAATGTTTTAATAAGATATATATATATATATATATATATATATATATATATATATATATATATATATATATATATATATATATATATATATAAATACAAATACATATATAAATTTTAGGTAAATATATATAAATGACTATATATAAATAGATATATAAATAAATACATAAAATCAAATATACATAAATACATTTATATGTATATAATACGAACATATATACAGCTATTTAAATACTATATATATATATATATATATATATATATATATATATATATATATATATATATATATATATGTATATATATATATGTATGTATATATATGTATATATATATATATATATATATATATATATATATATATATATATATATATATAAATATAGATAATATATAATCTGTTATAATTATCACTATAAATTTAATATCTGATATATATAAAATCTGAAAGTTGTATGAATGGAATCATAAGATTTTTAACTTGTTCTTACTTTTCTCCCCTTTCTGTTCCTGATTGCAAAATCGACGACTCAATCTGTAATACAAAACAATTTATGGTACAAATCTGGTAGCAGTCATTATCTGTTTCTATTTTTTTATATTTTTTTTGTGTCTGACTTATCAGGTTGTCGATCTTTGGAGCATTATATTAAACGAATCATTGATGAAAATAATTAACACATTCAATTCCCTCATTACAATTAACAATTAACAATTAAACAACTTGTAATTTGTCGAATTTAAAAAGCAGAAGGAGAAGAACACAGCAGACTACTCTGTATGTGTCATTTTTTTTTAAAACCTTCGAATTCAAACGAAATTGCAAATTCTAAAAATACAGTTTTGTTAGGATGCTTCCACTCAATCTGTTTGCAAAAGTAGAGCTTTCAATTCATCAAATTGAAATCAAATTTGTGAGTCAAAGTTTCTGTGTTCAAAAGTCAACAATTTTTCTTGAGTCAAATTCGATTTTTCTGTTTCTGTTTGAATTAAATCGATGGTGCATATAGTTTCTAGGAATGATTTAACACTTAATTCATGTAGAAAATTTTATCTGTTACGGTTTTAAAATCAAAATCAATGATTGGGTTCTTATTGTGCAAAACGGGTCTGCTACAAATCTTTTATTTTTAATTTTCTGTTTTGATTAATTAAACTATACATTATAGATCAATTATGTTACAATTAACAGTTCTAAATTCAAATCCCTTTTGATTCCTGTTATGATTTTTATGATATTCGGTCGAGTGAAATAAGAAGAAGAAGAAATAGGAAGGATATAGTAATACGGGTTATATTTATACGGTTGTGTCATTAATCAGAAAAAACGCGAATGGTTTGATGGTTAGGAGTGTTGACGGGGTAGCGTGAGGTCTCGGGTTCGATCCTGGTTCGGTGCAAATTTTTTTTAAAAGCTTTTGAGAAGGTAGTTTCCTTATCATTTTTTTTATTCCTATTGATTATTATTATTATTATTATTATTATTATTATTATTATTATTATTATTATTATTATTATTATTATTATTATTATTATGATTATTATTATGATTATTATTATTATTATTATTATTATTATTATTATTATTATTATTATTATTATTATTATTATTATTATTATTATTATTATTATTATTATTATAATTAAAGTTATTGATAGTAGGAATATTATTATTATTATCATTATATAAATTGTAGAATCATTGTTATTATTAAAAGTAATGTAAGTGTTGTTATTAATACTATTAATATTATTATCATTAGTAACAAAATGATTGATAAAAGTATTGTTATTCCTATTACTAACATTAATATTGAAATTGACATCATTATTTTCTTTAACAGTAGTTGTTACCGTTATTATTACTGAATTAAGTATTAGTTACCATTTATTATTATTTATATCATAACCCTAGTTACAATTATGATTATGATTATTATTAATGTATTACTAATATTATTATCGATAAAAGTATTATTATTAAGTAACATGATTATTATTATCATTATAAGATCCCTAGTTACAATTAAGATTTCTATTATCATTGTAAGAACCAATATTAACAATATCATTATTAGTAATATTATTAATAAAGTTATTATTATTATTACTAGTAGATTATTATTACTATTATCAAAACTATCATTTTGGACAAATAAATATTTTTATATGAAATATACTTATTACATATACTATAATTACATTAATACTTCACATAACCATATATATATCAAACTTATTATATTATTTATTTAAACACGTACATACAACAAACTAATAATTTTTAATTATAACACTAAACAATAATGTATATAAATAAGAGTATATTAATATAACTATATAATTATTAATTATTTTGAATATATATATAAATTAAATATATAATATATAAATTAAGATATAATGAATAAATTGGTTCAGTTACGGTTACATGTTTTAATATATATATACAAATATTATAGGTTCGTGAATCCAAGGTCAACCTTACACTTGTTCAATGATGTTATATGTATTTTTACTACAAAATACAGTATGGTGAGTTTCATTGATCCCCTTTTACTCTTTACATTTTTGGGGCTGAGAATACATGCAAATTCTTTAGTAACTGTTTTACAATAATTATATGCGTGAGTTTCATTTGCCTTTTTACCCTTTATATTTTTGGGCTGAGAATACATGCGCTGCTTTTATAAATGCTTTACGAAATAGACACAAGTGATCAAAACTACATTATATGGTTGAATGATCGAAATTGAATATGCCCCTTTTTATTAAGTCTGGTAATCTAAGAATTAGGGAACAGACACCCTAATTGACGCGAACTCTAAAGATAGATCTATCGGGCCCAACAAGCCCCATCCAAAGTACCGGATGCTTTAGTACTTTGAAATTTATATCATGTCCGAAGGAGGATCCCGGAATGATGGGGATATTCTTATTTACATATTGTGAATGTCGGTTACCAGGTGTTCAATCCATATGAATGATATTTTGTCTCTATGTATGGGACGCTTATTTATGAGAAATGGAAATCTTGTGGTCTATTAAAATGATGGAAATGATTATTTATGTTAAACTAATGAACTCACCAACCTTTTGGTTGACACTTGAAAGCATGTTTATTCTCAGGTACGAAAGAAATCTTCCGCTGTGCATTTGCTCATTTTAAAGATATTACTTGGAGTCATTCATGACATAATTCAAAAGACGTTGCATTCGAGTCGTCAAGTTTATCAAGATTATTATTAAGTTAATTATAGTTAGATATATTATAAAATGGTATGCATGACATCAACCTTCGATATAATGAAAGATTTTCTTTTCAAAAACGAATGCAATGTTTGTAATATGTATCATATAGAGGTCAAGTACCTCGCAATGTAATCAACTGTTGTGAATCGTTTATAATCGATATGGACTTCGTCCGGATAGATTAGGACGGGTCCTTTCATTATGGGAACATTCCCATTGTTGAGAACAGAAACAATTGATTTCACAATCATAGATGGAAATTCTCGGTTTAACGTCCTTTTTGGAAGGGCAGGTTGGCTAAATTCGGAGCAATAACATCGACAGCTCATGCAGAGATCAGGTTCCCAACTCCTAACGGAGTAGCCGCCATACATTCACAGTATGTGGCACCGGCTAGGGAGAGATCCACATTTGTGAACTTACCAAAAGGCAACGTAAACTGGAGAAAGCATGATCGGTTGTTTAGTGATGATGAAGTTCAGGAGTTTTTCATTCCATAATCAAGTGTGTAGGCCGGATAGCGCTGGGCGCTCGGCGTATGAAGAAGCAAATCTTAGCATGTTATCAAGAACATAAGTTTACTATCAAGAGCAGTTTTTTAGCATTTTTATGAAGGCATTGTCTTTTACAATCGTTGTATTCATGCCAAAATACACATGTTTGGCATTTGAAGAACATATTTTCGTATTATAATGAAGAGCAGCGTTTATCAATTTACTGTGAGCCATTGTGCTAATTTTACAGTGCATATATTAGCAATTGCATACATTAAACATTCATGGTGTACTAATTAGGCTTGATCCACCTAAATTCGTCATCAATCGTTCATGTATTGTACAGTACCGAGCAATGAATTTTATATTTTTCTTAAACAAAGTGCTGCCCGTGACAAATGTAAAACATTACATTTATAACCTGCCCACAGAAGGAGTGTATTTTTAAAATACCTCCGATGGCGGAAGCTTTTGTGCCGGCCAGTAAAGGCACAAGGGATCGGCTAGAAAACGTTTAAGTTTTACTAGAATGCACCGAGGCATGATACAAAACTCAGATACTTGTCGTGACAAACATTATAAAAAACTTACTTCACAGAACGAAGTTCTATATTTTATGTATGAAGGCAAAATAATTAGCAATTCTTCCTCATATACTTTATGACGGAAGGCGTAAGACGGAGAGTTTATTGATTTGTAATCATTCTTCTAAAACACTTTCTATTCTTCCTCATATACTTTATGACAGAAGGCGTAAGACGAAGAGTTTATTGATTTGTAATCATTCTTCTAAAACACTTTCTATTCTTCCTCATTAATTTTATGACGGAAAGCGTTTAACAGAATTTAGACATCAAATTAATTTAGCAAAACTTAATACTACAAGGCGTCTACATATGAATTACCTTATACACTTTTCAAAATGATTTGCTCAATTATACACTGCACAATTGTGTATAGAAATTTTATGCTCAGGTGCATAATCGATTGGTTTTAAAGTGTTAAGCATCAAAATATTTGCAACAAGCATGTAAACACACATAGTCATCACAATAAAGTCAGTATATATATATAATGTCAAAATCAGATGGAAAATTATTACAAAACATTGTTTGATATTTTTACAAAGATCAATCAAACTGCACGCTAAGCACATCTTGAGCAGATGAATCTTCTTTGCTGCATACTTCGTCAAAAACCTTTATCTTCAAATTTATCAATTTGTTCTTGGCCTCATCAACTTTTTCTTGAGTACCAGGGGGCATAAGTTTGGCAATAGCAGCAGAAGGGGTTTGGTTGGGAGCAAGGCGTTTGAACAACTTGCCGGTCACATCAGCAATAGCATGGACGCAGGCAGCATCAACATAATCATTGTAGGGATTCCCTACAAGATTGGATCCAAGCACCTTAGCTATCAGACCTGGTACACCCTTCTTAAGCTCAGCAAAATTGCCCTCGCCTTTCTCCGCCCTCCGGAGAAGCTCATCAGACTTTTCTCTCTCTGCATTCAGCTGTTTCTCCAGCTCACCAACTTTCACCTGTTCCTCTTCCAATCTCTTCTTCTCAGCATCCCTTTCCCCTTGCAGAACAGCAGCAACATCTTGAGCACTTTTTAGCTCAACTTCTTTAGTCTTTATTATTTTCTGCGCATCACTTAAGGCACGCTCAGCATCAGCAGCTCTTTTGCGAGCATTTGCACCTTCAGTTATGTCATTACGGGCTAAAGCAAGAATAGACTCTTGATGCTCCTGCAGTTGCAGCACAGAGTCCAGGTGGTTGGTTAGCAGTACATGAGCTGCCATAGTTGATTCTCTGAGTTGATCAGAATGGAGAGCAGTGAATTGGGGTTTCAGCTCAGGGATAACACAACCCTGTACAAAACAAAATTTTATGAGTAAATTCAGGCAACTCACATCAATAACTTACAAGTATATACATGTAGATGGTCTTATCATTCATACCTGAAGAAGAGTTGCAAATTCTTTATCCTTAGTGGCAGAGTTTGCAATGATGGCCTGCAAAGCCCTCACATGAGCAGGAAGAGTTGGCTCTTGAACATTGGTGGAGGTGACAGCAGGGTTAGTGATATTAGGAAGAGGAGAATCATAAGCAGAGTTGCCTTCCGGCCTATCTTCATGAAATTCAGATTCATCGAAGGGAGCAAAGTTTGAGTCAGGCATTTTCAGGCCCTTCTCTCCTTCACTTTCAAGATTCCCATCAAAGCCTCCGGTCACCGCCCTCCGTAGTCTTCCCTTGGCAATCATCCGACTCTGCTAAAATTACTAACAAAAACAAATTAGCATTATGAACAAACATAACAGTTATAAGCAAAAACATGTGCATTTTCAAGAAAGAGCAGAATGAACATACTTCTCCTACATTTCTGCTTATTACCCTCCTCTGTACTCTTCGCCCTTTTAGAGCCTATGCTCTTCTTTCTTGTCTTTTGGGTTGGAGGAGGAGTAGGGTTAGTTTCACCCGTGATGTCAACTGATGCCGATGTTTGCTGATCGACGGTGGTGGTATCATCCGTTGTCTGCTCAGTGTCTGTATGTTCAGACCCGGATTCGCTGTCTGAGCTGCTCACAGCAATTTCTTTCCCCTTTTTGGCATCAGCAGCAGCTTTAGTTTCAGCTGCAACTCTCTCCGCCTCTAGCTCTTCAGCAGTTTTGTCACGAGCAGTGACCTCTACATCATCATCAAGATCAGCGGATAAAAGAGCAGAGCGAACCTGCATCACGGAGTTGCCTGCAAAAGTTACACATGAATAGCAATATAAGTACACATGACAAACAGTAGACACAAATCTATATATATATAATAGGATAATCATATCACATTCTACCCTATTTTTTCCCACGAAGTACTGGCATAGAATTGCTCGGCCATTCTTGGCTCACTTTGCACAGCACAAGAATTCCCTCATACCTTTCGTATGATCTGGGCGGAAGACGGAGTCCTTTCAAACTATTTACTATCCGCTGTTCTGCGGGAGAAATCTTAACACCCTTTCCTATGCCAGCATCAATAGCACCCCACTCCCGGACAACGGAGTATTCCTCCGGAATAACAGTTTCATCAACAAAGAAAAATGGACTTTTCCAGTCCTTCAAGTTTGAAACTCTATTTAGACCAACAAAATGATTATTTTTCTTACTATCAATAGTAAGCCAGCAATCGCTAATTGTGCGGATTCTAAATAAAGAGATAAAAACATTAATGCGAGGCTTTATATTAATAGCATTGCAATACATTTCAAAAAGGATGATTTTTTGAAGGCCATGGGGATGCATCTGACTAAGACAGGCCCCATAATATCTAAGAAGGCGAAGAGGAAAGTTAGTAAGGGGAACACGGAGGTTGCCGTGGGTAATTTGTAAAGCGTATAAAGTAATTTTCCCCTCAGGAGGGTTGTCAGCAGTTTGTCCGATGGTGGGAAGAACAGGGTTGTATTGATTGAGATGGCGAAAGGCAATCTTTAAGCCATCTAAATATTCACTGGTTAATGATGAAGCCATCGTGCTAACTTCTGGAATGTCAGCGGTATTTGATGAAGAAGGCTTGGCGTGCTCTTGGCCAGTACTCCGTGAAGAAGCCATGATAATACAGTAAAAGATATCAACAAGAAGAAAATAGCAGTAAGATGAAGTGTACTGACCTTGGAAGACGGTAAACCTTAAAAAGTTGAAGATTGAAGAAGGCGATGAAGATTTGGGGGAGAAATATGCTTTTTAGATCTTAGAAAAAGTAAAAAAGTGATGGTAACAGGGTTATGACGGTTTTTATAGGGGTTCATCGGTGCAATTTTTATGGCCATGATTGAGACACGTGTATGGGTTAGTTTAAACGAAGGGTATGAAGTAACACTTTTTACAGCTGGAGGCGCGTAGATGATCTCAGTCGTAAAAAATTAATCATAACATCGTCAGTAAATTCGTCTGCATTTAATGCCTAAAATGTTTTCCCCAATGCAAGTGGGCAATGAGCAGGCTGGTTTGGCATGCGTTTTCAAAAGTTTAACGACTTCATCATTCTTCAAATGCTTAAGTCATTAAACTGGGGGGACTTAATGGTGTATCCTATCGTATACACGCATAAAAGGCATAATGGTTGCATAAAAGTAGCATCAAGAAGGCTGGAAACAACAGTTCTGTAGAGTTATCTGTCCAGCGTTCTTCGCTGTACAGGCTGCTCCATCATGCGTAAGCCCTGAAGGCCGCCTAGCGCGTAAGCCCTGGCCGGAGAACGCCACCTTCAGCATAAATTTCGGATTACAAGTAACAGAAACATATCATCATCTGACACGTGTCCCCAAGCAATCTGGTGGATCTCACACTATAAATAGACCCCTTGGGTCGTCATTTTACAGAGTTCAGATATTCTGACAACTTTGAGAGCTGAGACTTCACTTCTCTTTTCTCTCTCTACTTTCTCTCACTAGAAGTCATCCGGCTAGCATTTCTACGCTCTACGGACGACAGATTGATTAAGCCACCCCACAAGTTTCTACACTTGTGAACCGGGTCTGCAGGGATTATTTCTCGATGGTAAAAATTAATCGGCAACACTCTGCCCTCCTAAAGCTAGATTACTTCTAGTCTCTTGTTGACATACTAAGCTTTACCTCATAAGGAAATAGGTGTTAACAATAATAATAATAATAATAATAATAATAATAATAATAATAATAATAATAATAATAATTATTATTATTATTCTAAAAATAATAATACATATATTGATAATATTATTAGTAGTAATATTGAATATTGATAATAATAATAATAATAATAATGATAGTTTTTAATGATAATCCTAATATTCATATTAATTATAATAATAATGATAGTAAGTATAATATTTATGTTAGTATAGTAATAATAATAATAATAATAATAATAATAATAATAATAATAATAATAATAATAATAATAATAATAATAATAATAATAATAATAATAATAACGAGTAATAAGTAAACTACCTCAAAGAAGTAGCCCTTAAAAATTTTGCCCAAGTCCGGGTTTGAACCCGCGACGTCCTGCTAACCCAATAATATCCTTAACCATACTCCATTTGTGATCTCCTGATTTATGTTAGATACGAATTATATTAAACCCCTATATCGTACTTCCTATTTCTTTCTCCTTCATCATTATTTCATAATTGTTAACATCATGATTATCATATCACATTCATCATCAATCTTTATCATCATTATCCCTTATCATCTTATACTAATCCTAACATCATCATTAACCATGATCATACGATCATCATCAAAACCATTTTCACGCTCATCATATCATCATGATTCATAATCACGTACGTTCATCATCATCTTCTATTCGTCAAATACATAACCGTTCCTAATCTTCATCCTCAACATCTAACTCGTGTCTATATCATACCATCATCAATCTTATCATTATACTCGTTTTATTATGTATATCACCATGCTTATTATTATAACCATATCATCTAATCAATTTCATCTAATATAATCTAGAAGTGGAATTAGATCTAGAAAGGTAGGACGCAGCAGCATGCGAGCAACCATCAAACTAGGCCCGATAACTAGAACAAATTCTCAGCCCAATGACAAACGAGTTTAAGGCCCAACAATTATGACTAATTCCATTACGGCCCAACAACTAAATTACTAATTTCATTTAGGTATCGTGCAAATTAATACAACTGTAAAGTTAATCTTTTGCGTGGGGTTTGATCTAGCTGTTAACATAACTACAAAATGCATCGTCATCATCATAAAATTTACCTAATCACAAATAAAATAACACGTCCCTTTATTTGCCCTTTTTTTTGTTTTTGGTCGGCCCTCAAGAAGACCATTTAATCATCATCTCTGGATCATCATAGTATTGCTACCATTATCATCATTCACGTTTAACCATGAAACAGAAAGAAAAGTACTGCAACAACATCGGTTTAGAAGAAAAGAAAGAAAAAAAATGTATTGCAGCAGAATCATTTTGTAGTGTTTGCAGGTGAATGGTGGGTTGTAGTTTGAGGTATCTTATCGAATAATAACCATGAAATTGAAGGGAAGACAATAGCAGAATTATTCAAGGTGATGGTGACGTTTAAGTTTGTAACGAAACAGTAACAATTACAGCAGCGAATACAGTGATATGATAGAGCTGCTTTTATTGAACATAAATAGAAAGTAGATGAGTACAACAGTAGCGGCAGTAATCAATTATGTGAGTCGTGTATTTGGTATGAGTTGTAGTAGTGATGGACTCTTGGTGGAGGTGTTCTTGACATGAACAGGAAAAAAGTATAACAATAATCAGGCTGCACGTTGGATGTGGTGGTTTGGTTTTGTTTGGTTGTTGGAAACAGAAACAACAGCCGTGAAAGTTCGAATGGGTTTTGATGAAATTGGTTTCGTTCGTCTACGGTAGCAACTGTTAACATATGGTAATGATTTGTGGTTGTTTGAATATTATAAATAGAATCATAGCAACAGCAATCCTCACGACAACATGAGGTGATGGTTGTTTTGGTTGGGTTCACGACTGCCAGAAACAGACAACCATCGTGGATAGTGATGGGAGGTTTATGTTGTGGAGCTTCGATGGTTGTTTGATCAGAAGTAGAAATCTAAGTATAACGGCAGCAGTTCACGACAGTAGTAACAATACAAGAAGATCTATGATGGTGGTTGTCATGAAATTGAGAATGGTCGATGAAGAAAAAACATAAAGGATGGTGATGAAGGTTCGGTGAAGGTGATCATGGTTGTGAGGGTTGAGGTGATGAAATGGTGGGGGTGTCGGTTCAATATGGGTGATGAAAGTCGTTTCGGTTGACAGGATATAGAAGAGAGAAATGTGTGATGATTCATAATACTAGTATGTAACAAACAAGCGATGGTGATGGATGATTGGTTGTGTACGAGTGTGTGTTAGTGAATGTGTGTTGTGTTCAAGATAAGAAAGAAAAGAATATATAAACAAATTATTACTCCCACATGTATCAATCAAAGTCATTGTTATTTGTCCTTGTCTGTCATAATCTCAAGGGAAAATAATAGTATGGATAATAAAATATCCTCATTGATTTGTTAGATTCACGACAACAACAAAATAACAACAAGTGAATGGATGCATGTGATTTTTAAATATATAAATACAAGTGGTTGCAAGTATGTGTAATGTGGAGGTGATTGAATGGGGGCCAGTTAACAAACAATGTCAGAAAAATAGATTAGTAACAGGGAGTCATTGGTGTATGGTGTCATGTCTCATATTGGACGAATGGATATATACATACATAATTGCAATATGCCAAAATGAGAAAGAACATTACAAATCCCGTGAATTAATTTGGAAAGGTGTTGATGGAGTGTGATAGGTTCAATTTTGAGTATTATTATGTTTCCCTATCGTATTATTTTGCAATATATTGTTGTGCCCAATGAGAATCCCAAGGAGTTCATAGTTGGAAAAAAAAATCTCTACGCAGGAATAGTACTCTTTGATTTAGTCCAATGAACAATAAATACATGAAAATAATATACGTCTCTTAATTTCCATTAATCGAATCAATTTCCTCGTTAAAATTTAAAAGTTACACATAATAAGTTATCTAAATTGTTCCACCCAATTCTTCTAAAATGTTTGTTCATATAGGATATGAAATGTCCCGTTCATATTGATTATAAACGTTCCATATTAATTGATTTTGTCGCGAGGTTTTGACCTCTATATGAGACGTTTTTCAAAGACTGCATTCATTTTTAAAACAACCATAACCTTTATTTTATCGATAAAGGTTTTAAAAAAAACAATACGTAGATTATCAAATAATGATAATCTAAAATATACCGTTTACACACGACCATTACATAATGGTTTACAATAAGAATATATTACATCAAAAATAAGTTTCTTGAATGCAGTTTTTACACAATATCATACAAGCTGATGTACGCAGAGGTGTATATGAAATAGCTTATATTTTACTAGGAAAAACTATTAAATACGATACAATTTTACACAAGATATTTATTTATTTATAGAATGGATATACTTAAACCTTGCTACAACACTTATAGGCAGTGTACCTAATCGTACAGTAGTGTAGTTTTTAGTAAGTCCGGTTCGTTCCACAGGGAAAATCTTTTAAACAAAGCTTAACGCTATATTAGTTTTAATTTATAAAAATACAAATATATATATATAAGTAATATAATTATTATAAAGGGGGGTTTTTACCGTTTAATGACCGGTTTGTCGATTTTTAAAACTTTAGTCGCAGTTAAAACCTAATGTAAAATATTAAAAATAAATACAAGATTTAATTTAAAGCTTAAAGTAAATAACGATAAGGAAATTGCGATAAATAAAAGTGCGATAAAATAAAATTGCGATAATTAAAAAGTACGATAATTAAAAGTGCAATTAAATAACAATAAATAAAAGTGCGATAATTAGAAGTGAAATTAAATATAAAATAAAGGAAATTAAATATGAAATAAAAGAATTATGCTTATTTAAACTTCCGTAATCATGATGTTTGACGTGTTGATTTTAGTTTTATGCCCATGGGTTAATTGTCCTTTGTCCTGGATTATTTAATATGTCCGTCTGGTTTTTGTCCATAACAGTCCATCAGTCATAAATATAAAGTGCGAGTATCCACGTCAAATTATCCTTATACCCGAAGTCATATATTCTAACTAATTGGGGACTTAAACTGTAACAAGGTTTTAATACTTTTTTTAATAATTACACCAGGTTATCGACTGCGTGTAACCCAAGGTTTTAATACTTTGTTATCAATTATGCCAAGTGTCCTTGTACATAATTTCACCCCTGTTTTAATAATTCCATAGACTATTAATCCATTTCCGTGTCCGGTTAAATGAACGATTATTCGTACATATAAATATCCCGCCCATCGTGTCCGATCGAGTGTATATGGTTATTTATAGGGACGTCTAATTGTAAATCTTTATATTAAAATTAACAAACTATCATTTAGTTAAACAAATATAAAGCCCATTAATAGCCCATAGTCTAATTTCCACAAGTGTCGTTCTTTTGTCCAAACCCCAATTATGGTACAAAGCCCAATTACCCAATTTTAATAATTAGCCCAACATCATGATTACTTCGGCATTAAATAAGCATAATAATAATTTAGCTACGAGACATTAAATTAAAAAGGTTGAACATAACTTACAATGATTAAAAATAGCGTAGCGTTACATGGACATAATTTCGACTTACACCCTTACAACATTCGCTAACATACCCTTATTATTAGAATTAAAAATTAAAATTAAAATTAAAATTATAATATATATATATATATATATATATATATATTACGTATGAATGAGGAGAAGAAAAAGATATATAAAACTCGTCGAATTCGCTAGCTTTTATAGACAGTTTCAGAATTTGGGGCTCCGCGAGTCGCGGTATATTTCCCCTTCAAACTCCGCAAGTCTCGGAGTTTGCTTTTACAGCTCATCCCTTTTTGGATCTTCTTTGCCGAAGGTTTTAATATATAAATATAATATATATATATAATTTATAAAATTAATTATATATTATATTATATTTATATACATAGTTAACTTGTAATTATTAGTCCGTTGCGTCGAGCGTTGAGAGTTGACTCTGGTCCCGGTTCCGGATTTTCGAACGTCCTTGCGTACAATTTAATATCTTGTATTTTGCGTTTTGAATCTTGTAATCTTGTAATTTTTAGACGTTTCTTATCAATAATTGGAACCACTTTGATTGTATTTTGTACTTTTGAGCTTTTTGGTCGTTTGCGTCTTCAATTCGTCGAATCTATCTTTTGTCTTCACCTTTTATTATTTAAACGAATATCACTTGTAAATAGGACAATTGCAACTAAAACCTTCTCTTTCTTGAGGGATAATGCTATGAAATATATGTTCATTTTTAGCATTATCAAATATTCCGACACTTGAGTGTTGCTTGTCCTCATGCAATATAGTCTTGAAATACTAGAATGACTTCTTTATTCTTCTCACTTTGTACATCAGTGATTTCTTTACGGTGGTATAAACAATGGTAGTAACGATGTGGTTTACAGTCTCACATGACTTATGAAAATTTAGATCCATTAAGGAAATTGGATCTTTATGAAAACATTTGATCTTTTGAAAATTAAATCTAGCTTTTGCCCTAGATAAGTTTTCCGGAATAACCCTTCACCGGTGTTTGCAAATTCTTTTTGTGGGTTTGGTAGGTTTCAGATTTGAAAATTTTAGCTCAAAACTTGTGGTTTTGTGTCACCCACTTGCTAACCTTGTATTAGGAAAGCAACACGTCCAGTATACTTGCCTCGTATATTACCTTTCGGTAAACTACCGTCCGGTTGTAAAGGAACGCGTTGAACAAGCAACTGTTAAGGCAATGTCCCCTGACATGCTTTTAATTATGGTCTATAACGTGTCGGACGCAATTACTATCCTTTGTAGGAGCAATAGTAAAGCTCACCTTTATAATTTTTCGGTCTGGCACAAGGTCCTGTCTTCGACCATGCTATGCAACCACCGTTCTTACGGTTGACACCCGATTTGGTTCAGGTGACCTAATGAATTCCAGGTGAATTCCTAGGATTTTACGTTCAATGGTAATGAACGCATTGAAAATGGGTTTTCAGAAAACAAATCGGTTTTATTTTTGATCAAAATATTTTCTCGTTCAAGCTCGAGTTTAGATATCATCGAATTCCATGAGTTTGTAATTCTCAATCTTTAAGGTCAATATCTAGGATTGAGTAATATCAGTCTTAAAAGCTGATTTTTGATCTTTAAGGAGATTATCCTTTCTGGGGATCTGATTCATTAGTCTTATCCAGCTAATTTGCACGGCGTCCTCCCCATTTTACAAGACAGATCCTCTCATAGTTAGGATAAGTCTGACCACTTGGCGACCCTGTTTGATGCTGAGGTCCGTGGATTTCCTGCTGATTTTAGTGATGACTTTTCTAGATTTTTCGTTAACCTACAGCTGGTCTGGACGACAACTTCTTGACCTAAATCAAGAAGCGCGTTTCTTTTTCGGAAGACTTTACTTCCTTTTAATGATGGAATTGATTCATCTTGTAGATCCATCTTTCTTACAGTAAATCGGGTAAACCTGTTTAGTTTAGTCAAAAGCAAAAGTATCTTTAATTATTTGTTATAGAAACATGTGACATATGTTTAAAATAACTTGGTAAATTTTCTCACACTTGGCTTTTATTTTCCTTTTTATTGTCCTCTATTCCATTTTAAATGAATTCTAACATTTTGGTTTGTTTCTCAATTTATGTCCTTTCCGAGGTAACAATAATTTCGGTGTTAACACCTAGTTTTATCGTTCATAAATATGTATAAACATGATTTTGAGTTCATTTAATTGAAAATTTTTAAAAATTTTACTAGAATTGAGTAGTCAGTATATAAGACTAGGGCTTTTCTTTATTATCAGAGAGCACTAGATTCTAATACAACTACTGCTTTACTAGTATTTCTAATGGTAACCAAGTGTATAAAGTAAAAATTTTAAAATTCGAAAGAATGTAACTCCTTCCCACACTTAAGATCTTGCAATGCCCTCATTTGCAAGAAATCAGTAACAATTTAAATTATTGAGGGTGATTAGGGCAAAAAAATGATTAAATTTTACCAAAGTTTCCAAACATATTGTTGTTTGTGTTGAATGATAAATGGTGCATATCATTTGTTCATTCTGTCTTGTTGTTACATCACATTTATTTTTCATCTTGTTGTCAAAATTAGTTGCTTTTGCTGAACTTAATGTCAGTCTTTGAAAATGCGTTGTTTTACCCTGTTGTGTACATAAGATAAACTGCAAACATATATACATATTTTTGAAGTTTGGTATATTACCCCACATTAAAAAATTATTAAAATCTAATAATAAAAGTTAGAAAATTATAAAAACTATTACAATATCAACATAAGTGCTAAATGTAGTAACATTACAAAAATAAAATAAATAAAACTAAATAAACTAGGGTTGATACTGATACCATTAGGGGTTCCATGCATAACCATATGTGTTATAGAATGCTTCAGCTGGGTTATAAGTAGGATACGATGGTTGGATCTCTATAGACCAGGGAGGAAATACGGGCTTTGGAGTAGGAATAAAGTTTCTACCTATATGTTGGCATTGAGCTATGATGTGGTTTTGATGAACTTGCCAATCTTCAAATCCTCGATGTCTAGCATTTTCATACTCTTGTGAAGCTATAAACCTTTGCATTTCTGTCATTTCATTTCCCCCTCCCACATTACCTGGCTGTTGATTTCTTTCAACCTGTGGATGTCTTCCATTATATTGTACTGCGGCGTTATTTCGCCTCTTCAAAACCTTAGCACCATGATATACATTTAAACCAATTGTATCGTGGGGTTCTGGTTCTTCGATTAATAATCCCCCTCGACTTATATCCACATCGAGATACTCAGCAATTAATGTAATAAATATACCACCTCCTATTATACTGTGTAGTCTCATCCCCCTAACCATAGCTGGTAAATAATAACCCACACAATAAGGTATACTTACAGCGCTTTGTGGGTCTCGAATACACATGTGGTAAAATAAATCTTGCTCATTTACCTTTTCCTTATTTTTACCTCGCTGTGTAATCGAGTTCGCTAGAAACTTGTGAATTACTCTTAACTCAGCTCTATCTATATCCAAATAAGAGTAATTTCCCCCTTTAAATCGGTGATGGCTAGTCATTTGACTCCATACACCATGCGTATCAAAATTTTCATCAATCTTCTTACCATTTAATATCAACCCTCAACAATCGGCAGATGCTAGCTCCTCAGGCGTATATATACGTAAGGCCTGAGCCATGTCTAGTAGAGACATGTGGTGCATCGAACCTGATGTTTTAGCAGAGGGGTATAAAATACTATTAAATTTTAGTAGAAACTACTATTAAATACGATACAATTTTACACAAGATATTTATTTATTTAGAGAATGGATATACTTAAACCTTGCTACAACACTTATAGGCAGTGTACCTAATCGTACAGTAGTGTAGTTTTTAGTAAGTCCGGTTCGTTCCACAGGGATAATCTTTAAACAAAGCTTAACGCTATATTAGTTTACTTTTATAAAAATACAAATATATATATATAAGTAATATTATTATTATAAAGGGGGGTTTTTACCGTTTAATGACCGATTTGTCGATTTTAAAACTTTAGTCGCACTTAAAACCAAATGTAAAATAATAAATAAATACAAGACTTAATTTAAAGCGTAAAGTAAATAACGATAATGAAATTGCGAATAATAAAAGTGCGATAAAATAAACTTGCGATAATTAAAAAGTACGATAATTAAAAGTGCAATTAAATACAATAACAATAAAAATGCGATAATTAGAAGTGCAATTAAATATAAAATAAAGGAATTATGTTTATTTAAACTTCCGTAATCATGATGGTTGACGTGTTGATTTTAGTTTTATGCCCATGGGTTAATTGTCCTTTGTCCTGGATTATTTAACATATCCGTCTGGTTTTTGTCCATAACAGTCCATCAGTCATAAATATAAAGTGCGAGCGTCCTCGTCAAATTATCCTTATACCCGAAGTTAAATATTCCAACTAATTGGGGACTTAAACTATAACAAGATTTTAATACTTTGTTTAATAATTACACCAGGATATCGACTGAGTATAACCCAAGGTTTTAATATTTTGTTATCAATTATACCAAGTGTCCTTGTACATAATTTCACCCCTGTTTTAATTATTCTAGTGGCTATTAATCCATTCCCGTGTCCGGTTAAATGAACGATTATTCGTACATATAAATACCCCGCCCATCGTGTCCGATTGAGTGTATATGGTAATTTATAGGGACGCCCAATTGTAAATCTTTATATTAACATTAACAAACTATCATTTAGCTAAACAAATATAAAGCCCATTAATAGCCCATAGTCTAATTTCCACAAGTGTCGTTCTTTTGTCCAAACCTCAATTATGGTACAAAGCCCAATTACTCAATTTTAGTAATTAGCCCAACATCATGATTACTTCGAATTAAATAAGCATAATAATAACTTAGCTACGAGACATTAAATTAAAAAGGTTGAACATAACTTACAATGATTAAAAATAGCGTAGCGTTACACAGACAGAATTTCGACTTACACCCTTACAACATTCGTTAACATACCCTTATTATTAGAATTATAATTAAAATTAAAATTAAAATATAAATTATAAATATAAATATTACGATATAGATAGAGAGATGGATGGATATATATGTTTTTGCGATCAAAATTCGTTTGCTTTTATAGGGAGTTTCAGAATTTGGGTCTCCGCGACTCGCAGCATTTTTTGCCTTCAAACTCCGCGAGTCGCGGAGTTTGAAATTCCAGCTCACTCCAAATTGGATCTTAGTCTGCCGACGGTTTTAAATATTAATATAATATATATATAATTTTTAAGAATTATTTATATATTATATTATATTATGTACATAGTTGACTTGTAATTTTTAGTCCGTTGCGTCGAGCGTTGAGAGTTGACTCTGGTCCCGGTTCCGGATTTTCGAACGTCCTTGCGTACAATTTTATATTTTGTACTTTGCGTTTTGAATCTTGTACTCTTGTAATTTCGAGACGTTTCTTATCAATAATTGGAACCTCTTTGATTAAATTTTGTACTTTTGAGCTTTTTGGTTGTTTGCGTCTTCAATTCGTCGAATTTGTCTTTTGTCTTCACCTTTTATTATTTAAACGAATATCACTTGTAAATAGAACAACTGCAACTAAAAGCTTGTCTTTCTTGAGGAATAATGCTATGAAATATATGTTCGTTTTTAGCATTATCAAATATTCCCACACTTGAGCGTTGCTTGTCCTCAAGCAATATCGTCTTGAAATACTAGAATCACTTCTTTATTCTTCACACTTTGTACATCAGTGATTTCTATACGGCGGTATAAACATTGGTAGTAACGATATGGTTTACAGTCCCACATGACTATAAAAATTTAGATCCATTAAGGAAATTGGATCTTTATGAAAACATTTGATCTTTTGAAAATTAAATCTAGTTTTTACCCTAGATAAGTTTTCCGGAATAACCCTTCACCGGTGTTTGCAAATTATTTTTGTGGGTTTGGAGGGTTTCATATTTGAAAATTTTAGCTCAAAACTTATGGTTTTGTGTCACCCACTTGCTAACCTTGTATTAGGAAAGCAACACGTCCAGTTTACTTGTCCCGTATATTACCTTTCGGCAAACTACTGTCCGGTTGTAAAGGAAAGCGTTGAACAAGCAACTGTTAAGGCAATGTCCCCTGACATGCTTTTAATTATGGTCTATAACGTGTCAGACGCAATTACTATCCTTGGTAGGAGCAATAGTAAAGCTCACCCTTATAATTTTTCGGTCTGGCACAAGGTCCTGTCCTTGACCATGCTATGCAACCACCGTTCTTACGGTTGACACCCGATTTGGTTCAGGTGACCTAATGAATTCCAGGTGAATTCCTAGGATTTTACGTTCAATGGTAATGAACGCATTGAAAATGGTTTTTCAGAAAACAAATCGGTTTATAATTTTGATCAAAATATTTTCTCGTTCAAGCTCGAGTTTAGATATCATCGAATTCCATGAGTTTGTAATTCTCAATCTTTAAGGTCAATCTCAAGGATTGAGTAATATCAGGCTTAAAAGCTGATTTTTGATCTTTTAAGGAGATTACCCTTTCTGAGGATCTGATTCATTAGTCTTATCCAGCTAATTTGCATGGTGCCCCCCCATTGTACGAGATAAATCCTTCTCATGGTTAGGATAAATCTGACCACTTGGCAACCCTGTTTAATGCTGAGGTCCGTGAATTTCCTGCTGATTTTAGTGATGACTTTTCTAGATTTTTTGTCAACCTACAGCTGGTCTGGACGACAACTTCCTGACTTAAATCAAGAAGCGCGTTTCTTTTTCGGAAGACTTTACTTCCTTTTAATGATGGAATCGATTCATCGTGTAGATCCATCTCTTCTTTTCTTTCATTGGGTAAAACAGTTTAGTTTAGTCCAAAGCAAAAGTATTTTCAGTTATTTGTTACAGAAATATGTGACATATGTTCAAGATAACTTGGTAATTTTTCCCACACTTGGCTTTTATTTTCCTTTTTATTGTCCTCTATTCCATTTTAAATGAATTTTAACATTTTGGTTTGTTTCTCAATTTATGTCCTTTCCGAGGTAACAATAATTTCGGTGTTAACACCTAGTTTTATCGTTCATAAATATGTATAAACATGATTTTGAGTTCATTTAATTGAAAATTTTGAAAAATTTTACTAGAATTGGGTAGTCAGTATATAAGACTAGGGCTGTTCTTTATTATCAGAGAGCACTAGATTCTAATACAACTACTACTTTACTAGTATTTCTAATGGTAACCAAGTGTATAAAGTAAAAATTTTAAAATCCGAAAGAATTTAACCCCTTCCCACACTTAAGATCTTGCAATGCCCTCATTTGCAAGAAATCAGTAACAATTTAAATTATTGAGGGTGATTTGTGTGAAAATGATTAAATTTTACCAAAGTTTCCAAACATATTTGTGTTTGCTTGCTGAATGATAAATGGTGCACATCATTTGTTCATTCCGTCCTGTTGTTATTTCACATATATTTTGCATCTTGTCGTCAAAATTAGTTGCTTTTGCTGAACTTAATGCCAGTCTTTGAAAATGCGTTGTTTTACCCTGTTGTGTACATAAGATAAACTGCATACATATATACATATTTTTGAAGTTTGGTATATTACCCCACATTCAAAAAATATTAAAATCTAAGAATAAAAGTTAGAAAATTATAAAAACTATTACAATATTAACATAAGTATTAAACGTATCAACATTACAAATTACAAAATAAATAAAACTAAGTAGACTAGGGATGATACTGATACCAATAGGGGTTCCATGCATAACCATAGGTGCTATAGAATGCTTCGGCTGGGTTATACGTAGGATACGGTGGTTGAATCTCTATAGACCAGGGAGGGAATATGAGCTTTAGAGTAGGAATATAGTTTCTACCTATATGTTGGCAATAAGCTATGATTTGGTTTTGATGAACTTGCCAATCTTCAAATGCTCTCTGTCTAGCATTTTCGTACTCCTGTGAAGCTATAAACCTTTGCATTTCTTGCATTTCATTTCCCCCTCCTACATTACCTTGCTGTTGGTTTCTCTCAACCTGTGGATGTCTACCATGGTATTGTACTGCGGCGTTATTTCGCCTCTTCAAAACTTTCGCACCATGGTATACATTTAAACCTATAGTATCGCGGGGTTCTGGTTCTTCGACTAATAATCCCCCCCGACTTATATCCACACCGAGATATTCAGCAATCAAAGTAATAAAAATACCACCTCCTATTATGCTATGCGGTCTCATCCCCCTAACCATAGCTGATAAATAATAACCCACACAATAAGGTATACTTACAGCGCTTTGTGGGTCTCGAATACACATATGGTAAAACAAATCCTGTTCATTTACCTTTTCCTTGTTCTTACCTCTTTGTGTAATCGAATTAGCTAAAAACCAATGAATTACTCTTAATTCAGCTCTATCTATATCCAAATAAGAGTAATTTCCCCCTTTGAATCGCTGATGGCTTGTCATTTGACTCCATACACCATGTGTATCAAAATTTTCATCTATCTTTCTACCATTTAGTATCAACCCTCTACAATCGGCAGATGCTAACTCCTCAGGCGTATATATACGTAAAGCCTGAGCCATGTCTAGTAAAGACATGTGGCGCATCGAACCTCCTAACAAAAATCTAATAAAAGATCGATCGGTTAAACTAGCTACCCGATCATTTAATTCTATACTACACAACAATTCTTCACACCATACTTTATATACAGGTCTACGCATGGTGAATAAACGTACCCAGTCATTAAAAGTAGAATTACCATACCTCTGTGCAAGTAATTTCCTAATTGGCCCGACCAATTCTACAGCTTCTAATGGTCCCCATTCTATGACCCTAGGTACCTCAACAACTTTAGAATGAAGAGTATGCAAACCCCTTTGGTATTTTGGATAATCTATCCAAAGTCTGTCAAATCTCAGGTTCGGGTGCAAATCTTCCAAGTGCATATCAGAAAATGTCATGACTGGATGAGGTATATCTTGCTTGTAGTAGTTATCCACCTCCTGTTGTTCCGCATTCTCAGCAGGAGCATTGTGAGCTTGGGATGAAGATTCACCCCTTTCAGTCTGCAAAACACATCAAACACAATTTTTGTGCATCCAAATATGCATTAGTGTCAGCAAAATCATCAATCAAAATAATTACAATGACATGATCAATTTATATCAAACTTAAGCTCATTTTCACATTTTTATTAAATCTACACTTTTTCAAATAAGCATATATGAAAATGTTCGCCAAGTTCATAAGCATTCAACTCAAATAACATGTCAAAATAATCATTACTAGCAATTAAACAAGTTTCAAATGGCATTATCTCTCAAAAATCAAGTTCATGAATTTTAGACTTGAAAAAGTCCACTTTAATTCTCAAAATCATGTTTAGGCTCAAAGTTTGGATCATTTAACTACCTAAACATGTTACACTACTTAATTTAGCAACAATTCATGACAAAAATCGGCCATAACCTGTTTATATCAAAAAACTCCAAATTTGCTCAAGAACACAAACCCTAGATTACTCAAAATTTGAAGTTTAAGGCTTCTAATCATGTTAAATAGCATCAATCTAGGTTATACAAGCATAATACATAAATAATTTAAGCATAATTACACTAAAAAGCATCAAAATCAAATTGGGGAAAAAATTGCTCAAGAACACTAATTTTCGGATTAAATGGTGTTTAGGTGTAGAAATTTACCGTTTTTCTTGAGTAATTCCTTGATAGCATCCTTCTCAACATGATTTTAGTAAAAGATTTGATGATTAACGGTTAAAAATTGTGATTTTGGGGGTGTTTTTCGGGTTTTTTCGGGTATTATTTTCGCAGTATTTTTGAGTTGTGTGTGGACTGATCAGTTCAGCTCGATTTTATTTTTTTTTCTGTATTTTGGTCCTCTCGTGAGTCGCGGGGTTTAAACCTTCAAACTCCGCAAGTCGCGGAGTTTGTATAATTTTTTTTTATATATCTTATACTAATTAAAATAATTAAGTAATTAATTTTAAAATTTTGTTTCCCTTGTTATTTAGGACGAGGTCGTTTCGGATCGATGTCCTAGTCCGTCCTTCGACAAAATTTTAAAATTTGTCTTTTTGTAGCGATTGTTTTAAAAGCTAAGATTTTTGGGTTTTTTTTAATGTTTTTGGCATATACTTTAATTCAATAAGATTAAAAATAATGATAATAAAAGTTCTCGTCCCTCCCTCGAGTAAAGCAATTTCGGTTCAAAGACCTAGTCTTCAACTCACGACGAATTTTTAAAAATCATATTTTTAACTTAATGAGATAAAGTAAATTTTTGTTTTTAAATTCACACAACTTAAATATAAAATTCAAAATTAATATTAAAAATTCACACCAAATTTAAAATTTGAAATGCATAAAATTAAAAATTCATATTTTTAAAAATTAAAAATTCACACCAAACTTAATTTAAAAATTCATATTATAAATTCACACCAAACTTATATAAAATTTTCAAATATTTACAATTTTAAATATATTGTTTTACAAAGTTTACAATATTAATTTAAGATTTATATATTAATTTTAAAAACATGGTAAAAATAAAATTAAAAATCTTTTTGGCTTTTTATTCCACTTTAATCAATCAAATATTATCAAAAATATACGCCCCTCTTTTCGGTAAAGTAATTTCGGTTCCAAGACCTAATTTAACTCATGACGAATTTTTGAAATATTTTGGGTTGATTGATTAAAGATATTTATACCTTAAGAATAAACGTTAAATTTCGCAGTGATGTAATAAATTTTTGAATGATATCAATAATTTCGGTCGCCAAACCTAATTTTATTCAATACCAATTTAATACTTTATAGCGAACAAATTAGCGTTTATTATCAAAAGGTTAAAAATAAAAATAAAAAAAATAAAAACTGTACAAACATACCTGTGAAATAGATTTCTTAGTTATATGATCTATCCCATTCATAAGATAGTCGGTTTAATTGGTTTTCCATAGCTACATAGGCGTAACCTCGAGCATTCAGTGTTTTTCTTCTAAACATATGAACGGTCCGTCTCTGCATAAAGTAACAAATTCGGTGTTTGAATAGGTTTGATTATTTGAACATTTACCTCCATGTGACCATTTTCCGCATTTGTGACATCTTTCTAGGTGTCGTGCTCTTCTTTTCGCTGCGGATTTTGATTTTCCTTTACCAAATTGTAACTTATTATCTTCGCATCTGGATTCTTTTCTAACTCCGTCCAATCTTTCTCTGATTACTGATACTATTTCACTCGGAAGTGTGTCATTATTACATTTAGTGATCAAAGCGTATAACATTAGACCATGGTTTAGTTCACATGCAGTATTCATTTCCTAAAAAAAATAAAAATTCAGAATGGGGGGAGAAGACTAGTTCTTTAGGGTCTGCTAGGGAAAGACCATTCGGGTTCCATTTTCGAGAACTACACGAAAACAGACAATCTAACTCTAACAGAAATACATATTATCCTTTAAAGACTTGATTCTCCCCACACTTAGTTAGCCGTGGTGTCGAAATTGTGATTAACTTCGTTGTCGACTTCCATCGGACTATCTATGTAGTGTTTAACTCTGTGACCATTAACTTTAAATTCAATCCCATTTGAATTTATTAATTCTATCGTTTCGTATGGGAAAACTCTTTTAACTATGAATGGTCCAGACCATCTTGATTTCAATTTTCCAGGAAATAACTTGAATCGTGAATTGAAAAGAAGCACTCTGTCTCCTTCCTTAAATTCTTTTGAACTTCTGATTCTTTTTTCATGCCATTTCTTCGTTCTTTCTTTATAGATTAACGAATTTTCGTATGCTTCATGTATTAATTCTTCTAATTCTTTTAGTTGACTTAATCGTAGACGTCCGGCTTCATGTAAATCAAGATTACATGTCTTCAAAGCCCAAAATGCTTTGTGTTCAATTTCTACTGGAAGATGACATGCTTTTCCATAAACATGTCTAAAAGGTGTGGTTCCAATTGGAGTTTTGTAGGCTGTTCTAAAAGCCCAGAGTGCATCCTCCAATTTAATGGACCATTCCTTCGGATTTGATCCTACGGTTTTCTCTAGAATACGTTTTAAAGCTCGGTTGGTATTTTCAACTTGTCCACTTGTTTTTGGATGATATGCGGTGGAGATTTTATGAGTTACTCCATATCTTTTAAGAACTTTCTCAAGTTGATTATTACAGAAATGAGTACCCCGATCACTTATTAAAGCTTTCGGTGTTCCAAACCTTGCAAAAAGACGTTTTAAAAAGTTGACTACAACTCGTGCATCGTTAGTTGGGAGAGCTTGTGCTTCCGCCCATTTAGATACATAATCAATGGCTACGAGTATATATAGATTATTATAAGATTTTGGAAATGGACCCATAAAGTCAATACCCCAAATGTCAAATACTTCACATACTTGTATGACATTTTGTGGCATTTCATCACGTTGACTTATTTTTTCGGCCCTTTGACAAGCATCACAGGATTTGCAAAGAAGGTGTGAGTCTTTGTAAATTGTAGGCCAATAGAATCCAGCATCATAAACTTTTCTTGCTGTTAGTTGAGACCCATAATGCCCTCCTGTTGGTCCTGTGTGACAATGGTTTAAAATTTTACTAGCTTTATCTCCAAATACACATCGGCGTATTATTCCATCGGGACAACTTTTAAACAGATGTGGATCTTCCCAAAAATAGTGTTTTATATCACTGAAGAATTTCTTTCGTTTTTGGTACGATAATCCTTTTTCAAGGAATCCACAAACTAAGTAGTTTGCATAGTCTGCAAACCATGGAATTTCTTTATAATCTATCTTCAATAGATATTCATCAGGAAAGTTGTCTTGTATGGTCAATTCATTTAGAACTTCTAACTCAGGATTTTCAAGACGAAAAAGATGATCAGCGGCGAGATTTTCTGCTCCTCTTTTATCTCGGATTTCAATATCAAACTCTTGTAAGAGTAAGATCCAATGGATTAATCTTGGTTTAGAATCTTGTTACGAAAATAGGTATCTAAGAGCAGAATGGTCGGTATAGAGCACCGTTTTTGCTAGAACGAGATATGATCGAAATTTGTCAAAAGCAAAGACAATAGCAAGGAGTTCTTTTTTAGTAGTTGTATAGTTCGTTTGTGCTCCTTGTAACGTCTTACTAGCATAATATATAGGTTGAAATCGTTTTTTCAATCCTTTGTCCTAAAACGGCTCCCATTGCAAAATCACTTGCATCGCACATTAGTTCAAATGGTAGATTCCAATTTGGTGTTATCATGATCGGCGTATTAGTGAGTTTCTCTTTAAGAATATTAAAAGATTTGATACACTCATCTGAAAAGATGAATGGAGCATCCTTTTCTAGGAGTTTATTCATAGGAGTGACAATTTTAGAAAAATCTTTTATGAAACGTCGGTAAAAACCGGCATGCCCTGGAAAACTCCTAACTCCTCTAACATTGGTGGGATGTGGAAGTTTAGCAATTACATCTACTTTAGCTCTATCCACTTTAATTCCTTCTTTTGAAATTTTATGACCAAGAACGATGCCTTCTTTAACCATAAAATGGAATTTCTCCCAATTAAGAACTAGATTTGATTGTTTGCATCTAATAAGCATTCGTTCAAGATTAGCTAGACATGATTCAAATGTATCACCGAAGACTGAAAAGTCATCCATGAAAACTTCCATGCAATCTTCTATCATGTCATGAAAAATCGCCATCATACACCTTTGAAAGGTTGCAGGGGCGTTGCAAAGTCCAAATGGCATGCGTTTGTAAGAAAAAGTACCATAAGGGCACGTGAATGTGGTTTTCTCTTGGTCCTCGGGTGCTATTGGAATTTGAAAATATCTGGAAAATCCATCTAGAAAACAATAGTAACTATTTCCGGCTAATCTTTCCAATATTTGATCAATGAAAGGTAAGGGAAAGTGATCTTTTCTGGTGGCGTCATTTAATTATTCTATAATCAATACACACACGCCATCCTGTTACAGTCCTAGTAGGAATAAGCTCATTTTTCTCATTTGTAATGACAGTCATGCCACCCTTCTTAGGCACGCATTGTACTGGGCTTACCCATGGACTATCAGAGATTGGATAAATTAAACCTGCGTCTAGCAGTTTAATAATCTCTTTCTTAACTAAATCTTGCATATTAGGATTTAGTCTTCGTTGGCGTTGCACATACGTTTTATGACCTTCTTCCATAAAGATTTTATGTGTGCAATACGAAGGACTTATTCCTTTAATATCATGAATCTTCCATGCAATGGCTGGTTTATGAGCTTTCAACACAGAAATGAGTTGTGATTTCTCATTTTTAGTAAGAGAAGATGATATTATTACAGGTAATTCAGATTCACCATGTAAATAAGCGTATTCCAAATGGTTTGGAAGTGGCTTTAACTCTAATTTCGGAGGTTCTTCTATCGATGATTTGTATTGATATCTGTCTTCTTCTTTTAGCATTTGAATTTCTTCTGTTGTTGGTTCATATCCATTAGCTATAAGTGTAGCTAACATTTCAGCTTCATCAATTGGTTCATTACTTTCTCCTAAAGAACATTCTCCTGTTCCTTGTAGTTCTGGAAATTCTTCTAATAATTCTGCATGTGCATCTATAGTTTGAATATAATAACATGTATCATCTGCAGATTGTGGTTGTTGCATTGCTCTATCAACTGAAAAGGTAACACTCTCGTCCTCTATACTTAGGGTCAATTTCTTACCGAACACGTCTATCATTGCTTTAGCCGTGTTTAAGAATGGTCTTCCTAATATGAGAGGAACTTGAGAATCTTCTTCCATGTCTAGAACACCAAAATCTACTGGAAATACTAAAGTACCAAGTTTAACTAGCATGTTCTCCATTATCCCTCTAGGATATTTTATTGATCTATCAGCTAGTTGTATGCTTATTCTGGTTGGTTTCAATTCTCCAAGGTCTAGTTTAGCGTGTAGTGAATACGGCATTAGATTTATACTAGCACCTAAGTCTGCCAATGCTTCTATTGAACTAAGACTACCCAGAAAACATGGAATTGTGAAACTTCCTGGATCAGATAGTTTTTCTGGTATCTTATTCAATAGCACTGCTGAACAATTAGCATTCATAGTAACAGCCGAGAGTTCTTCCATTTTCATTCTATTTGAGATTAGATCTTTCAAGAATTTAGCATATCTAGGCATTCCTGAAATCACATCAATGAAAGGAAGATTTACATTTATCTGTTTAAACATATCCAAGAATTTGGATTGCTCGGCTTCAAGTTTCTCTTTCTTCATTTTACTCGGGTAAGGAAGTGGTGGTTGGTATGGTTTAACATAAGGTTTAGCCTTAACTGTGTTATCTTCATTAACCTTTTCAACTACCGGTTCTTTTTCCTTATCTTGATCGGGTTGTGGTTCTTGTGGAGTAGGAATAGCTTCATCAGAAGTTACAGTTATTTCAGGTGGTTTAAGTGTTGTACCACTTCTTGTGGTAATGGGTTTAGCTGTTTCATTCCGGGGGTTAGCATTTGTATCACTAGGTAGATTTCCCGGTTTTCTTTCACCTATTAACCTTGCTAGGTTACTTACTTCTTGTTCCAGATTTTGAATAGAAGCTTGTTGATTTCTAAATGCTTGAGCATTTTGTTCATTATTTTGTTTCTGAGATGTGAAAAACTGCGTTTGAGTTTCAACTAGCTTCGTTATCATATCTTCTAAATTCGACTTTTTATCATCGGTTTGTTGTGGTGGTTTGTTTTGAAAATTTGGTCTTTGCTGATTGTAAGTATTATTGGATACTTATTGATTGCTAGGACCTTGTTGGTTGTTGTATGGAATATTTCTGTTATAGTTCTGGTTTTGATTGTAAATCGGTCTTGGCGGTTGATAATTATTCTGATAATTATTTCCAGGCCTTTGGTTTATGTATGAAATATTCTCTCTTTATTCTATTGTTAATTCAATACTGAGACAATCTTTTGTCAAATGTGGTCCTCCACACTGCTCACAACTAATTCGTATTGAGTGAATATCTTTAGTCATCTTTTCCATTCGTCTCTCGACAGCATCTATCTTTGCGGAAATGGAATCTAAGTCATGGCTAGAATCGGCTCTAGCTGCTTTAGATGATCTAACGATATCCTTTTCTTGGTGCCACTCATGTGAGTGGGAAGCAGTGTTATCAATAATTTTGTAAGCATCAGTTTTGGATTTCTTCATAATAGAACCACCAGCTGCTATATCTATGTCTTTCCTTGTAGTGATGTCGCATCCTTGGTAGAATATTTGTACTATTTGACAGGTGTCTAAACCATGTTGCGGACATCCTCTTAACAACTTTCCAAATCTAGTCCACGCCTCATATAGAGTTTCATTTGGCTTCTGTGTAAACGTAACAATTTCTGCTTGAAGTCTTACGGCTTTAGATGCAGGAAAGAATTGTTTAAGAAAATTTTCAACTAAAACGTCCCATGTATCAATCGCCCCTTCAGGTAACGATTCCAACCAATCTTTGGCTTCTCCCTTTAAAGTCCAGGGAAATAACATGAGATATATCTGTTCATCCTCCACTTCTCGGATTTTAAATAGTGTGCAGATCCTATTAAAGGTACGTAGATGTTCATTTGGATCTTCCTTCGGCGCACCACTAAATTGGCATTGATTAGTCACCATGTGTAGAATTTGTCCTTTGATTTCATAATCTGGCGCATTAATGTCTGGATGAGTAATTGCGTGACCTTGGCCAGTGCGTTTAGCTCTCATTCGGTCTTCCATACTTTAAAGGTTCCAGATTCTCCATAATTGAATTTGTTGAATCGGAATCACTAGAGGATTCTGATTTAATGGTTCGTTCCTCAACAATCTCTGTTTGAATGATTGGTGGTTCCGGAGGAAAATTTAATGGTTCAGGATCTATGAATTGTCCCTGAATATTCTCCGGATTCTCAATTGTGAGGTCGGGTTCAAAAAATGGATTATCGGAAATTTGAACTGGAGTACTTGGTCGACTGGATGACGATTCTAAAGAAAAATCAACAGCGGTAATATTTGCTAAATGTCTTGATCTAGTTACAGGTGGTGAACGTACAAAAGGTGGTGAACGTCTTGCTCGGTGCATTCACTGAATATCCTATTAGTTTTTAAAAGGAAAGAAAAATTATAATAAGTTATCCAATCAATAGACTTTTCTGATTTTGCCCACGTTTCGAATAGCCAAAAGATGCAGCAGAGGGGCAGGATTCGTTTGGTCTCAATATAATTGAGGACTGTTTGGCTCCAATAACCCGGTCCATGTACAAATCCAACTATTACTACGAACCAAAAAAATTTAATGTCTATCAATTTAACCACTTAAAATAAATTTTCGTAATTTTAAGAAATTTAGATAAGAAGTAGAATAAAAATCTATGTCCTAAAACTAGAATAGCGAGAAATAAGAAAGAAAAAGAGTTCGTCAGAAAAAGGTCGAAAAAGAAAAATAGTTGAAAAATAAAAGGTGACGGAAAAATAAAAGAAACTTATAAAACTTAAAAACACTTGACTAACCTAACCTTATTACTACAACTAACTTAAAATTATAATCGCAAATTGAGATTACTAATTGGAATGATAATTGATACATAGGTAAAAGTCGTAAATTTATTTTAAGTGGTTAACCTAACCTTATTACTACAACTAACTTAAAATTATAATCGCAAATTGAGATTACTAATTGGAATGATAATTGATACATAGGTAAAAGTCGTCTAAAAATATTAAAGCTTACAGGAAAAACTAAATCCCAAATGGAAATAACTTAAAAAGAAACTAAAACTTAAAAAGGCGTCGCAAAATTCTAAAGTACCTAAATCTTAGTCTAAAGAAAAAGCACTTAAGGAATTCTACGGCAAAGCATAAAAATCTAGAAGTAAAAATAACTATGGCAAAAAACTAAGTTTAAAACTAAATATGAGCGAAAAATACAAAAATTACGCTAAAACAATTAAAAAGGGACAAAATATAAAAATATACAAAAAGTTGTAAAAAAATACAATTTTTATAAAAATATTATTTTTATATTATTTATTTATTAAAACTATTAATTTTACAATTTAATTAAACTAATTTAACTAAAATATAAATTAAATAAAAAGTAAAACTAATTATAATAATAATAATTAATTAGGGTTAATAATAATAATAATTAATAATTACCCGTAATTAAATGCAGATTAGGGTTTCTGTCGGTGTCAGGGTAGCTCCGCGAGTTGCGGTATTCCAAGCAGCAAACCCCGCGAGTCGCGGGGTTCCATAATTCAACTCTGGTACAGTTTTAAAATTCGACGTTTTTATTTTATTTTATATTTTCTGTTTTATAATCTAAAATTTTTATATAATAAAAGCTTATATTTTAAAAACTAGAATAAAAATAGAACTACTTTATAATTTTATAAATAAAAATCTTAAAGCTAGATTTATATATATATATTTTTTTTAGGTTTTTTTTTTATATTTTAAATAAAAACAAAATACTTAAATAAAACTTATATAAAAATAAAGAAACTTTATAAAACTTAAATATTTAACAAAATCTTAAAAATACTTATATTTTTGCTTTTCTTTTTATATTTTTGAATATTTAAAACATATTTTTATAAAAATGAATTTTAATAAAAGTAAACTAAAAATCTTTTTTCTCTCTTTATATTAGCGTTGCGCTTCCGGCGTTTAAGAGTTCCCCGGCAGCGGCGCCAAAAATAACTTGATGTTTTAGCAGAGGGGTATAAAATACTATTAAATTTTAGCAGAAAATACTATTAAATACGATACAATTTTACACAAGATATTTATTTATTTAGAGAATGGATATACTTAAACCTTGCTACAACACTTATAGGTAGTGTACCTAATCGTACAGTAGTGTAGTTTTTAGTAAGTCCGGTTCGTTCCACAGGGATAATCTTTAAACAAAGCTTAACGCTATATTAGTGTACTTTTATAAAAATACAAATATATATATAAGTAATATTATTATTATAAAGGGGGGTTTTTACCGTTTAATGACCGGTTTGTCGATTTTAAAACTTCAATCGCAGTTAAAACCAAATGTAAAATAATAAATAAATACAAGACTTAATTTAAAGCGTAAAGTAAATAACGATAATGAAATTGCGAATAATAAAAGTGCGATAAAATAAACTTGCGATAATTAAAAAGTACGATAATTAAAAGTGCAATTAAATACAATAACAATAAAAATGCGATAATTAGAAGTGCAATTAAATATAAAATAAAGGAATTATGCTTATTTAAACTTCCGTAATCATGATGGTTGACGTGTTGATTTTAGTTTTATGCCCATGGGTTAATTATCCTTTGTCCTGGATTATTTAATATATCCGTCTGGTTTTTGTCCATAACAGTCCATCAGTCATAAATATAAAGTGCGAGTGTCCTCGTCAAATTATCCTTATACCCGAAGTTAAATATTCCAACTAATTGGGGACTTAAACTGTAACAAGATTTTAATACTTTGTTTAATAATTACACCAGGATGTCGACTGAGTGTAACCCAAGGTTTTAATATTTTGTTATCAATTATACCAAGTGTCCTTGTACATAATTTCACCCCTGTTTTAATTATTCTAGTGGCTATTAATCCATTCCCGTGTCTGGTTAAATGAACGATTATTCGTACATATAAATACCCCGCCCATCGTGTCCGATCGAGTGTATATGGTAATTTATAGGGACGCCCAATTGTAAATCTTTTTATTAACATTAACAAACTATCATTTAGTTAAACAAATATAAAGCCCATTAATAGCCCATAGTCTAATTTCCACAAGTGTCGTTCTTTTGTCCAAACCTCAATTATGGTACAAAGCCCAATTACCCAATTTTAGTAATTAGCCCAACATCATGATTACTTCGGATTAAATAAGCATAATAATAACTTAGCTACGAGACATTAAATTAAAAAGGTTGAACATAACTTACAATGATTAAAAATAGCATAGCGTTACACGGACATAATTTCGACTTACACCCTTACAACATTCGTTAACATACCCGTATTATTAGAATTATAATTAAAATTAAAATTAAAATATAAATTATAAATATAAATATTACGATATAGATAGAGAGATGGATGGATATATATGTTTTTACGATCAAAATTCGTTTGCTTTTATAGGGAGTTTCAGAATTTGGGTCTCCGCGACTCGCGGCATTTTTTGCCTTCAAACTCCGCGAGTCGCGGAGTTTGAAATTCCAGCTCACTCCAAATTGGATCTTAGTCTGCCGACGGTTTTAAATATTAATATAATATATATATAATTTTTAAGAATTATTTATATATTATATTATATTCATATGCATAGTTGACTTGTAATTTTAGTCCGTTGCGTCGAGCGTTGAGAGTTGACTCTGGTCCCGGTTCCGAATTTTCGAACGTCCTTGCGTACAATTTTATATTTTGTACTTTGCGTTTTGAATCTTGTACTCTTGTAATTTCGAGACGTTTCTTATCAATAATTGGAACCTCTTTGATTGTATTTTGTACTTTTGAGCTTTTTAATCATTTGCGTCTTCAATTCGTCGAATCTGTCTTTTATCTTCACCTTATATTATTTAAACGAATATCACTTGTAAATAGAACAACTGCAACTAAAAGCTTGTCTTTCTTGAGGAATAATGCTATGAAATATATGTTCGTTTTTAGCATTATCAGAACCTCCTAACAAAAATCTAATAAAAGTTAGATCGGTTAAACTAGCTACCCGATCATTTATTTCTATACTACACAATAATTCTTCACACCATACTTTATATACAGGTCTACGCATGTTGAATAATCGTACCCAATCGTTAAAAGTAGAATTACCATACCTCTGTGTAAGTAATTCTCTAATCCGTTCGTTCAATCCTACGGCTTCTAACGGTTCCCATTCTATTACCCTAGGTGCTTTAGAATGAAGAGTGTGCAAGCTCCTTTGGTATTTTGGATAATCTATCCAACGTCTGTCTAATCTCAAGTTCGGGTGCAAATCTTCCATGTGCATATCTGAAAATGTCATAACTGGATGAGGTATATCTTGTTTGTAATAGTTATCAACATCTTGTTGTTCCGCATTCTCAGGAGGAGCAATGCGAGCTTGGGATGAAGATTCACCCCTTTCAGGCTGCAAAATACATCAAACACAATTTTTGTACATCCAAATATGCATTAGTGTCAGCAAAATCATCAATCAAAATAATTACAATGACATGTTCAATTTATATCAAACTTATGCTCATTTTCATATTTTTATCAAATCTACACTTTTTCAAATAAGCATATACGAAAATGTTCGCCAAGTTCAAAACCATTCAACTCAAATAACATGTCAAAATAATCATTATTAGCAATTAAACAAGTTTCAAATGGCATTATCTCTTAAAAATTAAGTTCATGAATTTTAGACTTGAAAAAGTCCACTTTAATTCTCAAAAATCTTGTTTAGGCTCAAAATTTGTATCATTTAACTACCTAAACATGTTACATTACTTAATTTAGTAATAATTCATGACAAAAATCGGCCATAACCTATTTATATCAAAAAACCCAAATTGCTCAAGAACACAAACCCTAGATTACTCAAAATTTGAAATTTAAGGCTTCTAATCATGTTAAATAGCATCAATCTAGGTTATACAAGCATAATACATAAGTAATTTAAGCATAATTACACTAAAAAGCATCAAAATCAAATTGGGTATAAAATTGCTCAAGAACACTAAATTTTCGGATTAAAGGGTGTTTTGGTGTTGAAATTTACCGTTTTCCTTGAGTAATTCTTTGATAGCATTCTTCTCAACATGATTTTGTGAAAGATTTGATGAAAAATGGTGAAAAATTTCGAATTTGTGATGTGTTTGTGTGTGTATTTTCGCAGTAAAATGGGGTGTTTGTGTGTTGACTGAACTGATCGATCCCTTTTATTTTTTTTCTGGCTTTTGCATTCTCCGCGAGTCGCGGTGAATTTCCCCTTCAAACTCCGCGAGTCACGGAGTCTTTTTTTTTTATTATAAAAACCTTAACTTATAAAACAATTAATTAATTAATTTTAAAATTTTGTTTCCCTTGTTATTTAGGACGAGGTCGTTTCGGAACGATGTCCTAGTCCGTCCCTTGACAAAATTTTAAAATTTGTCAATTTAAAGCGCGGTTTTAAAAGCAAAGATTTTTTTTTTAGGTTTTTTAATGTTTTTGGCATACTTTAATTCAATAAGATTAAAAATAATGATAATAAAAGTTCTCGTCCCTCCCTTGGGTAGAGCAATTTCAGTTCAAAGACCTAGTCTTCAACTCACGACGAATTTTAAAAATCATATTTTTAACTTAGCGAAATAAAGTAAATTTTTGTTTTTAAATTCACACCAAACTTAAATTTAAAATGCATAAAATTAAAAATTCATATTATTAAAAATTAAAAATTCACACCAAACTTATATTATATTTTTCTTTTTATACATACAAACTTATATTAAAAATATTAATTTTTCAAATATTTACAATTTTAAATATATTAATTTTAAAAATTGCACAATATTAATTTAAGATTTATATATTAATTTTAAAAATATGGTAAAAATAAAATTAAAAATCTTTTTGGTTTTTATCCCACTTTAATCAATCAAATATTATCAAAAATATACGCCCCTCTTTTCGGTAAAGTAATTTCGGTTCCGTGACCTAATTTAACTCATGACGAATTTTTGAAATATTTTGGGTTGATTGATTAAAGATATTTATACCTTAAGAATAAACGTTAAATTTGATGTAATAAATATTTGTATGATATCAATAATTTCGGTCGCAAGACCTAATTTTATCGAATACCAATTTAATACTTTATAGCGAACAAATTAGCGTTTATTATCAAAAGGCTAAAAATAAAAATAAAAATAAAAAAAACTGTACAGACTTACCTGTGAAATAGATTTCTTAGTGATATGCTCTAGCTCACTCATAAGATAGCCGGACTAATTGGTTTTTCATGGCTACATAGGCCTAACCTCGAGCATTTAATGTTTTTTCTTCTAAACATATAAACGGCCCGTCTCTGCATAAAGTAACAAATTCGGTATTTGAATAGGTTTGATTATTTGAATATTTACCTTCGTGTGACCATTTTCCGCATTTGTGACATCTTTCAAGGTGTCGTGCTCTTCTTTTCGCTGCGGATTTTGATTTTCCTTTACCAAATTGTAACTTATTATCTTCGCATCTGGATTTTTTTCTTACTCCGTCCAATCTTTCTCTGATTACTGATACCAGTTCACTCGGTAGTGTGTCATTATTACGTTTAGTGATCAAAGCGTGTAGCATTAGACCATGGTTTAGTTCACAGGAAGTCTTCATTTCGTAAAAACCTAAAAAAAATAAAAATTCAGAATGGGGGGAGAAGACTAGTTCTTTAGGGTCTGCTAGGAAAAGACCATTCGGGTTCTATTTTCGAGAACTACACGAAAACAGAAAATCTAACTCTAACAGAAATACATATTATCTTTTAAAGACTTGATTCTCCCCACACTTAGTTAGCTGTGGTATTGAAATTGTGATTAACTTCGTTGTCAACTTCCATCGGACTATCTATGTAATGTTTAACTCTGTGACCATTAACATTAAATTCAATCCCATTTGAATTTATCAATTCTATCGTTATGTATGGGAAAACTCTTTTGACTATGAATGGTCCAGACCATCTTGATTTCAATTTTCCAGGAAATAGCTTGAATCGTGAATTGAAAAGAAGAACTCTATCTCCTTCTTTAAATTCTTTTGAACTTCTGATTCTTTTATCATGCCATTTCTTTGTTCTTTCCTTATAGATTAACGAATTTTTGTATGCTTCATGTCTTAATTCTTCTAATTCGTTTAATTGACTTAACCGTAGACGTCCAGCTTCATGTAAATCAAGATTACATGTCTTCAAAGCCCAAAATGCTTTGTGTTCAATTTCTACTGGAAGATGACATGCTTTTCTATAAACGAGTCTGAAAGGTGTGGTACTAATTGGAGTTTTGTAGGCTATTATAAAAGCCCAGAGTGCATCCTCCAACTTAATGGACCATTCCTTCGGATTTGTTCCTACGGTTTTCTCTAGAATACGTTTTAAAGCTCGGTTGGTATTTTCAACTTGTCCACTTGTTTGTAGATGATATGCGGTGGAGATTTTATGAATTACTCCGTATCTTTTGAGAACTTTCTCAAGTTGATTATTACAGAAATGAGTTCCCCGATCACTTATTAAAGCTTTTGGTGTTCCAAACCTTGCAAAAAGACGTTTTAAAAAGTTGACTACAACTCGTGCATCGTTAGTTGGGAGAGATTGTGCTTCCGCCCATTTAGATACATAATCAATGGCAACGAGAATGTAGAGATTATTATGAGATTTTGGAAATGGACCCATAAAGTCAATACCCCAAATGTCAAATACTTCACATACTTGAATGACATTTTGTGGCATTTCATCACGTTGACTTACTTTTCCGGCCCTTTGACAAGCATCACAGGATTTGCAAAGAAGGTGTGCGTCTTTGTAAATTGTAGGCCAATAGAATCCAGCATCATAAACTTTTCTTGCTGTTAGTTGAGGCCCATAATGCCCTCCTGTTGGTCCTGTGTGACAATGGTTTAAAATTTTACTAGCTTCATCTCCGAATACACATCGGCGTATTATTCCATCTGGACAACTTTTAAACAAATGTGGATCTTCCCAGAAATAGTGTTTTATATCACTGAAGAATTTCTTTCGTTTTTGGTACGATAATCCTTTTTCAAGGAATCCACATACTAAGTAGTTTGCATAGTCTGCAAACCATGGAATTTCATTATGATCTATCTTCAATAGATATTCATCAGGAAAGTTGTCTTGTATGGCCGATTCATTTAGAACTTCTAATTCGGGATTTTCAAGACGAGAAAGATGATCAGCGGCGAGATTTTCTGCTCCTCTTTTATCTCGAATTTCAATATCAAACTCTTGTAAGAGTAAGATCCAACGGATTAATCTTGGTTTAGCATCTTGTTTCGAAAATAGGTATCTAAGAGCAGAATGGTCTGTATAGACCACCGTTTTAGCTAGAACGAGATATGAACGAAATTTGTCAAAAGCAAAGACAATAGCAAGGAGTTCTTTTACAGTGGTTGTGTAATTCGTTTGTGCTCCTTGTAACGTCTTACTAGCATAATATATAGGTTGAAATCTTTTTTCCAATCCTTTGTCCTAAAACGGCTCCCATTGCAAAATCACTTGCATCGCACATTAGTTCAAACGGTAGATTCCAATTTGGAGTTATCATGATCGGCGCATTAGTGAGTTTTTCTTTAAGAATATTAAAAGATTTGATGCATTCATCTGAAAATATGAATGGAGCATCCTTTTCTAGGAGTTTATTCATAGGAGTGGCAATTTTAGAAAAATCTTTAATGAAACGTCGGTAAAAACCGGCATGCCCTAGAACACTCCTAACTCCTCTAACATTTGTGGGATGTGAAAGTTTAGCAATTACATCTACTTTAGCTCTATCCACTTCAATTCCTTCCTTTGAAATTTTATGACCCAGAACGATGCCTTCTTTAACCATGAAATGGCATTTCTCCCAATTAAGTACTAGATTTGATTGTTCGCATCTAATAAGCATTCGTTCAAGATTAGTTAGACATGTTTCAAAAGTATCACCGAAGACTGAAAAGTCATCCATGAAAACTTCCATGCATTCTTCTATCATGTCATGAAAAATCGCCATCATGCACCTTTGAAAGGTTGCAGGGGCGTTGCAAAGTCCAAATGGCATGCGTTTATAAGCAAAAGTACCATAAGAGCACGTGAATGTGTTTTTCTCTTGGTCTTCGGGTGCTATTGGAATTTGAAAATATCCGAAAAAACCATCTAGAAAACAATAGTAACTGTTTCCGGCTAATCTTTCCAACATTTGATCAATGAAAGGTAAGGGAAAGTGATCTTTTCTGGTGGCGTCATTTAATTTTCTATAATCAATACATACACGCCATCCTGTTACAGTCCTAGTAGGAATAAGCTCATTTTTCTCATTTGTGATGACAGTCATGCCACCCTTCTTAGGCACACATTGAACTGGGCTTACCCATGGACTATCAGAAATTGGATTAATTAAACCTGCATCAAGCAGTTTAATAATTTCTTTTTTAACAACATCTTGCATATTAGGATTTAGTCTTCGTTGGCGTTGAACATACGTTTTATGACCTTCTTCCATAAGGATTTTATGTGTGCAATACGAAGGACTTATTCCTTTAATATCATGAATCTTCCATGCAATGGCTGGTTTATGAGCTTTTAATACAGAAATGAGTTGAGATTTTTCATTTTCAGTAAGAGAAGACGATATTATTACAGGTAATTCAGATTCACCATGTAAATAAGCGTATTCCAAATGATTTGGAAGTGGCTTTAACTCTAATGTCGGTGGTTCTTCTATCGATGATTTATATCGATATCTGTCTTCTTCTTTTAGCATTTGAATTTCTTCTGTTGTTGGTTCATATCCATTAGCTATTAGTGTAGCTAACATTTCAGTTTCATCAATTGGTTCAGTTCCTTCTCCTAAAGAACATTCTCCTGTTCCTTGTAATTCTAGAAATTCTTCTAACAATTCTGCATGTGAATCTATAGTTTGAATATAATAACATGTATCATCTGTAGATTGCGGTTGTTGCATTGCTTTATCAACTGAAAAGGTAACACTCTCGTCCTCTATACTTAGGGTCAGTTTCTTACCAAACACGTCTATCATTGCTTTAGCCGTGTTTAAGAATGGTCTTCCTAATATGAGAGGAACTTGAGAATCTTCTTCCATGTCCAGAATAACAAAATCTACTGGAAATACTAAAGTACCAACTTTAACTAGCATGTTCTCCATTATCCCTATAGGATATTTTATTGATCGATCGGCTAGTTGTATACTTATTCGTGTTGGTTTCAATTCTCCAAGGTCTAGTTTAGTGTATAGTGAATACGACATTAAATTTATACTAGCACCTAAGTCTGCCAATGCTTCTATTGAACTAAGACTACCCAGAAAACATGGAATTGTGAAACTTCCTGGATCAGATAATTTTTCTGGTATCTTATTCAACAACACTGCTGAACAATTAGCATTCATAGTAACAGCCGAGAGTTCTTCCATTTTCTTTCTATTCGAGATTAGATCTTTCAGAATTTTAGCATATCTAGCATTCCTGAAATTACATCAATGAAAGGAAGATTGACATTTATTTATTTAAACATATCCAAGAATTTGGATTGCTCGGCTTCAAGTCTTTCTTTTCTCAATTTACTTGGGTAAGGAATTGGTGGTTGGTATGGTTTAACATAAGGTTTTGCTTTAACTGTGTTATCTTCATTAACCTTTTCAACTACCGGTTCTGTTTCTTTATTTTGTTCAGATTGTGGTTCTTGTGGAGTAAGAATAGCTTCATCAGAAATTACAGGTATTTCAGGTGGTTTAAGTGTTGTACCACTTCTTGTGGTAATGGCTTTAGCTGTTTCATTCCGGGGTTAGCATTTGTATCACTAGGTAGACTTTCCGGTTTTCTTTCACCTATTAACCTTGCTAGGTTACTCACTTCTTGTTCCAAATTTTGAATAGAAGCTTGTTGATTTCTAAATGCTTGAGCATTTTATTCATTAGTTTGTTTCTGAGATGTGAAAAACTGCGTTTGAGTTTCAACTAGCTTCATCATCATATCTTCTAAATTCGGATTTTTATCATCGGTTTGTGGTGGTTTGTTTTGAAAATTAGGTGTTTGCTGATTGTAAGTATTATTGGATACTTGTTGATTACTAGGACCTTGTTGATTATTGTATGGAACATTTTGGTTATAATTCTGGTTTTGATTGTAAATCGGTCTTGGCGGTTGATAATTATTCTGATAATTATTTCAAGGCCTTTGGTTTATGTATGAAATATTCTCTCTTTGTTCCATTGTTAGTTCAATACTGAGACAATCTTTTGTCAAATGTGGTCCTCCACACTGCTCACAACTAATTCGTATTAAATGTATATCCTTAGTCATCTTTTCCATTCGTCTCTCGACAGCATCTATCTTTGTAGAAATGGAATCTAAGTCATGGCTAGAATCGGCTCTAGCTGCTTTAGATGATCTAACGATATCTTTTTCTTGGTGCCACTCATGTGAGTGGGAAGCAGTGTTATCAATAATTTTGTAAGCATCAGTTTCGGTTTTCTTCATAATAGAACCACCAGCTGCTATATCTATGTCTTTCCTTGTAGTGATGTCGCATCCTTGGTAGAATATTTGTACTATTTGACAAGTGTCTAAACCATGTTGCGGACATCTTCTCAATAACTTTCCAAATCTTGTCCACGCCTCATATAGAGTTTCATTCGGTTTCTGTGTGAACGTAACAATTTCTCCTTAAAGTCTTATGGCTTTAGATGCCGGAAAGAATTGTTTAAAAAAATTTTCAACTAAAACGTCCCATGTATCAATTGCCCCTTCAGGTAACTATTCCAACCAATCTTTGGCTTCTCCCTTTAAAGTCCAGGGAAATAACATGAGATATATCTGTTCATCCTCAACTTCTCTTATTTTAAATAGTGTGCAGATCCTATTAAAGGTACGAAGATGTTCATTTGGATCTTCCTTCGGCGCACCACTAAATTGGCATTGATAAGTTACCATGTGTAGAATTTGTCCTTTGATTTCATAATCTGGCGCATTAATGTCATGATGAGTAATTGTGTGACCTTGGCCAGTGCGTTTAGCTCGCATTCGGTCTTCCATACTTAAAGGTTCCAGATTCTCCATAATTGAATTTGTTGAATCTAAATCACTAGAGGATTCTGATTTAATGGTTCGTTCCTCAACAATCTCTGTTTGAATGATTGGTGGTTCCGGAGGAAAAATTAATGGTTCAGGATCTATGAATTGTCCCTGAATATTCTCCGGATTCTCAATTGTGAGGTCGGGTTAAAAAAATGGATTATCGGAAATTTGAATTGGAGTACTTGGTCGACTGGATGACGATTCTAAAGAAAACTCAACGGCGACAATATTTGCTAGATGTCTTGATCTGGTTACAGGTGGTGAACGTCTTGCTCGGTGCATTCACTGAATATCCTATTAGTTTTTAAAAGGAAAGAAAAATTATATAAGTTATCCAATTAATAGACTTTTCTGATTTTGCCCACGTTTCGAATAGCCAAAAGATGCATCAGAGGGGCAAGATTCGTTTGGTCTCAATATAATTGAGTACTGTTTGGCTCCAATAACCCGGTCCACGTACAAATCCAACTATTACTTCGAACCAGAAAATTTTGATGTCTATCAATTTAACCACTTAAAATAAATTTTTGTAATTTTAAGAAATTTAGATAAGAAGTAGAATAAAAATCTATGTCCTAAAAACTAGGATGTCGAGAAATAAGAAAGAAAAAGAGCGCATCGAAAAAGGTCGAAAAAGAAAAGGGTTGAAAAATAAAAGGCGTCGAAAAATAAAAATAAGAAAGTAGCGCGTCGAAACTTAAAAAGGAACTAAAAACTAAGAATTAAAAGTTGCGTCTAAAAATATTAAAGTTTTCAAGTAAAACTATATCCCAAATGGCAATAACTTAAAGAGGTACTAAAACTTAAAAAGGCGTCGCAAAATTCTAAAGCACCTAGATCTTAGTCTAAAGAAAAAGCACTTAAGGGATTTTACGGCAAAGCCTAAAAATCTAGAAGTAAAAATAGTTATGTCAAAAACTATAACTTAAAACTAATTACGAGCGAAAAATACAAATATTACGAATAAACAAATAAAAAGATACAAAATATAAAAATAAACTTAAAGTTGTAAAAAGTACAATTTTTATAAAAATATTATTTTTATATTATTTATTTTATAAAACTATTACTTTTATATATATATAAATAAAACTAATTAAAATTAATTATTACAAATTAATTAAAACTTAAACTAAATAATAAATTAATTAACTAATTTAGGGTTTATTAATAATAATAATTAATAATACTCCGTAATTAATGCGATTAGGGTTTCTGGTCGTGTCAGGGTGGCTCCGCGAGTTGCGGTAAACCTGGCAACAAACTCCGCGAGTCGCGGGGTATGAAATTTCAGATTAGGTGGTTTCGTTTGACAGGTTTCATAATTATTTTTTTTTATTTTTCTGTTTTTAATTAATATATTTATAAGAATTTAATAAAACTTATATTTTAAAAACTAAAATAAAAATAGAAATATTTTATAATTTTATAAATAAAAATCTTAAAACTAGATTTATATATATATATATATATATATATATATATATATATATATATATATATATATATATATATATATATATATATATATATTTTCGGTTTTGATTTTATGTTTTAAATAAACACAAAATATTTAAATAAAACTTATATTTTTATAAAATAAAAATAAAGAAACTTTATAAAACTTAAATATTTAACAAACTCTTAAAAATATTTATATTTTTGTTTTTCTTTTTATATTTTCGAATATTTAAAACGTATTTTTACAAAAACGTATTTTTATAAAAGTAAACTAAAAATTAATTTTTTTTTTATATTTAGCGTTGCGCTTCCGGCTTTTAAGCTAGATTTTTGTGACGACCCGGAAATTTCCGACTAAATTTAAACTTTATCTTTATATTATTCTGACACGATAAGCAATGTTTGTTAAGTTAAATCTCAAGGATTTTAAACTATGTTTATACATTCATTTAAACCTCGACCAAATTCTAATGATTCACGAACCATTAAATGAACATATATGAATATGTATGTATATGTGTATATGTTATAAATTGAAAATGTCAACAAAGTATTTAAAAGTATAATGCTTTATATGAACGTATTTGTTTCAATATGATTATCAATGAAATTAAAAAAATATATATTAAATGATTGAATTATCAGAAACATTGAATTATGATTACAAGTCTCTGTTGAGAGGTCCACTATGATTTGAGAAATTTATTCCTCTTAACGATATTCGGAATAATTTGTAAAGCTATTTATAAATAAAAATAAAAAGTGTCATTTACGAAAGTTAGACAAAAGCTAGTGGAGAATTGGTTTCCATAATATTATATTAATCTATTTTCAAACGTACAAAAACGTTTTCAGTTTAAAAAGAACTTTATTATTAAAACGTATATAACTTTTATAAATATCTAGAATCACTTTTGACAACTCATTACTTAACCAGTATAATAAATATAACGATATTTATATTTTATTTCATTAAATATATATAACGATTTAAATTAATATTATATATATTTATACACGTATTATACATACATAGTTTTTATATTTTTACTATACTTTAACTTTACCTTTACTTTACTTTTACTTTACTTTAACTTTAATAATTCACTTTAATAATTCATACTTTAATAATTTACTTTAATAATTCATACTTTAATAATTCACTTTAATAATTCATACTTTAATAATTCACTTTAATAATTCATACTTTAATAATTCACTTTAATAATTCATACTTTAATAATTCACTTTAATAATTCATACTTTAATAATTCACTTTAATAATTCATACTTTAATAATTCACTTTAATAATTCATACTTTAATAATTCACTTTAATAATTCAAAAATCTATTATAAATAGAATTCAATATGTTTCATTATTTCATAGAAACTTGAAAATATATTTCTCTAAACTCTCTCAATCGATTTACATATATATATATATATATATATATATATATATATATATATATATATATATATTTGCTCTATATTATTTCAAGATATTATTAGTATACATAAAATATTACGACGGAGTGATGTCCGAGTGATTTCAAAATAGTTTTTTGAATGAGTCGAAGCTAAGGAAATTATGGGTTATAGCTATGGAGGTGATGGGTATGGTTCATGGGTATGCTCGTGAGGTCAATCTAGTGTTTATCATCTCCGTTGCGTCTACGTACTTTCCTGCAATATTGAATCTCAATATTGATATGTGAGCACTCATAACTTAACTTTTATATATCAATAGTGTATCCCTGACTAGTGCTCGAGTATATAGGATTATGCATGCTTGTACATTCGATATTGTCCTTAGATAGGTTTGTTGAATCCTGAATTAGATACATATGCTACTGAGATAGGGTATATGATATGCATATCATTGGAAAGCTAGCGAAAAATTAAGAACTTTTCATTTAGATATCGAATGGTTTCGATGAACGGATTTGAAGTTATAGTCAACTGAATTTTAGTATTATTGTTAAAATGATTATTATTACTATCGTCGTTATTATTTTAATAGAAATATCATTGTTATTATAAAATATCATTATTACTATTATGTTAGTATTATCATTTTATCATAATAACATTTTTAGTAAATATAAATATTGTTATTTTTTTTTATAGAATAATAATAATTATTGTTACAAAATAATACAACTTTTACTTATTATTATTATGATCAATATTATTTTATCAAATAAATAGGGGATACAAAGATATTTTTCACCACGCGTAATATAATTACATTAATAATACTTACCACTATAGTTTTACGATATTAAGTGAACTTTATAAATTTTACTACTTAAGATATATAAAAGTATATTTTATCATATATAAACGTTAATATAAATTTTTATTAATAAATGACTTTTATTATTATAAAATCTAATAAATATATTTAAATATATAAAACGACTATAGCTAAGTTATATAATAAACACGTATAAATTTTAGAAGTCATTTTGGGTCAAGTTGACTTTTGTTGACTTTTGCATATTAGTCTCGAGCATTAGGATTGTGGTACACTATGACTTGACCAAAAATTGTTAGACAAATATTGACCAACATATAAATATATATAATTAATATAGGTTCGTGAATCTGAGGCCAACCTTGCACTTGTTAAACGACGTTATATGTATTTTTACTACGAAATACAGTATGGTGAGTTTCATTTGCTCCCTTTTATATATATTTTTGGGACTGAGAATACATGCGCTGTTTTTATAAATGTTTTACGAAATAGGCACAAGTACTAAAACTAATTCTACGTGGGTTTAAACCAGAAATATACCCTTAGCTTGGTAACATTAAACTACTTGTCTATGTACGGTAGGCGCGAATCCTAAAGATAGATCTATTGGGCCTGACAAACCCCATCCTGACTATGGGATGCTTTAGTACTTCGAGGTTATTTTAAACACACCTGATCTGGTGTACTTCAGAGGGTAAAACATGAACGTTAAGGCTTGTTACCGGGTGCCTACAACTTATAGAACACTTTTATACACTTGCGAGTGTACATATATTTATAAACGAAAATCTTGTGGTCTATTAATATATTGAAATGATTATTATGATAAACCTATGAACTCACCAACCTTTTGGTTGACACTTTAAAGCATGTTTATTCTCAGGTATTAAAGAAATCTTCCGCTGTGCATTAGCTCATTTTAAGGATATTACTTGGAGTCATTCATGGCATATTTTGAAAGACGTTGCATTCGAGTCATTGAGTTCATCAAGATTATTATTATGTCAATTATAGTTGGATGTATTATGAAATGGTATGCATTTCGTCAACTTTCGTTGTAAAGAAAGTTTGTCTTTTAAAAACGAATGCAATGTTTGTAAAATGTATCATATAGAGGTCAAAATACCTCGCGATGTAATCAACTATTGTGAATCGTTTATAATGTATATGAACGGGTCCTTTCAATTTTGTTCCCCGGCAGCGGCACCAAAAATACTTGATGTACGCAGAGGTGTATATGAAATAGCTTATATTTTACTAGGAAAAACTATTAAATACGATGCAATTTTACACAAGATATTTATTTATTTATAGAATGGATATACTTAAACCTTGCTACAACACTTATAGGCAGTGTACCTAATCGTACAGTAGTGTAGTTTTTAGTAAGTCTGGTTCGTTCCACAGGGAAAATCTTTTAAACCAAGCTTAACGCTATATTAGTTTTAATTTATAAAAATACAAATATATATATAAGTAATATAATTATTATAAAGGGGGGTTTTTACCATTTAATGACCGGTTTGTCGATTTTTAAAACTTTAGTCGCAGTTAAAACCTAATGTAAAATATTAAAAATAAATACGAGACTTAATTTAAAGCGTAAAGCAAATAACGATAAGGAAATTGCGATAAATAAAAGTGCGATAAAATAAAATTGCGATAATTAAAAAGTACGATAATTAAAAGTGCAATTAAATAACAATAAATAAAAGTGCGATAATTAGAAGTGCAATTAAATATAAAATAAAGGAAATTAAATATGAAATAAAAGAATTATGCTTATTTAAACTTCCGTAATCATGATGTTTGACGTGTTGATTTTAGTTTTATGCCCATGGGTTAATTGTCCTTTGTCCTGGATTATTTAATATGTCCGTCTGGTTTTTGTCCATAACAGTCCATCAGTCTTAAATATAAAGTGCGAGTATCCTCGTCAAATTATCCTTATACCCGAAGTCAAATATTTCAACTAATTGGGGACTTAAACTGTAACAAGGTTTTAATACTTTGTTTAATAATTACACCAGGTTATCAACTGCGTGTAACCCAAGGTTTTAATACTTTGTTATCAATTATGCCAAGTGTCCTTGTACATAATTTCACCCCTATTTTAATAATTCCATAGACTATTAATCCATTCCCGTGTCCGGTTAAATGAACGATTATTCGTACATATAAATATCCCGCCCATCGTGTCAGATCGAGTGTATATGGTTATTTATAGGGACGTCCAATTGTAAATCTTTATATTAAAATTAACAAACTATCATTTAGTTAAACAAATATAAAGCCCATTAATAGCCCATAGTCTAATTTCCACAAGTGTCGTTCTTTTGTCCAAACCCCAATTATGGTACAAAGCCCAATTACCCAATTTTAATAATTAGCCCAACATCATGATTACTTTGGCATTAAATAAGCATAATAATAATTTAGCTACGAGACATTAAATTAAAAAGGTTGAACATAACTTACAATGATTAAAAATAGCGTAGCGTTACACGGACATAATTTCGACTTACACCCTTACAACATTCGCTAACATACCCTTATTATTAGAATTAAAAATTAAAATTAAAATTAAAATTATAATATATATATATTACGTATGAATGAGGAGAAGAAAAAGACATATAAAACTCGTCGAATTTGCTGGCTTTTATAGGCAGTTTCAGAATTTGGGGCTCCGCGAGTCGCGGTATATTTCCCCTTCAAACTCCGCAAGTCGCGGAGTTTGCTTTTACAGCTCATCCCTTTTTGGATCTTCTTTGCCGACGGTTTTAATATATAAATATAATATATATATAATTTATATAATTAATTATATATTATATTATATTTATATACATAGTTAACTTGTAATTTTTAGTCCGTTGCGTCGAGCGTTGAGAGTTGACTCTAGTCCCGGTTCCGGATTTTCGAACGTCCTTGCGTACAATTTAATATCTTGTACTTCGCGTTTTGAATCTTGTACTCTTGTAATTTTTAGACGTTTCTTATCAATAATTGGAACCACTTTGATTGTATTTTGTACTTTTGAGCTTTTTGGTCGTTTGCGTCTTCAATTCGTCGAATCTATCTTTTGTCTTCACCTTTTATTATTTAAACGAATATCACTTGTAAATAGGACAATTGCAACTAAAAGCTTGTCTTTCTTGAGGGATAATGCTATGAAATATATATTCGTTTTTAGCATTATCAAATATTCCCACACTTGAGTGTTGCTTGTCCTCAAGCAATATAGTTTTGAAATACTAGAATCACTTCTTTATTCTTCACACTTTGTACATCAGTGATTTCTTTACGGCGGTATAAACAATGGTAGTAACAATGTGGTTTACAGTCTCACATGACTTATGAAAATTTAGATCCATTAAGGAAATTGAATCTTTATGAAAACATTTGATCTTTTGAAAATTAAATCTAGCTTTTGCCCTAGATAAGTTTTCCGGAATAACCCTTCACCGGTGTTTGCAAATTCTTTTTGTGGGTTTGGTGGGTTTCAGATTTGAAAATTTTAGCTCAAAACTTATGGTTTTGTGTCACCCACTTGCTATCGTATTAGGAAAGCAACACGTCCAGTATACTTGCCCCGTATATTACCTTTCAGTAAACTACCATCCAGTTGTAAAGGAAAGCGTTGAACAAGCAACTGTTAAGGCAATGTCCCCTGACATGCTTTTAATTATGGTCTATAACATGTCGGAGGCAATTACTATCCTTTGTAGGAGCAATAGTAAAGCTCACCCTTATAATTTTTCGGTCTGGCACAAGGTCCTGTCTTCGACCATGCTATGCAACCACCGTTCTTACGGTTGACACCCGATTTGGTTCAGGTGACCTAATGAATTCCAGGTGAATTCCTAGGATTTTACGTTCAATGGTAATGAACGCATTGAAAATGGATTTTCAGAAAACAAATCGGTTTTATTTTTGATCAAAATATTTTCTCATTCAAGCTCGAGTTTAGATATCATCAAATTCCATGAGTTTGTAATTCTCAATCTTTAAGGTCAATCTCTAGGATTGAGTAATATCAGTCTTAAAAGCTGATTTTTGATCGTTAAGGAGATTATCCTTTCTGGGGATCTGATTCATTAGTCTTATCCAGCTAATTTGCACGGCGTCCTCCCCATTTTACAAGACAGATCCTCTCATGGTTAGGATAAGTCTGACCACTTGGAGACCCTGTTTGATGCTGAGGTCCGTGGATTTCCTGCTGATTTTAGTGATGACTTTTCTAGATTTTTCGTCAACCTACAACTGGTCTGGACGACAACTTCTTGACCTAAATCAAGAAGCGCGTTTCTTTTTCGGAAGACTTTACTTCCTTTTAGTGATGGAATTGATTCATCGTGTAGATCCATCTTTCTTACAGTAAATCGGGTAAAACTGTTTAGTTTAGTCCAAAGCAAAAGTATCTTTAATTATTTGTTACAGAAATATGTGACATATGTTTAAAATAACTTGGTAAATTTTCCCACACTTGGCTTTTATTTTCCTTTTTATTGTCCTCTATTCCATTTTAAATGAATTCTAACATTTTGGTTTGTTTCTCAATTTATGTCCTTTTCGAGGTAACAATAATTTCGGTGTTAACACCTAGTTTTATCGTTCATAAATATGTATAAACATGATTTTGAGTTCATTTAATTGAAAATTTTCAAAAATTTTACTAGAATTGAGTAGTCAGTATATAAGACTAGGGCTGTTCTTTATTATCAGAGAGCACTAGATTCTAATACAACTACTGCTTTACTAGTATTTCTAATGGTAACCAAGTGTATAAAGTAAAAATTTAAAAATTTGAAAGAATTTAACCCCTTTCCACACTTAAGATCTTGCAATGCCCTCATTTGCAAGAAATCAGTAACAATTTAAATTATTGAGGGTGATTAGCGCAGAAAAAATGATTAAATTTTACCAAAGTTTCCAAACATATTGTTGTTTGTGTTGAATGATAAATGGCGCATATCATTTGTTCATTCCGTCTTTTTGTTACATCACATTTATTTTTCATCTTGTTGTCAAAATTAGTTGCTTTTGCTGAACTTAATGCCAGTCTTTGAAAATGCGTTGTTTTACCCTGTTGTGTACATAAGATAAACTGCAAACATATATACATATTTTTGAAGTTTGGTATATTACCCCACATTCAAAAATTATTAAAATCTAATAATAAAAGTTAGAAAATTATAAAAACTATTACAATATCAACATAAGTGCTAAATGTAGTAACATTACAAAAATAAAATAAATAAATCTAAATAAACTAGGGTTGATACTGATACCAGTAGGGGTTCCATGCATAACCATATGTGTTATAGAATGCTTCAGCTGGGTTATAAGTAGGATACAGTGGTTGGATCTCTATAGACCAGGGAGGAAATACGGGCTTTGGAGTAGGAATATAGTTTCTACCTATATGTTGGCAATGAGCTATGATGTGGTTTTGATGAACTTTCCAATCTTCAAATGCTCGATATCTAGCATTTTCATACTCTTGTGAAGCTATTAACCTTTGCATTTCTGTCATTTCATTTCCCCCTCCCACATTACCTGGCTGTTGATTTCTTTCAACCTGTGGATGTCTTCCATTATATTGTACTGCGGCGTTATTTCGCCTCTTCAAAACCTTAGCACCATGATATACATTTAAACCAATTGTATCGTGGGGTTCTGGTTCTTTGATTAATAATCCCCCCCCCCCCCCCCCCCCCCGACTTATATCCACATCGAGATACTCAGCCATTAATGTAATAAATATACCACCTCCTATTATACTGTGCGGTCTCATCCCCCTAACCATAGCTGATAAATAATAACCCACACAATAAGGTATACTTACAGCGCTTTGTGGGTCTCGAATACACATGTGGTAAAATAAATCTTGCTCATTTACCTTTTCCTTATTTTTACCTCGCTGTGTAATCGAGTTGGCTAGAAACCTGTGAATTACTCTTAACTCAGCTCTATCTATATCCAAATAAGAGTAATTTCCCCCTTTAAATCGGTGATGGCTAGTCATTTGACTCTATACACTATGCGTATCAAAATTTTCATCAATCTTCTTACCATTTAATATCAACCCTCGACAATCGGCAGATGCTAGCTTCTCAGGCGTATATATACGTAAGGCCTGAGCCATGTCTAGTAGAGACATGTGGCGCATCGAACCTCCTAACAAAAATCTAATAAAAGTTCGATCGGTTAAACTAGCTACCCGATCATTTATTTCTATACTACACAATAATTCTTCACACCATACTTTATATACAGGTCTACGCATGTTGAATAATCGTACCCAATCGTTAAAAGTAGAATTACCATACCTCTGTGTAAGTAATTCTCTAATCCGTTCGCCCAATCCTACGGCTTCTAACGGTTCCCATTCTATTACCCTAGGTACTTCAACAGCTTTAGTATGAAGAGTGTGCAAGCTCCTTTGGTATTTTGGATAATCTATCCAACGTCTGTCTAATCTCAAGTTTGGGTGCAAATCTTCCACGTGCATATCTGAAAATGTCATAACTGGATGAGGTATATCTTGTTTGTAATAGTTATTAACATCTTGTTGTTCCGCATTCTCAGGAGGAGCAATGCGAGCTTGGGATGAAGATTCACCCCTTTTAGTCTGCAAAACACATCAAAGACAATTTTTGTGCACCCAAATATGCATTAGTGTCAACAAAATCATCAATCAAAGTAATTACAATGACATGTTCAATTTATATCAAACTTATGCTCATTTTCTTATTTTTATCAAATCTACACTTTTTCAAATAAGCATATACGAAAATGTTCGCCAAGTTCATAAGCATTCAACTCAAATAACATGTCAAAATAATCATTATTAGCAATTAAACAAGTTTCAAATGGCATTATCTCTTAAAAATTAAGTTCATGAATTTTAGACTTGAAAAAGTCCACTTTAATTCTCAAAAATCTTGTTTAGGCTCAAAGTTTGTATCATTTAACTACCTAAACATGTTACATTACTTAATTTAGCAATAATTCATGACAAAAATCGGCCATAACCTATTTATATCAAAAAGCCCTAAATTGCTCAAGAACACAAACCCTAGATTACTCAAAATTTGAAGTTTAATGCTTCTAATCATGTTAAATAGCATCAATCTAGGTTATACAAGCATAATACATAAGTAATTTAAGCATAATTACACTAAAAAGCATCAAAATCGAATTGGGTATAAAATTGCTCAAGAACACTAAATTTTCGGATTAAAGGGTTTTTTGGTGTAAAAATTTACCGTTTTCCTTGAGTAATTCCTTGATAGCATTCTTCTCAACATGATTTTGTGAAAGATTTGATGAAAAATGGTGAAAAATTTCGAATTTGTGATGTGTTTGTGTGTGTATTTTCGCAGTAAAATGGGGTGTTTGTGTGTTGACTGATCTGATCGATCCCTTTTATTTTTTTTCTGGCTTTTGCATTCTCCGCGAGTCGCGGTGAATTTCCCCTTCAAACTCCGCGAGTCGCGGAGTCTTTTTTTTTTTTTATTATAAAAACCTTAACTTATAAAACAATTAATTAATTAATTTTAAAATTTTGTTTCCCTTGTTATTTAGGACGAGGTCGTTTCGGAACGATGTCCTATTCCGTCCCTAGACAAAATTTTAAAATTTGTCAATTTAAAGCGCGGTTTTAAAAGCAAAGATTTTTTTTTGGGTTTTTTAATGTTTTTGGCATACTTTAATTCAATAAGATTAAAAATAATAATAATAAAAGTTCTCGTCCCTCTCTGGGGTAGAGCAATTTCAGTTCAAAGACCTAGTCTTCAACTCACGACGAATTTTAAAAATTATATTTTTAACTTAGCGAAATAAAGTAAATTTTTGTTTTTAAATTCACACCAAACTTAAATTTAAAATGCATAAAATTAAAAATTCATATTATTAAAAATTAAAAATTCACACCAAACTTATATTATATTTTTGTTTTTATACATACAAACTTATATTAAAAATATTAATTTTTCAAATATTTACAATTTTAAATATATTAATTTTAAAAATTGCACAATATTAATTTAAAATTTATATATTAATTTTAAAAACATGGTAAAAATAAAATTAAAAATCTTTTTGATTTTTATCCCACTTTAATCAATCAAATATTATCAAAAATATACGCCCCTCTTTTCGGTAAAGTAATTTCGGTTCCGTGACCTAATTTAACTCATGACGAATTTTTGAAATATTTTGGGTTGATTGATTAAAGATATTTATACCTTAAGAATAAACGTTAAATTTCGCAGTGATGTAATAAATTTTTGTATGATATCAATAATTTCGGTCGCAAGACCTAATTTCATCGAATACCAATTTAATACTTTATAGCGAACAAATTTGCGTTTATTATCAAAAGGCTAAAAATAAAAATAAAAATAAAAATAAACTGTACAGACTTACCTGTGAAATAGATTTCTTAGTGATATGCTCTAGCCCACTCATAAGATAGCCGGACTAATTGGTTTTCCATGGCTACATAGGCGTAACCTCGAACATTTAATGTTTTTTCTTCTAAACATATAAACGGTCCGTCTCTGCATAAAGTAACAAATTCGGTATTTGAATAGGTTTGATTATTTGAACATTTACCTTCGTGTGACCATTTTCCGCATTTGTGACATCTTTCAAGGTGTCGTGCTCTTCTTTTCGCTGCGGATTTTGATTTTCCTTTACCAAATTGTAACTTATTATCTTCGCGTCTGGATTCTTTTCTTACTCCGTCCAATTTTTCTCTGATTACTGATACCAGTTCACTCGGTAGTGTGTCATTATTACGTTTAGTGATCAAAGCGTGTAGCATTAGACCATGGTTTAGTTCACAGAAAGTCTTCATTTCGTAAAAACCAAAAAAAAAAATAAAAATTCAGAATGGAGGGAGAAGACTAGTTCTTTAGGGTCTGCTAGGGAAAGACCATTCGGGTTCTATTTTCGAGAACTACACGAAAACAGAAAATCTAACTCTAACAGAAATACATATTATCCTTTAAAGACTTGATTCTCCCCACACTTAGTTAGCTGTGGTATCAAAATTGTGATTAACTTCGTTGTCAACTTCCATCGGACTATCTATGTAATGTTTAACTCTGTGACCATTAACCTTAAATTCAATCCCATTTGAATTTATCAATTCTATCGTTCCGTATGGGAAAACTCTTTTGACTATGAATGGTCCAGACCATCTTGATTTCAATTTTCCAGAAAATAGCTTGAATCGTGAATTGAGTGAATGATGAGTGGTAAGTGGTGAGTGGTGAGTGGGGTTAAAAGGAGTTCTAGTTCATGGTAGAAGTTAAAATTGATTAGTCATGCATGACATAATCAAGAGTGAAATCCCATGCTAGTTCCTATTGGTATATACCCATAGTAAGTACGTCTAGAAGCTGTGTATAATACGGGTATGAATACGACTAGAATTCTTGATGAAAAAAGAATGGGAATGTAGCTGTAACCATTTTTGTTAAGTATGAGTGTTTTGATATATGTCTTGAAGTCTTCCAAAAGTATATTAATACATCTAAATACACTACATGTATATACATTTTAACTGAGTCGTTAAGTCATCGTTAGTCGTTACATGTAAGTGTTGTTTTGAAACCTTTAAGTTAACGATCTCATTTAATGTTGTTAACCCATTGTTTATTATATCTAATGAGATGTTAAATTATTATATTATCATGATATTATGATATATTAATATATCTTAATATGATATATATACATTTAAATGTCGTTACAACGATAATCGTTACATATATGTCTCGTTTCGAAATCCTTAAGTTAGTAGTCTTGTTTTTATGTATATAACTCATTGTTTATATACTTAATGATATGTTTACTTATCATAATACCATGTTAACTATATATATATATATATATATATATATATATATATATATATATATATATATATATATATATATATATATATATATATATATATATATATATATATATATATATATATATATATATATATATATATATATATATATATATATGACATCATATAGCTTTTACAAGTTTTAACATTCGTGAATCACCGGTCAACTTGGGTGGTCAATTGTCTATATGAAACCTATTTCAATTAATAAAGTCTTAACAAGTTTGATTACTTAACATGTTGGAAACACTTAATTATGTAAATAATAATTTCATTTAATATATAAAAACATGGAAAAGTTCGGGTCACTACAGTACCTACCCGTTAAATAAATTTCGTCCCGAAATTTTAAGCAGTTGGAGGTGTTGACGTATCTTCTGGAAATAAGTGCGGGTATTACTTCTTCATCTGATCTTCTCGTTCCCAGGTGAACTCGGGTCCTCTACGAGCATTCCATCGAACCTTAACAATTGGTATCTTGTTTTGCTAAGTCTTTTAACCTCACGATCCATTATTTTAACGGGTTGTTCGATGAATTGAAGTTTTTCGTTGATTTGGATTTCGTCTAACCGAATAGTGAGATCTTCTTTAGCAAAACATTTCTTCAAATTCGAGACGTGGAAAGTGTTATGTACAGCCACGAGTTGTTGAGGTAATTCAAGTTGGTAAGCAACTGGTCCGACACGATCAATAATCTTGAATGGTCCAATATACCTTGGATTTAATTTCCCCCGCTTACCAAATCGAACAACGCCTTTCCAAGGTGTAACTTTAAGCATGACCATCTCTCCAATTTCAAATTCTATATCTTTTCTTTTAATGTCAGCGTAGCTCTTTTTTTTGACTTTAGGCGGTATTTAACTGTTGTTGAATTTGGATGATCATCTCGGTAGTTTCTTGTATTATCTCCGAACCCGTAATCTGTCTATCCCCCACTTCACTCCAACAAATCGGAGACCTGCACTTTCTACCATAAAGTGCTTCAAATGGCACCATCTCAATGCTTGAATGGTAGCTGTTATTGTAGAAAAATTCTGCTAACGGAAGGTGTCGATCCCAACTGTTTCCGAAATCAATAACACATGCTCGTAGTATGTCTCCAAGCGTTTGTATCGTTCTTTTGCTCTGCCCGTTAGTTTGTGGATGATAAGCAGTACTCATGTCTAGACGAGTTCCTAATGCCTGCTGTAATGTTTGCCAGAATCTTGAAATAAATCTGCCATCCCTATCAGAGATAATAGAGATTGGTATTCCATGTCTGGAGATGACTTCCTTCAAATACAGTCGTGCTAACTTCTCCATCTTGTCATCTTCTCTTATTGGCAGGAAGTGTGCTGATTTGGTGAGACGATCAACTATTACCCAAATAGTATCAAAACCACTTGCAGTCCTTGGCAATTTAGTGATGAAATCTATGGTAATGTTTTCCCATTTCCATTCCGGGATTTCGGGTTGTTGAAGTAGACCTGATGGTTTCTGATGCTCCGCTTTGACCTTAGAACACGTCAAACATTTCCCTACGTATTTAGCAACATCGGCTTTCATACCTGGCACCAAAAATGTTTCTTGAGATCTTTGTACATCTTACCCGTTCCAGGATGTGTTGAGTATCTGGTTTTTTGAGCTTCTCTAAGTACCATTTCTCTCATATCTCCAAATTTTGGTACCCAAATTCTTTCAGCCCTATACCGGGTTCCGTCTTCCCGAATATTAAGGTGCTTCTCCGATCCTTTGGGTATTTCATCCTTTAAGTTTCCCTCTTTTACAACTCCTTGTTGCGCCTCCTTTATTTGAGTAGTAAGGTTAGTGTGAATCATTACATTCATAGCTTTTACTCGAATAGGTTCTCTGTCCTTTCTGCTCAAGGCGTCGGCTACCACATTTGCCTTCCCCGGGTGGTAACGAATCTCAAAGTCGTAATCATTCAACAATTCAATCCATCTGCGCTGCCTCATGTTCAGTTGTTTCTGATTAAATATGTATTGAAGACTTTTGTGGTCGGTATATATAATACTTTTGACCCCATATAAATAGTGCCTCCAAGTCTTTAATGCAAAAACAACCGCGCCTAATTCCAAATCATGCGTCGTATAATTCTGCTCGTGAATTTTCAATTGTCTAGACGCATAAGCAATTACTTTCGTTCGTTGCATTAATACAAAACCAAGACCTTGCTTTGAGGCGTCACAATATATCACAAAATCATCGTTCCCTTCAGGTAATGACAATATAGGTGCCGTAGTTAACTTTTTTTTTCAATAATTGAAACGCTTTCTCCTGCTCATCCTTTCATTCAAATTTCTTCCCTTTATGCGTTAATGCAGTCAAGGGTTTTGCTATTTTGGAAAAATCTTGGATGAACCTTCTGTAGTAACCAGCCAGTCCTAAAAATTGGCGTATATGCTTCGGAGTTTTCGGGGTTTCCCACTTTTCAACGGTTTCAATCTTTGCCGGATCCACTTGAATACCTTCTTTGTTCACTATGTGACCGAGGAATTGAACTTCTTCCAACCAAAATGCACACTTTGAAAACTTAGCGTACATTTTTTCTTTCCTCAACAACTCTAGCACTTTTCTCAAATGTTCTTCGTGCTCTTGGTCATTCTTTGAGTAAATATGTATGTCATCGATGAAAACAATGACAAATTTGTCAAGGTATGGTCCACACACTCGGTTCATGAGGTCCATGAACATAGCTGGTGCGTTAGTCAATCCAAACGGCATAACCATAAACTCGTAATGACCGTAACGCGTCCTAAAAGCAGTCTTTGGAATATCATCCTCATTCACCCGCATTTGATGATATCCAGAACGTAAATCAATCTTTGAATAAACCGACGAGCCTTGTAGTTGATCAAATAAGTCGTCGATTATCGGTAGTGCGTAGCGGTTCTTGATGGTAAGTTTGTTCAATTCTCGGTAGTCGATACACAACCTAAATGTACCATCCTTCATCTTGACAAACAAAACAGGAGCTCCCCACGGTGATGTGGTTGGTCGAATGAAACTACGCTCTAAAAGTTCCTGTAACTGACTTTGTAATTCTTTCATTTCGCTGGGTACGAGTCTGTATGGAGCACGAGCTATTGGTGCAGCTCCTGGTACAAGGTCTATTTGAAATTCAATGGATCGATGTGGGGGTAATTCCGGTAATTCTTTCGGAAATATATCGGGAAATTCTTTTTCTTTTCTTCAGGTTTAACTTCCTCGATGTGTGCTAGAATGACGTAACAACATTTTCTTATTAGTTTTTGCGCCTTAAAACTACTAATAAGATTTAATTTCGCGTTGCTCGTTTCCCCGTACACCATTAAAGGTTTTCCTTTTTCACGCATAATGCGAATCGCATTTTTGTAACAAACGACCTCTGCTCTCACCCTTTTCAACCAGTCCATGACAATTATTACATCAAAACTCCCTAACTCGACTGGTATTAAATCAATTATAAACGTTTCATCCCCCAGTTTAATTTCTCTCTCCCGACATATATTATCTGCTGAAATTAATTTACCGTTTGCTAATTCGAGTAAAAATTTACTATCCAAAGGCGTCAATGGGCAACGTAATTTAGCACAAAAATCTCTACTCATATAGCTTCTATCCTCACCCGAATCAAATAAAACATAAGCAGATTTATTGTCAATAAGAAACGTACCCGTAACAAGCTCCGGGTCTTCCTGCGTTTCTGCCATATTAATATTGAAAACTCTTCCGCAGCCCTGCCCATTAGTATTCCCCTGATTCGGGTAATTACTTCTAATGTGACCCGATTTTCCACATCCATAACAAACAAAGGCGGCATTACTTGTTTCAGCACTATTTATCCCTTTAGTTCTGTTAAACTTTGGTCTGTAGACCTCACACTTTTTCGCACCATGGCCAGTTCTTTTACACTTGGTGCAAAATGTGGTGCAGAACCTATTCTGGTGGTACTCTTCACACCTTTGACATTTTTGGTTTTTGTTGCCGTTGTTATTGAGGTTGTTGTTGGGATTGTTATAGTTGTTGGAACGGTTGTTGTAGTTGTTGTTGTTGTTGGGACGTTTGTTGTAGTTATTGCTAGGATTGCGGTTATTGTTGCGATTGTTGTTGCGGTTGTTGGGATGGTTGTTGCGATTGTGGTTGTAATTGTTATTGTTGTTGTACTGGTGATTCTTGTCACCGTTTTCCTCCCACTTCCTCTTGAGTTATTTCGTGTTGGCTTCTTCAGCCGCCTACTCTTTAATTCTTCCCTCAATCTAATTTATTAGTTTATGAGCCATTCGACTTGCCTTTTGTATGGAAGCGGGCTCGTGTGAACTCACATCTTCTTGAATCCTTACTGGTAACCCTTTTATAAACGTCGATCTTCTCTTCTTCATCTTCGAACGTTCCTGGACATAATAGGCACAACTCTGTGAATCGTATATAAAAAATATTAATTTGTGTTGTTTATATGTATTAAATATATTTTCTTATATATATATACATATCATTTGTTTGTTAAGAATAGTAATTATAATAATACTAAAATAATATTTGTAATGATAATAATAATACTCAATAATGATAATAATGTTTATGATTTCTTTAATGGTAATAATAATGATTTAATAATAATAATACTTATAACAATAATAATAATGATAACAGTTTTTAATAAAAATGAAAAGTTTAATAATAAGAATAATCAAAATTATAATTTTTGGTAACAATACTTAATAATGATAATAATCATATTAATGATAATAATAATACTTATGTTAATAATAATAATGGAAATACTAATAATTATAATAATAATAATAATAATAATAATAATAATAATAATACATACGTTAGTAATAATAATAATAATAATAATAATAATAATAACAATAGTAATAATAATAATAATAATAATAATAATAATAATAATAATAATAATTAATAATAATAATAATAATAATAATAATAATAATAATAATAATTAATAATAAATAAATTATAAAAATGAAAATAATAATATTATTAATGATAGCCATATTAAATTGTATTATTTTATTATATTAATGTTGATACTATAATAATAATGATAATGATAATAATATGATACTAATAGTAATAGTAATACTAATTACAATAATATTGGTAATAATAATATAGGTTCATATGTGGTAATGTCGAACCCTTGTGTTCGTAACTCTCTAAGCTCTACCTTGAGCTTATTGACTTCGTTTCTAGGACGGTACTGCTCGTTCATCAATTGCTTGAATGCCGACCATGGTAGTGCGTAAGCAACATTTTGTCCTACCTGTTCAAGATTGGTGTTCCACCACGTTAACGCAGTACCTGTGAAGGTATGCGTAGCGTACTTAAGTTTATCCTCTTCAGTACACTTACTTATGGCAAACACCGATTCGACCTTCTCGGTCCATCGTTTCAATCCAATTGGTCCTTCGGTTCCATCAAATTTCAAAGGTTTGCAGGCAGTGAATTCTTTGTAGGAGCATCCTACACGATTTCTTGTGGAATTAGTTCCACTGCTAGATCCAGAGTTATTGTTATTTTGCATCGCAGCCTGTACTGCGACTATGTTTGCTGCTAGGAAAACACGGAAGTCTTCCTCACTCATGTTCAAATTCTGACGAGTTGCCGGTGCCATTTCCTTCAAAAATAGCCCAAAAGAATTAAGTTAATCATATAGAATTTTAAGAGTAGTCAATAGCATCTCGTAGCATAGTATGAACTCATTTATAAAAGCTTTTTCTTCATATTAGCGTTTTATAGTTTTAATTCGGGTAGTACCTACCCGTTAAGTTCATACTTAGTAGCTAATATACAATTCAACTACTATAATTCCATATGAAAAAACTGATTATAATAATATATCGCGTTCAAATTTATACAATATTTTACATATTTACAATACCGCTATTATACATATAGGATGAAATATAGCACAATAATAACTTTGATACTCGGCAGCTATAAAGGCAATTCTAGTTAATACACAAGTCGTTCAGCAAAAGAAATAAAGACACGTAATTCATAAGTCCAGAAACAAGTCATGCATTCTGGTTTTACTAAGACGACTTCCCATCCTTGGTCTTGTGGAAAGTAACCGTTATGACCATTGGCTAGGCAGCATGTTTTAATGTCATCAAAAGGACAAGGGTTTCGTAATGTCCAACAGCCCCGTAATAATCTAAAAACCTCACCTCAACTACTGAATCCGTCACTTGTGGAAAGGTTTTATTTAAAAGTTGTAATCCGATGTTCTTTTTCTCACTTTGGTAAGAAGCGAGCATCACTAACCCGTAAGCATAACATGCTTCTTTATGTTGCATGTTAGAAGCTCTTTTTAACTCGCGAAATCCTATGTTGGGATATGTTGAGTCAAAATAGGTTCTTAACCCGTAGCGTAAAATTGCATTTGGGTTCCCCGCATTTAACGCTTTAAAGAAAACACGGCGTAACTTACAGTCTCCCCAATGTGATATACCCCACCTATCAAAGGAAAGCCTTTTATAAACTAAGGCATTTCTGGAAAGTCTTTCAAATGTTTGACAAGTTAATTTCGCCATAACTAAATGTGCTGATGAATTCTGACCGACTCTAGACAAGATTTCCTCAATCATATCCTCTGGTAGGTCTTCTAAAATATTTGGTTGTCTACCCTTAACGTCCTTTTTGTTTTTATACTGTAAAATAGATAAGGATTAGATTCATAAAAGATAATTAACAAATAATACAAGCAATTTTTACATAGAACATAAAAGTACAAGTACACTACAATTTATGTAATACACAACATGGTTACAACTCCCTAATCTGAATCACTGGTTTCTTCTTCTTCGGACTTGGTTCGCTTTCCTAATTTTCTAGGGATATATGGTGTTCCTCTAATACGAGCCGTCGTTTTCCACAATGGTTTAGAAAAACCTGGTGGTTTAGAGGTTCCCAGGTTATTGTTACACTTTAGGAAATACGGATGTTGCCGATACATATAAAGCTCATCGGGGTTGGAACCAGGTTTCTCTATTTTTATACATTTTCCCTTATTATTTTCTTTTGCTATATTAAATTGGGTCGAGATAATTTCTATAACATCATCGGAATCCTCATCGGGATCCGATTCATCGGAAAATTGGTAATCTTCCCAATATTTTGCTTCCTCGGCGGAAACACCATTGACCATTTTTAACTTTGGTCCGTTGGTTGAGGATTTTCTTTTATTTAAACGATTTACTGTAGGTATCAATATTTCTTCCTCCGGAACCTCTTCTTCTTCCGGTTCCTCCTCTTCCGATTCCTCCTCTTCTGGTTCCTCTTTTTTCGGTTCCTCTTCTTCTGATTCCTCCTCTTCCGGTTCCTCTTCGGGAATTTGTGAATCTTCCCAAAGTATATTCGACTCTTCATTATTATTAGGTGAGTCGATGGGATTTGTACTAGTGGTAGACATCTATCACACAATATCAAACACATTAAAAGGTTAATATATCATATAATATTTACATGTTAATAATATATAGTTTCCAACAAAAGTGCTAAGCAATCGTTTTTAAAGAAAACACGGTCGAAGTCCAGACTCACTAATGTATCCTAACAAACTCGATAAGACACACTAATGCAAATTTCTGATTCTCTAAGACCAACGCTCTGATACCAACTGAAATGTCCCGTTCATATTGATTATAAACGTTCCATATTAATTGATTTCGTCGCGAGGTTTTGACCTCTATATGAGACGTTTTTCAAAGACTGCATTCATTTTTAAAACAACCATAACCTTTATTTTATCGATAAAGGTTTAAAAAAAAAATAATACGTAGATTATCAAATAATGATAATCTAAAATATACCGTTTACACACGACAATTACATAATGGTTTACAATAAGAATATATTACATCAAAAATAAGTTTCTTGAATGTAGTTTTTACACAATATCATACAAGCATGGACTCCAAATCTTGTCCTTATTTTAGTATGCAACAGCGGAAGCTCTTAATAATCACCTGAGAATAAACATGCTTAAAACGTCAACAAAAATGTTGGTGAGTTATAGGTTTAACCTATATATTATCAAATCATAATAATAGACCACAAGATTTCATATTTCAATATACATCCCATACATAGAGATAAAATTCATTCATATGGTGAACACCTGGTAACCGACATTAACAAGATGCATATAGAATATCTCCATCATTCCGGGACACCCATCGGACATGATAATTTCGAAGTACTAAAGTATTCCAAATTCCAGAATGGGGCTTGTTCGGCCCGATAGATCTATCTTTAGGATTCGCGTCAATTTGGGGGTCTGTTCCGAAATTCTTAGGCTACCAAGCTAAAAAGGGGCATATTCGGCTTCGATCATTCACCCATATAATGTAGTTTCATTTACTTGTGTCTATTTCGTAAAACATTTATAAAATTGCATGTATTCTCATCCCAAAATATTAGATTTTAAAAGTGGGACTATACCTCACTTTCACAGATTTTTACTTCGTCGGGAAGTAAGACTTGGCCACTGGTCGATTCACAAACCTATAACAAATATGTACATATATATCAAAGTATGTTCAAAATATAATTACAACATTTTTAATACGTTTTAATGTTTTAAGTTTATTAAGTCAGCTGTCCTCGTTAGTAACCTACAACTAATTGTCCACAGTTAGATGTACAGAAATAAATCGATATATATTATCTTTAATCAATCCACGACCCAGTGTATACACGTCTCAGGCTAGATCACAACTCAAAGTATATATATTTTTGGAATCAACCTCAAAACCCTGTATAGCTAACTCCAACATTACTACATATAGAGTGTCTATGGTTGTTCCAAATAATATATATAGATGGGTCGATATGATATGTCAAAACATTTGCATACGTGTCTATGGTATCCCAAGATTACATAATATATTAGAATACATGTATAATACAATATAAGTTAGCTAGGATATGATTAATATAGATTTTTTTTACCAATTTTCACGTAGCTACAACAAGAAAAATTATCCAATCTTGTTTTACCCATAACTTCTTCGTTTTAAATCCGTTTTGAGTGTTTCAAGTTGCTATGGTTTCATATTGAACTTAAGTTTATGAATCTAAACAGAAAATGTATAAGTTTATAGTCAAAAATACAGGTTACAAGTCATTATTGTAAAGTCATCGTTAAGTCGTTACATGTAAGTGTTGTTTTGAAACCTTTAAGTTAACGATCTCATTTAATGTTGTTAACCCATTGTTTATTATATCTAATGAGATGTTAAATTATTATATTATCATGATATTATGATATATTAATATATCTTAATATGATATATATACATTTAAATGTCGTTACAACGATAATCGTTACATATATGTCTCGTTTCGAAATCTTTAAGTTAGTAGTCTTGTTTTTATGTATATAACTCATTGTTAATATACTTAATGATATGTTTACTTATCATAAAATGTTAACTATATATATATATATATATATATATATATATATATATATATATATATATATATATATATATATATATATATATATATATATATATATATATATCCATATATATATGACATCATATAGTTTTTACAAGTTTTAACGTTCGTGAATCACCGGTCAACTTGGGTGGTCAATTGTCTATATGAAACCTATTTCAATTAATCAAGTCTTAACAAGTTTGATTACTTAACATGTTGTAAACACTTAATCATGTAAATAACAATTTCATTTAATATATAAAAACATGGAAAAGTTCGGGTCACTACAGGATAATCATCATTACCCACTCAATAATAATCATAATCATTCGGATTTAATAAAACCATAAATTCAACACGTTTTATTATTTTGTAGATTATTACATAATTAATTCTATTAATTAAATCTTATTTCAAAATATAATATATTTTTATATTTATTTAACTATACCTATATATATATCTATTTACAATTAATTGTTCGTGAATCATCGAAGATGGTCGAAGGTCAATTGAATATATGAAACAGTTCAAAATTTTTTTTAGACTCAACATTACAGACTTTGGTTATCGTGTCGAAATCATATAAAGATTAAGTTTAAATTTGGTCGGAAATTGCCGGGTCGTCACACTATACTCAAGGAGGATGTTGAAAAATTCATCTCCTCAGAGCACTCTGTGCCCGGCTTCCATTCCACCGTCCATCACCAACGCGAGGTCGACATGGATACCGCCCCGGCTTCCATTCCACCGTCGCCTCCAATCATCCCGACCGACGGTGGGTTTTATATATCTTTTTTTGTTTTCTTTTTCTTTTTAAATTATTCTATTTTCTTATTGGTCCACGTCATATTGGATCTTGAAATGGACACCGAATGACACCCCACTTTAATCAATTTCAAGATCTATTTTCGACTTTGAAATGGACACCGAAAAATGGACAAGGACACCTTGTGCTCTTACGTGTAACTAAATCCAATTTTGCTGACTGAAATTTGGAGTCAGAAGCTCTGTCAGCTATTGACAAATTTTTGTGGCCAGGTTGTCTCTAATGACGCATTATATACCGGCCCTTTATTCGGTCGGTATGTAAACGTCAGTAGATAACACGTGACAATAAAAACTCGTAATAACTTTATTGTTCCTTTTTTTCAAAAGAAAATGAAAACTTATATAAATACGAAAAACGTTCTCGAATAGAAAACGTCTTAAACAAAAGATACTATAGAGACACCCGCAGAGACTCATACCTAGAAAGCTGCAATCTTACAAACAATCTATACCCGGCCTCATCTTGACTAACCCGAAACAAAAAACCGAGACACATTGCAAACAAAAACGATTCTCACAACCGACAAGACGCTACGAAACATGAAAACCGAGAACTCCGAAACAAAAATTTTTTTGTTACTCATCGCATAGCATACAATAAGTGCAGATGCATGAAAAAGAAAGTCTCAAAAGCAAGTAACAAATGTTGGAAACAAGAATGATAAAAAAATCGCTAATATGGATAAGAAATGCGGCATGCATACTGTACATGAGGATTATCTGTGTAGCATATCAAATATAAATTTGTCACATAATTTATAATCAATCATGTAAGTAACTTAACAATCACCATCTTCTACTTTTTAAGAAATGCCCATGGACCTGTTCCTGTTCCCATCCTGCAAATATGTTATAGAAACTTATCATTAAATTAAATTATTAAACTATATATTAACTATTAACTAAAAACCTAAAAACAGGTTCACTTTTTGTTAGGTTATACTCCCTCCATCTCAATTTAACCATCAAGGTTTCCATTTATATTTATGTTACAAAATAATTGTTCACTCTCCTGTTCAGCCAATAAGATGTGTGTTTAAGTCGATAAGTATGATCTTTTGTTGCTTTACATGAGTTTAATCATTTCACTTTTACAAAACCGTGTACAGATAATTAATATGGGACGTAGGAAATATACAGTGAAATTGTGACGGTGATTTATTTTAATCTTAAATATGAGACTAAAGTTACCTCCAAATGCCCGCGATTGCACGTAAACCCATGAAAATAGATAACGCGATCCAGATTCCAACAAAACCGCCAACTTTGTAAAGGGCTAATAATGATCCAATACTCATTATCGCAACTACGATCTAACATAACATATAAATTCGACATAAGATTGTTGCAAAAAGAAAAATAATTAGTAAATTAAAATTAATGATGGTGTTTTGGTGGGTAGAAATGGTGAGAACTAACCATGGAATATGCAGAAAAAGCAAAATCGGAAGCCCCAAAGTTAACTCCATCGAATATGAATGCGATTGAATTAATCGGTTGAGTGCCAGCAACAAACTGATTGTAGGAAAACGGCGTAAGATGAGATGGTTATAGACTCATAATCATGAAAAGAATAAAAAAATGATTTGTGGTTGATTAAGATGATGGATACATACCGGAATACCTATTGTAATGATGTGTTTCACGTTTATGTCTTTTGTAAACATCCCAGAACCAAACTGTAACCCGACTCCAACAAGAACAGCTAGTCCTAAACCCATTATGAATCCCATCTGCAAATTATGACATTGATCGGTATGAGATTTCTCGTATAAAAGATAACACGGATAAATAGATAAGGTTTTTTCCTGTTAACGCTACTTGAGTTTAAAATATACATCTTTAGTGTAATGTGAGTATGTGAATTCGTAGTTTCGTAAAGTTTTATGATCATAGAATGGAAAAGTACCTGTAATACTCGAGCTGCAGCTGCGGTTGCCTTCTCATAGTTCTTTTCAGCAAAGGATGAAGCAATTATTGCCTACAAAATTGCATTCGTCGAGCTATTCTTTAGTATTCATTCGTTAGGTACCATTTTGTATGCGTTAACTCATGAAAATCTTGATTTGGGCTATGAATTATCTCAAACGAGCCAAAACAGAATAATGAAAAAAACGGTAAAAGGTAGAAGGTTTTCTCTATTCGGGCTACCCGAGAAAGCGCATACTCTGATGTACATAGCCCAACATGATTACTATTATACCACTAAATATTCGTTCTATACAGGATTTGAACTTGAGACCTCTTGCAAAGGAACTCATGCCGTAACCAAAACAGAATTATGAGCTAAGAGCATAATGGGCCAAAGAAGTTACAAGTAACCAATTTTTTTTTTTTTTTTTTTTTTTTTTTTTGATACAATTCCCTAACTCATAGTTTTAAGATTATTAACGTGTGTGTGCGCAAATGATGACTAGGCTTCAGTCCGGACTGATGCAATCTTTTACCTGTCCAAAACTAACATAAAATCACATGACACAACGACTTTTACCTGTCCAGCAACCGCCAAACCATCAGCAAGAAGTGAAGATGTTAACCAAACTTGTAAGCAAATTTGGAATGCAGCCATAGGCGTTGTACCCAACCTTGTTGCTAACGATGCAGCCAACGTCACACAGCTAGTTGCTGCTAACACCTTAAATAGTAATAACAAACCTGCATATATTCATAGCACCATATATAATCAACTTTTTAATGATATGCGTGTTACCAATGAGTACATTAAAAGGATTAAATTTTAGAATAATAGATATATAGCATTAAGTGACTCTTACCATTTTTAAGAAACCGACTCAACTGCAAAGCTTTCAAACTTGGAGGCAGTAAATCTACTTGGTTCATCAATTTCACTAACAAGATCATCGATATTACGTACCTTCATAAACAATAGAAAATCTAAATTAATCACGAGAGTGTTACAATTATATGGCTGCGTTTTAAAATTGATCGATGAGTTAAAGATGGAAAGTTTACTGGGATAGTACATGTGCGATGGCTGCACCACTAACTCCTAAATTGCAAGCGAAAATAAGAATTAGATCCAAAATTATGTTTGTGACATCACCTATAACTGTAACATTCGAACACAAAATTACGTTAGAGAATTAATTAATCAGAAAATGTGCCCGATTAACTATCAAGAAATTAAACGATGAAAGTGATAAATGTATGTACCAGTGGCGTATAAGGGAGTTTTAGTATCTTTGAAACCACGAAATACGCCTTGCATTGCTAAAGAAAGTAGAACTGCAGGGGCTCCGAGTGCACGTAATGTTAGATATTTATGTGCAGGTAATAACATTTTCGAACCCTGTTCAATATACACATTATTATTATAGTTATGCTTAAAAGAAGATTAATTATCGTTATACTAAGCGCAAAGTACAACTAGAATGAAAATACTTACGTGTCTTACTCCCATCAAGCTCAAAAGTGGTTCGGCTAAAAAGACAAGTAGTATTGTTTCAAGAACACCAAGTACCGCACCAATGAGCAAAGCGGTTGATGCTGACGGGATATTTCTCTTTTGTTTTTTGAACTTAAACTTATTTGGAGTAATCGTTGTTTTAGGACCTGATTAATTAATAGTATGATCAAGACATCGCCCATAAGAACAAAAACAAGTTGTGGTTTGAGATGTCTTATAACATTGTTTAAAAAACATACCATCTACTATTGCCAACTTCTTATTTTTCTCTGCATTCAGTGTCGAACCATTTTCTAAGTTTTCAAGTTTCACGTCATCTTTCATTAGTTCTTTTCCCTTATCTGTATTTGGCGAAATTTTCTCTACGTTCTCAACTTTGGCTACTTTGTTACTAAGTCTTTCGATAGTCTCTTCCTCAGCAACGAACGAAGTTGTAATACTTACAAGTGGGAATATGGCCACTTTTGAAACTTGATTGAAAATAGCAATAGATACTCCAACTGCAGCAATTTCCACAGGCCCTATATAACAAGAGAAAGAATAATATAAGATTTTGCAATCTGCAAATATACCTAAGGGCCATTGGCCGCTTACAATATCAAACCATGAGGTTGAGGGTTCAAATCCTGAACTGTAATAAATGTAAATATATTCATGAATTGCATAAAGTTAAGAAGGTCCACCTATATGACCGATGAAAGCGGTGTCAATTAACGAAGCAACGGGATCTGCAGCAAATGCCATGGCTGCAGGGACAGCGATTGTAAGTATTTCCTTTCCAAGCAAATCCATCTTAAGTACAAGCCTACAAATCCGTTTCATATGACCATAAGAACTCTAGTTGTAGACGAACTTACATGAAATGGGAAAACGATAAATACTAAAAAGATCGAGAAGAAACTTTTGTCTCATTCTATGAAACATACCTAATATCTTTGAAGAACACAAAAATCGGATGTAGCTTTTTTGTCTCTATGGGAGCTACACAACTTTCGTCGGCCATGGTAGAAGAGCATACACCACTTTCGTCGGCCATGATAGACGGACTTACACCACTTTTGTCGGCCATGGTAGAAGAACGTACACCACTTTCGTCGGCCATTGTAGAAGGACTTACACCACTTTCGTCGGCCATGGTTAAAGGACGAATTGTATTGAAAAAGACGATTAGGAACGCGATGATGTTATGCAACACTCAAAATCTGTAAAACAAGTACATATATAGATGAATTCGGGTATATTTTTAATCAAGTGTTACACAATGTAGCTAACTAAAATGTAGTACATTGTATGAATAAATTATATCATTAGTAATGAAATGTGGTCCTTACATATGGACAACTTAGAAGTCTCTGACAGATTTTTTAAAAGAATACAACATTTTAAAGAACAAGCCAAGAAAAGTGTACCAGCATGTAATGATACACTAATGATACACTGCTTGATGACAAATTGCATGTCAATTTAAAGAATTGTAAAAGCACATATAACCTCCCCTGGATATAAGATTAGGTTTAAAAAACTATGGTCTCCTACGTTGACACTCGTCTCAAAATGACATTTCCAATGATGCTTCCTTACTTCACGTTCTCTACACCTAATTCTATTCGTTTTCCTATAGTACGTAAACAGCGGTGGATCTGCACAGATCGTCATGTAAAATCATGAAAAGAAACGCCTTATTTTATAAGATAGAGCAAAAGATGATAAGCCGGTATTACATGTCGAATCATACTACTCCCTCCATCACATATTAAATGTCTTTTTAATATCTGACACACAATTTTAGGTAGAGTACACAAAATTTCTCCCTTTTCAAGTGTTAAATGTCACTCTACACATTTAGACTATTCCTAATGGTACCTGTGGCTGTGATATCACGGCAGTTTATGCACTTTTTGACCAAAAAGTGTAAACGGCTGTCGGTTTCTGACATTTTATCACCGTTGTGTCAGTTTTTTGTGTCAAATATTAGGTATGGTGATGTGGTAAAATCTAATTGGAAATTCCATGAGAACAAATAAATTAATTATAAAAAATATATATTTATCTGATTAGTTGAAAGCAAAAGTGACATTTTTTTTTTTGCGTCAATAGCCCAACTGACGCCCCGTTAAAATCCGTCTTTCATCAATTTTGATAATCTGACGGATGGTGTTTGACGCACCGTTAGAATGGTTAGAATAGGTCTTACATTTGACATAAGCTTTTGAAAAAAGGTTTAGGTATTAAAATTCAAGTTAATAGCTCATTTTTGAAAGTGAACATTTTGAGACTAATTAAAATGAAAATGTGAACTTAAGAAGTATTTTTAATCTATCTGTTAATTAAAATGAAACCATGCATCCTATCAATACTTTTAAATTATATGAGCAACTTCTAAAAGTTTACAATATACTCCGTACATACTTTACATATACTTTCCATTGGTCATCCCCGTGTCCATCTCTTATTGCCTTGGATATTAACTTATATTTACTACTTATCATATACATATCACATCCGAAATGATATGATAACAAGAAAAAGAAAAGGGAATCACGAGATCCTGATATCAAAGTAAACAATAAAAAAACAAGTATACCTCCCCCACTCAAAGTTTCCCATTAATCTAGAAAAAATTGTACTTCATGAGTCATTGAAAATCTGTCAGAAATTGTCCTGCGTGATTATGGGACCTCGCGGAATACTAAAAGTCATAAAATAATTGGGTAACATATACATACACATGCATATATACATGTCCATTCTCCCCTAGATAACACCCTCTTCATGTAATTCTCAACATGAAATTAACTAATCCGTAACATTTTAGATGCAAACATACTTAGAAATAACATTTACTTGAAATGAAAGCAACAGAAACGTCGTATTCAAGAAACATCGATCAATGAACATTGATTAATGTTGTAAAACCTAACTTTTTGTTACTGAAAGTGATCAAGTACATTACATGATGCTTTGAATTTGCATAGTAATTGATTCTTTTGTTATGAGATCTTCATACACGGGTTTAGTATATTATAATTTATTCGAAAGCCGAAAGGAGTTCAATTTGTTTGTATATTTGATTTTTATAATTGCAAAATAATTAAGCACATTATTACTAATTTATTGATATTAATATAGCGGGATTCATGACATACACACACTACTAGAAAATCGATTATTAGGGACGACACTTTTCCGGACGACATACGTCGTCCAGGAAAGTCGGCTACACGACAAAAAAAAAAAAAATCTGTTTTTCTGTCTCGCTTTTTCCAGAATGGTTGACCAACTTTTCTGGACGACTAGATGTTGTCCGGAAATGTGATCGACAGAAAAAATTGGCTCCAAAAATTTGGCTCGAAAAATTTGGCGGGGTTTTTCTTTCCGGACGGCAAGTCGTTCGGGAAAGCTTTCCGGACGACATTTGCAGCAGATTGTTTTTGTGTATACATATACCTACACACAATTATCAAACTCATCAACTAAAAATTTATTAAACTTCTCAACTTAAAAATGATAACGATTTCACCGACTATCGTCTCATTTGACGTGTACTACGATTGTAACATCCCGCTTTTTTTCATTTACTTTCCGTTTAATTATTTAGAGTCCGTTATATGATTATAACATCTTCCGTTAAAACGCGCTTTAAATTATCTCGTTTAGGTAATTCACGCACCCGCTTTGAAACTTTAGGGACTAAACTTGCCAATGGACCAAAGTAGCGACTAGGTCAAGGTGGTCAAACCTCATCCCTTCCACTCATTCATCCTCCTCTTTCTCTTTTACTTTCACTTTTTACTCTCAAACACCCAATTCAAAGAATCATCATCTAAATCATTTAAAGGAAGCAAACATCAAAACAAATTACATATTCGGAATCCTTGCATCTTCCTCTTCGAATCCATACCAACTTTATTGCACTTGGGTAACTTTCTAAAAATACTAGATTTTGTGTTCGTGATGTTTTTAATTTATAGAAGTGTTAATTAGTGTCTATGGCTCAAGTCTAACATGATTATGCGATTTATATGCTCGATCTCGTTATTTTAGTGTAACTAGCATGAACTTGAAATGGGTGTGTTTGATCTTGAGATTTAGTTGTTTAAATGTTGTTAGATGTTAAAAGTGCATGTATTAAATGTGTTACTAGCATCACTAGCTCCAGTTTGATGTGTAGGTTGACTTGGAAAGACTCCATAAACTTAATTGAAAAAGTTGTGATTTTGAGTTAGGGTTTGATAGAAGTAAAATGGATTTTTTATGCACCAAATGCTATGCAATGTTGTTTGTAAGTGTTTAGTTGTATTGTATGCGTAATTACCTACGAAACGGCGTATTATATGTGTGCATTTAATTCCCGAATCATCAAAGTGCATCTATGAACTTGAAGGCATTTATGGTGAACATTTAATGAACTATCAACTTGGAAATTCAATATTTGTAAATGATGCTTTTGATTGATGAAATGTGTTTAGTTGTGTTCTTCGTCAAATTACCTTTCCAATGATATAAGATACGTGCTCTAAGTGTTTACGGTTTGTGAATTGTGCTTAATTGAAGTTTGGATTTAGACTTGAACAATTGAAACTGACCAGGCACCAGTTCACGTTGATTGCCGCGGTGCGGCACTCATTGGTCGCGGCGCGATATTTGCCGTGTTTGGTTTCTGATCAAGCTTACACTTTTACGAAAAATGTTTGTTATGCTACGCACCTCCGATTCACATGTAACTTGTTCTAACATGCTTATATATGATTAAAAACCTCAGAAAAATAGTTTGGGACCTGACCCGAACGTGTTGACTTTTTCGTTGACTTTGGCCCGACCCAAGGTTGACTTTTAATCAAACTTAGCCAAATGTTTGTGCAATCGTTCTAACATGCTTTTATGCTTGTACCTTGCATGAAACTTGACAACGTGACTCACATGCTATATTATTGGGTCGTAACGAGCCATAGGACTAATTGAACACTTTGACCAACCGTGTTTACCGATATTGATACAACCTATTTGTTTAGGTTGAGACTAGCATTCTTTCTTTCACACGTTTACTTGTGAAGTACTTTTACATTCGTGCACTCAAGGTGAGATCATAGTCCCACTTTTACTCTGTTATACTTATACGTGGGATGAGAAAATATAAAGGATTTATACTTTTATACTTTAACACAAATACGAAAGCAAAGATACATACGAGTTAGAACAAAAATCCTCAAGTCCAATTATCATCAGTTACACTTGTAGGTGTAAGCGTGAACTTATGTTGTATGGCCATACGGGTTTAACGAACCCTCGTTCGGACGGTTCGCTATCGTTAGCGAATGAAATATAATTTTATCGGAATAGTGTAGGTTCTAACACTATATGCAGAGGTAAGATTCAGTTAAGCCTTGATAATTGGACGCTCGTGATACAAAAACATCTTTTGAGATGTATACGCTTGATAACCAGTTTATACAAAATCTTGTGGTTCAAAACATACTTTATACATACACCTATGATTTCACCAACGTTTTTGTTGACAGATTTTTCTATGTTTTTCTCAGATCCTTGAATACTAGGTGATACATGCTTCCGCACTATACTTTTTGATATTTGCTTGGATGTCGAGTATACATGCATACGTGGAGCGTCTTTTGACTTATTCTTAAATTGTGTCGCATATGTTTCAATTGTACTTTAAACATTGTAATGTAACTAGTGGTCGAACTACTTTGTAAACCTTGAAACATCCTTACTTTTGAAATGAATGCGACATACTTTTGGTCAAACGCTGTTTTAAAGACTTATGACCACGTAACGGGACCTAAGTAGACGGCACCGTCAATGACGATTTTGTCGGGTCGCTACAACAATAGTAAATTCCGTAATGAAAATAAAGAGTACGATTATACGCGTGGTTCGAAAGCTTCGTTCGAAGAAATTGACGCTCGCGACCTTGGTTTTAGAGGATTAGTAAGAATTCTTGAAAAAAATGTCCCGTTTGAACACACTGACGTGCTGTATTCTAAAGATGATTATTGTGACGACCCGACAAAATCACCATTGACGCGCCGTCAACTTAGATCCCGTTACGTGGTCGTAGTCCCTAATTGAGACGCGTTTGACCAAAATTATGTCGCATTCATTTGAAACGTGTATGACTTGCAAAGTTTTAAGTTACAAAATGGTTCAACAAAGAGTTTAAGTTTACAAAAGCTATAAAGTATAAATGAAAATATAAGTTGAAATCACGAATGCTATCAATAGCTTATGCATGTAAACATTAAGTTTGTATCCAAAGGTGCTATCACTAGCGTATGCATGTATGCTTGACCCCAAGCAAGTAATCAAAGTGTGTGGAAGCATGTATTAAGTAGCCAAGTATGAACCTGAGAAACATATAGAAAACTGTCAACGAAAAACGTTGGTGAAATCATAGGTGTATTTATAAACGTTGTTTTTGAACCACAAGATTTTGATTCTTTGATTATCCAAATCGTTTGCATTCCAAAGTTGTTGTACGTTCGCGAGCACCCAATTATCAAGACTTAACTGTTTTATGAACACCGTTATCATAGTGTTAGAACCTACACTATACCAGAAAATATATTTCATTCGTTAACGGTAGCGAACCGTCCGAATGAGGGCGCGTCAAGCCCGTATGGTTCCACACAACATAAGTTCACGTTTACACCCTACAAGTGTAACTAATGATAATTGAATAAAGGATTTTTATTCTAACTCACTGTGGAATGTTTTTTTTTCGTACTTGTGTTCAAAGCATAAAATTATGATACGTATATGTTTCTCATCCCATAATTTAAAGAGTAAAAGTTGTTGAAAAGGTGGGACTATGATCTCACCGTAGTTGCATGTCAAAGTACTTGAAATTAAACGTCGTGCAAATGAAAGTTGCTTAGCCTTGACCTAAACAAATAAGTCGTATCAATTACCGGTTATGACACAAGGTCGGTCAAAATGTGTTCAATTAGTCCTATGGCTCATTTTGACTCGATTAATATAGCATGTGAATCAAGTTGTCAAATTTCATGCAAGATATAAGTATAAAAGCACGTTAGAACGATTGCATAAGTGTTTGGTTAAGTTTGACTAAAAGTCAAACTTGGTCAAAGTAAAAGTCAAAGTCAACGGGTTCGGGTCGGGTATCCGACCACTTTTCTTCAATTAGTAATCATATATAAATATGTTGGCCAAGTTTCATGTTAATCGGAGGTGCGTAGCATAGTTAGAATTAAACGTGAAAACGAAAATTTGGACAGCCCCTGACAGGCCATCTGGACGGCGTCCAAAATGGCTGGACGATGTCCAGCAGTGAAGGAAAGGACGGTGTTCAAGTGGTGGGAAGGCGTCCAAACACCTGATCTGCTGAAATTGCTGAAATTTCGCAAGTCTCGAACCAAAACTCATACAAACACAAATTATGAACCGTAAACACTTAAAATGCATATCATACATCGCTGGAAAGGTATTTTAATGAGGAATACAACTAAACACATATCATCAAACAATTACATCAATTAAAATGACCAATTCCTCATCGAATGATCGTTAAAAGCTCATCATTAGAGTTTCAAGTTCGTAAAACGCATTTCATGATTCGGGAACTTACTACATACATATAATTTGCCGTTTCGTAGGTAATTACGCATACAATACAACTAAACACTTACCAATAACATTTCAAAGCATTTGATGCATCAAAAGTTCGTTTTAAAATCTATCATACCCTAACCAAGAATCACAAAATCAAATATCATGTTAATGTGGGACTTTCATGTCATCCAACATACCAAAATGAAGCTAATGATGCTAGTAACGCTTTTAACACATAAGGTTTAACATCTAACAACATTTAACCAACTAAAATCAAAGAGTTAACTAACCCATTTCAAGTGTTCATGCTAGTTACACCAAATAACAAAATCGAGCATACAAATTACATTTTCATGTTAGACTTGAGGCATAGACACTTACTAACACATTTTTTAGTCGAGAACATCAAGAACAAGAAATCTAGTATTTTTAGAAACCTTACCCCAAGTAGTGAAATTAGTATCAAAACGTAGAGGATGAAGAGAGGATCACAAATATGTCGTCGGATTTGTTGTGAGCTTCCTAGATGTGAAATGGATGATGAATCTTTGTTGTTGGGGTTTGAGAGAAAAGTGAAAGTATTAAAATGAAAGGTGGGAGGTGAATGAATGGTGGGAGGTGGGTTGGACTAGTTCAACTAGTCACCACTTTGCCCACTTGACAACATTAGCCACTCGAGTTTGAAAGAGGGTGCGTGATTTAACCAAACAAATTATTTTAAAAATGCTAGAGTAAATGAGAGATGTTAAAATTAAATAACGGAAGTATTAAAACACTAATCACGGAAGATACGAATTTAGATAACAAAAGATATTATCTAAAAAAAGGACGGGCGTTAAAATAATTTAACGATAAAAGGCGGGTTGTTACAATTGTGTTCCAGAATTGTGCGCTACGTATTTTAGTACCAAGAACTGTGGTGCGGCATAAAAGAAACCGTCAATTGGCATTGCAGACGAATTTCTCTTTACTTACTTTTGGAAGATGAAGAAACTTTTATTGTGTATTAGTTTAATTATGTCGTTTGTGTAATATTTTATTGTGTTTCAGTTTAATTATGTTGTTGTTTTAATATTTTATATTTTATTGTGTTGTAGTTTAATTATGATGTTGTAGTTTATTAAATGAATAAAAAATTGCAGTTAATTCCGATTTCTAACAAAGTTACTGAATTAAATCACATTACAACGATGAACATTAGATGCAAATCATACAAAGTTACTGAAATTAAAATCACACTAATAACGACAAACATCCGAACTAGTTGAAAAACTTATTAATGAAACACTAATAACGACGACGAGGATGACTACGAGCATCTGACATAGTGGACGAACTTTCAGAACCTGAGCTCGATGCTGCCGATGTTTTAGAAACGAAGGACCGATCGATAGGTGACGAATTTATTGGATGTCATCTCACATGACCTTCAACCACACCAATACTAGTAAACACATGGTTCAGAAATGCTCCGTACGGAAGATGAGGTCTTTTTTCTTCATAACCAAGCTGTTCATTCGGGAAGCTACCAAATGAGCAATATTTACTTGGATATTGTGAGTTATGCACCAGTGAAGACATGCTTCAGTCATTGACAATCGAGTGACATTTGGTTCACGGTGGTACATGTTACTCCCTATAATTGCATTTCTTGTAACAATATTTCCCGGACGAAGGTATTCGTCAAGGATGCCTGAACGTTCTACGTGAAATGTCTCGTTCATATTGATTATAAACGTTCCATATTAATTGATTTCGTTGCGAGGTTTTGACCTCTATATGAGACGTTTTTCAAAGACTGCATTCATTTTTAAAACAACCATAACCTTTATTTTATCAATAAAGGTTTCAAAAGCATTACGTAGATTATCAAATAATGATAATCTAAAATATACTGTTTACACACGACCATTACATAATGGTTTACAATAGAAATATATTACATCGACATATGTTTCTTGAATGCAGTTTTTTTTTACACAATATCATACAAACATGGACTCCAAATCTTGTCCTTATTTTAGTATGCAACAGCGGAAGCTCTTAGTATTCACCTGAGAATAAACATGCTTTAAACGTCAACAAAAATGTTGATGAGTTATAGGTTTAACCTATATATATCAATTCGTAACAATAGATCACAAGATTTCATATTTCAATACACATCCCATACATAGAGATAAAAATCATTCATATGGTGAACACCTGGTAACCGACATTAACAAGATGCATATATAAGAATATCCCCATCATTCCGGGACACCCTTCGGATATGATATAAATTTCGAAGTACTAAAGCATCTGGTACTTTGGATGGGGTTTGTTAGGCCCAATAGATCTATCTTTAGGATTCTCGTCAATTAGGGTGTCTGTTCCCTAATTCTTAGATTACCAGACTTAATAAAAAGGTTCATATTCGATTTCGATAATTCACCCATAGAATGTAGTTTCACGTACTTGTGTATATTTTGTAAATCATTTATAAAACCTGCATGTATTCTCATCCCAAAAATACTAGATTTTAAAAGTGGGACTATAACTCACTTTCACAAATATTTCCTTCCTCGGAAATAAGACTTAGCCACGGATCGATTCACGAACCTATACAAATATGTACATATATATCAAAGTATGATCAAAATATAATTACAACCATTTTTATTATGTTTTAAAGATTTGAGTGTATTAAGTCAGCTGTCCTCGTTAGTAACCTACAACTAGTTGTCCACAGTTAGATGTACAGAAATAAATCGATATATAATATCTTGAATCAATCCACGACCCAGTGTATACACGTCTCAGGATATATCACAACTCAAAGTATATATATTTTTGGAATCAACCTCAACCCTGTATAGCTAACTCCAACATTACTGCATATAGAGTGTCTATGGTTGTTCCAAATAATACATATACATGGGTTGATATGATATGTCAAAACATTTGCATACGTGTCTATGGTATCCGAAGATTACATAATATATTAGAATACATGTATAATACAATATAAGTTAGCTAGGATATGATTTGTATAGATTTGTTAAACATTTCCCGTAGCTAAAAAGATCAAAAATATCCAATCTTGTTTTACCCATAACTTCTTCATTTTAAATCCGTTTTGAGTGAATCAAATTGCTATGGTTTCATATTGAACTCTAATTTAAGAATCCAAACAGAAAAAGTATAGGTTTATTGTCAAAATTTAAGTTACATGTCAATTACTAAAGAGGTAGTCATTTTTGTCGAAAGAACGACATCTTGATGACCATTTTGAAAAACATACTTTCACTTTGAGTTTAACCAAGATTTTTGGATATAGTTTCATGTTCATATGAAAAATAATTTTCCCAGAAGAAAAACTTTTAAATCAAATTTTATCATAGTTTTTAATTATCCAAACCAAAACAGCCCCCGGTTTCACTACGACGGCGTATATCCGATTTTATGGTGTTCATCGTGTTTCCAGGTTTTAAATCATTAAGTTAGCATATCATATAAATATAGAACATGTGTTTAGTTGATTTTAAAAGTCAAGTTAGAAGGATTAACTTTTGTTTGCGAACAAGTTTAGAATTAACTAAACTATGTTCTAGTGATTACAAGTTTAAACCTTCGAATAAGATAGCTTTATATGTATGAATCGAATGATGTTATGAACATCATTACTACCTCATGTTTCCTGGATAAAACTACTAGAAATGAGAAAAATGGATCTAGCTTCAAAGGATCCTTGGATGTCTTGAAAGTTCTTGAAGCAGAATCATGACACGAAAACAGTTCAAGTAAGATTTTCACTCGAAATAAGATTGTTATAGTTGTAGAAATTGAATCAAAGTTTGAATATGAATATTACCTTCAATTAGAAAGATAACCTACTGTAAATAACAAAGGTTCCTTGATCTTAGATGATTACTTGGAATGGATTAGAAAGCTTGGAAGTAGACTTGCAAACTTGGAAGTATTCTTGATTTTTATGAAACTATACTTATGGAATTTATGAAGAACACTTAGAACTTGAAGATGGAACTTGAGAGAGATCAATTAGATGAAGAAAATTGAAGAATGAAAGTGTTTGTAGGTGTTTTTGGTCGTTGGTATATGGATTAGATATAAAGGATATGTAATTTTGTTTTCATGCTAGTTGCCAAATGATGGTTCCCATATGTGTTAGGTGACTCACATGGACTGCTAAGAGCTGATAATTGGAGTGTATATACCAATAGTACATACATCTAAAAGTTGTGTATTGTACGAGTACGAATACGGGTGCATACGAGTAGAATTGTTGATGAAACTGAACGAGGATGTAATTGTAAGAATTTTTGTTAAGTAGAAGTACTTTGATATGTGTCTTGAAGTCTTTAAAAAGTGTAAGAATACATATCAAAACACAACATGTATATACATTCTAATGGAGTCGTTAAGTCTTCGTTAGTCGTTACATGTAAGTGTTGTTTTGAAACCTTTAAGTTAACGATCTCAATTAATGTTGTTAACCCAATGTTTATTATATCAAATGAGATGTTAAATTATTATATTATCATGATATTATAATGTATGAATATCTCTTAATATGATATATACATTAAAATATTGTTACAACGATAATCGTTACATATAAGTCTCGTTTCGTAATTCTTGAGTTAGTAGTCTTGTTTTTACATATGTAGTTCATTGTTAACACACTTAATGATATATTTAAATATCATTTTATAATTTTAAATATAGTGTATCAATATCTTAATATGATACATATATATTTAGTAGACGTTATCATAACGATAATCGTTATATATATCATTTCGAGTTTCTTAACTTAGTAATCTCATTTCTTATGTATATCACACATTGTTAATATACTTAGTGAGATACTTACTCATCATAATCTCATGTCAACCATATATATATGTCTATATATACCACAACATGTAGTTTTTACAATTTTGTAACGTTCGTGAATCGCCGGTCAACTTGGGTGATCAATTGTCTATATGAAACTTATTTCATTTAATCAAGTCTTAACAAGTTTGATTGCTTAACACATTGGAAATATTTAGTCATGTAAATATCAATCTCAATTAATATATATAAACATGGAAAAGTTCGGGTCACTACAGTACCTACCCGTTAAATAAATTTCGTCCCGAAATTTTAAGCTGTTGAAGGTGTTGACGAATCTTCTGGATATAGATGCGGATATTTCTTCTTCATCTAATCTTCACACTCCCAGGTGAAATCGGGTCCTCTACGAGCATTCCATCGAACCTTAACAATCGGTATCTTTTTTTGCTTAAGTCTCTTAACCTCACGATCCATTATTTCGACGGGTTCTTCAATGAACTGAAGTTTTTCATTGATTTGGATTTTGTCCAACGGAATAGTGAGATCTTCTTTAGCAAAACATTTCTTCAAATTCGAGACGTGGAAAGTGTTATGTACAGCCGCGAGTTGTTGAGGTAGCTCCAGTTGGTAAGCTACTGGTCCGACACAATCTATAATCTTGAATGGTCCAATGTACCTTGGATTTAGTTTCCCCCGTTTACCAAATCGAACAATGCCTTTCCAAGGTGAAACCTTAAGCATGACCATTTCTCTAATTTCAAACTCTATATCTTTTCTTTTACTGTCCGCGTAGCTCTTTTGTCGACTCTGGGCAGTTTTCAATCGTTGTTGAATTTGGATGATTTTCTCGGTAGTTTCTTGTATTATCTCCGGACCCGTAATCTGTCTATCCCCCACTTCATTCCAACAAATCAGAGACCTGCACTTTCTACTATAATGTGCCTCAAACGGCGCCATCTCAATACTAGAATGATAACTGTTATTGTAGGAAAATTCTGCTAACAGTAGCTGTCGATCCCAACTGTTTCCGAAATCAATAACACATGCTCGTAGCATGTCTTCAAGCGTTTGTATCATCCTTTCACTCTGCCCATCAGTTTGTGGATGATAGGCAGTACTCATGTCTAGACGAGTCCCCAATGCTTGTTGCAATGTCTGCCAGAACCTTGAAACAAATCTACCATCCCTATCAGAGATAATAGAGACGGGTATTCCATGTCTGGAGACAACCTCCTTCAAATACAATCGCGCTAACTTCTCCATTTTGTCATCTTCTCTCATTGGCAGGAAGTGTGCTGACTTGGTGAGACGATCAACTATTACCCAAATAGTATCATAACCACTTGCAGTCCTTGGCAATTTAGTAATGAAATCCATGGTAATGTTTTCCCATTTCCATTCCGGGATTTCAGGTTGTTGTAGTAGACCTGATGGTTTCTGATGTTCAGCTTTGACCTTAGAACACGTCAAACATTCTCCTACATATTTAGCAATATCGGCTTTCATACCCGGCCACCAAAAGTGTTTCTTGAGATCTTTATACATCTTCCCCACTCCGGGATGTATTGAATATCTAGTTTTATGTGCTTCTTTAAGTGACATTTCTCTCACATCTCCAAACCTTGGTACCCAAATTCTATCAGCCCTATATCGGGTTCCGTCTTCCCGAATATTAATATGTTTCTCTGATCCTTTGGGTATCTCATTCTTCAACTTTCCTTCTTTTACAACCCCCTGTTGAGCCTCCTTTATTTGAGTAGTAAGGTTAGTACGAATAATTATATTCATAGCTTTTACCTGTATAGGTTCTCTGTCCTTTCTTCTCAAAGCGTCGGCTACCACATTCGCCTTCCCAGGGTGGTATCGAATCTCAAAATCATAATCATTCAACAGTTCAATCCACCTGCGTTGTCTCATATTCAGTTGCTTCTGATTAAATATATGTTGGAGATTTTTGTGGTCGGTATATATAATACTTTTGACTCCATATAAATAATGCCTCCAAGTCTTTAATGCAAAAACAACAGCACCCAATTCCAAATCGTGAGTTGTATAATTTTGCTCGTGAATCTTCAATTATCTAGACGCATAAGCAATCACCTTCGTTCGTTGCATTAATACACAACCGAGACCTTGCTTTGATGCGTCACAATAAATCGCAAAATCATCATTTCCTTCAGGCAATGACAATATTGGTGCCGTAGTTAGCTTTTTCTTCAATAACTGAAACGCCTTCTCTTGTTCATCCTTCCATTCAAATTTCTTCCCTTTATGCGTTAATGCAGTCAAGGGTTTTGCTATTTTGGAGAAATCTTAGATGAATCTTCTGTAGTAACCAGCCAATCCTAAAAATTGACGTATATGCTTCGGAGTTTTTGGGGTTTCCCACTTTTCAACGGTTTCGATCTTTGCCGGGTCCACCTAGATACCTTCTTTGTTCACTATGTGACCGAGGAATTGAACTTCTTCCAACCAAAATGCACACTTTGAAAACTTAGCGTACTATTTTTCTTTCCTCAATACTTCTAGCACTTTTCTCAAATGTTCTTCGAGCTCTTGATCATTCTTTGAGTAAATAAGTATGTCATCGATGAAAACAATGACAAACTTGTCAAGATATAGCCCACACACTCAGTTCATAAGGTCCAAGAACACAGCTGGTGCGTTAGTCAATCCAAACGGCATAACCATAAACTCGTAATGACCATAACGCATCCTAAAATCAGTTTTTGGAATATCATCCTCCTTTACTCGCATTTGATGATATCCAGAACGTAAATTGATTTTCAAATAAACCGATGAGCCTTGTAGTTGATCAAATAAGTCATTAATTCTCGGCAGTGGATAACGGTTTTTGATGGTAAGTTTATTCAACTCTCTGTAGTCAATACATAACCTAAATGTACCATCCTTCTTCTTGACAAACAAAACAGGAGCTCCTCATGGTGATGTGCTTGGTCGAATGAAACCACGTTCTAATAGTTCTTGCAGTTGGCTTTGCAGTTCTTTCATCTCGCTGGGTGCGAGTCTGTAAGGAGCACGAGCTATTGGTGCAGCTCCTGGCACAAGATCTATTTGAAATTCAACAGATCGATGTGGAGGTAGTCCCGGTAATTCTTTTGGAAATACATCGGGAAATTCTTTTGCGACGGGAACATCATTGATGCTCTTTTCTTCAGTTTGTACTTTCTCGATGTGTGCTAGAACAGCATAGCAACCTTTTCTTATTAGTTTTTTGTGCCTTCAAATTACTAATAAGATGTAGCTTCGTGTTGCCCTTTTCTCCGTACACCATTAAGGGTTCTCCTTCTTCTCATACAATGCGAATTGCATTTTTGTAACATACGATCTCTGCTTTCATCTCCTTCAGCCAGTCCATGCCAACTATTACATCAAAACTCCCTAACTCTACTGGTATCAAATCAATCTTAAATATTTCGCTACCCAGTTTAATTTCTCGATTCCGGCATATATAATCTGCTGAAATTAATTTACCGTTTGCTAATTCGAGTAAAAATTTACTATCCAACGGCGTCAATGGATAACTTAATTTAGCACAAAAATCTCTACTCATATAGCTTCTATCCGCACTCGAATCAAATAAAACGTAAGCAGATTTATTGTCAATAAGAAACGTACCCGTAACAAGCTCCGGGTCTTCCTGTGCCTCTGCCGCATTAATATTGAAAACTCTTCCGCGGCCTTTTCCATTCGTGTTCTCCTGGTTCGTGCAATTTCTAATAATGTGGCCCGATTTTCCACATTTATAACAAACTACATTGGCATAACTTGCTCCGACACTACTTGCTCCACCATTACTCGTTCCGACACCATTTGTTCCTTTCGTTCTGTTAACCTCTGGTCCGTAGACCTCACACTTCGCCGCGCTATGACCATTTCTTTTATACTTGTTGCAAAATTTGGTGCAGAACCCTGAGTGATACTTTTCACACCTTTGGCATAGCTGCTTCTGATTGTTGTTGTTGTTGTTACGGTTGTTATTGTTGTTGGGATGATTGTTGTAGTTGTTGTTGTTGTTGTTGTTGTGCCGTTTGTTGTAGTTGCGATTGATATTGCGATTATTGGGATAGTTGTTGTTGTTTTGGTGACTTTTATCACCGTTTTCCTCCCACTTTCTTTTGACTAACTTCACGTTGGCCTCTTCGTCCGCCTGTTCTTTAATTCTTCTCTCAATCTGGTTCACTAGTTTGTGAGCCATTCTACATGCCTTTTGTATGGAGGCAGGCTCGTGTGAACTTATATCTTCTTGGATTCTCTCCGGTAACCCTTTCACAAACGCGTTGATCTTCTCTTCCTCATCTTCGAACGCTCTCGGACAGAATAGGCACAATTCTGTGAATCATCTTTCGTACGAAGTAATATCGAATCCCTGTGTTCGTAACCCTCTAAGTTCTGACTTGAGCTTATTGACCTCGGTTCTGGGACGGTACTTCTCGTTCATCAAGTGCTTGAATGCTGACCACGGTAGTGCGTAAGCAGCATCTTGTCCCACTTGCTCTAGATAGGTATTCCACCATGTTAACGCAATACCTGTGAAGGTATGCGTAGCGTACTTCACTTTGTCTCCTTCAGCACACTTACTTATGGCAAATACCGATTCAACTTTCTCGGTCCACGGTTTCAATCCGATTGGTCCTTCGGTCCCATCAAATTCTGAAGGTTTGCAGGCAGTGAATTCCTTGTAGGAGCATCTTACACAATTTCTTGTGCCGTTAGCTGTATTGCTAGATTCAGAGTTATTGTTGGTATGTAGCGCGACCTGTACTGCGGCTATGTTTGAAGCAAGAAAGGCAAGAAATTCCTCTTCGCTCATATTCAAGGTGTGTCGAGTAGTCGGTGCCATTTCCTTCAAAATAGTCAAATGAAACAAGTTAATCATACAGAATATTAAGCGTAGTCAATAGTATCTCGTAGCATAATATGAACTCATTTATAAAAGCTTTTTCTTCATTTTAGCATTTTATAAGTTTAAATTCGGGTACTACCTACCCGTTAAGTTCATACTTAGTAGCTAATATACAATTCAACTACCACAATTCCATATGAAAAACTGATTATAATAATATATCACATACAAATATTCTTCAAACTTACAACTTCGCTATATTACATATAACATGAAATATAGTACACTATGATACAGGACAGTTTTGAAGATAAATCTAGTTAATACGCAAGTTGTTCAGCAAAGGAAATAAAGACACGTAATTCATAAGTCCAGAAACAAGTCATGCATTCTGGTTTTACTAAGACGACTTCCCATCCTTGGTCTTGTGAAAAATAACCGTTATGACCATTGGCTAGGCAGCATGTTGTAATGTCGTCAAAAGGATGAGGGTTTCGTAATGTCCAACAGCCTCGTAATAATCTAAAAACCTTGTTTCTCACCCCAACTACTGAATCCGTCACTTGTGGGAAAGTTTTATTTAAAAGCTGCAATTCGATGTTCTTTTTCTCACTTTGGTAAAAAGCGAACATCAGTAACCCGTAAGCATAACATGCTTCTTTATGTTTCATGTTAGAAGCTCTTTCTAATTCACGAAATCCTATGTTGGGATATGTTGAGTCAAAATAGGTTCTTAACCCGTAGCATAAAATTGCATTTGGGTTCCTCGCATTTAAAGCTTTAAAGAAAACACGGCGTAACTTAAAGTCTCCCCAATGTGATATACCCCACCTATCAAAGAAAAACCTTTTATAAACTAAGGCATTTTTGGAAAGTCTTTCAAATGTTTGACAAGTTAATTTCGCCATAACTAAATGTGCTGATGAATTCTGACCGACTCTAGACAAGATTTCCTCAATCGTATCCTCTGGTAGGTCTTCTAAAATATTCGGTTGTCTACCCTTAACGTCCATTTTGTTTTTATACTGTAAAATAGACAAGGATTAGATTCGTAATAACAAAAAATACAAGCAATTTTTACATAGAACATAAAAGTACAAGCACACTACAATACATTTATTACACAACATGCTCACACCCCTCTAATCTGAATCACTGGTTTCTTCTTCTTCGGATTTGGTTCTTTTTCCTAATTTCCTAGGGATATATGATGTTCCTCTAATACGAGCCGTCGTTTTTCACATTGGTTTAGAAAAACCTGGTGGTTTAGAGGTTCCCAGGTTATTGTCACGATATTGAAAATACGGGTGTTGACGGTACATATAAAGTTCATCGGGGTCGGAATCAGATTTCTCTATTTTGATGCCTTTTTCCTTATTATTTTCTTTTGCCTCATTAAGTTAGGTCGGGGTAATTTCTATAACATCATCGGAATCCTCATCAGGATCCGATTCATCAAAAAATTGGTAATTTTCCCAATATTTTGCTTCCTTAGCGGAAACACCATTGACCATTATTAACTTTGGTCCATTGGTTGAGGATTTTCTTTTATTTGACCGGTTTTCTGTGGTTCCTACTATTCCCCCTCCGGAACCTCTTCTTCTTCCTGTTCCTCTTCTTCTGTTTCCTCTTCTTCCGGTTCCTCTTCTTCCGGTTCCGTTTCCTCTTCTTCCGGTTCTTCGGGAACTTGTGAATCTTGCCAATATATATTCGACTCTTCGTTATTATTAGGTGAGTCAATGAGATTTGTGCTAGAGGTAGACATCTATCACACAATAACAAACATGTTAAGAGATTAATATATCACATAATATTTACATGTTAATAATATATAGTTTCCAACAAAAATGTTAAGTAATCATTTTTAAAGAAAACACGGTCGAAGTCCAGACTTACTAATGCATCCTAACAAACTAGATAAGACACACTAATGCAAATTTTCTGGTTCTCTAAGACCAATGCTCGGATACCAACTGAAATGTCCCGTTCATATTGATTATAAACGTTCCATATTAATTGATTTCGTTGCGAGGTTTTGACCTCTATATGAGACAGTTTTCAAAGACTGCATTCATTTTTAAAACAACCATAACCTTTATTTTATCAATAAAGGTTTCAAAAGCATTACATAGATTATCAAATAATGATAATCTAAAATATACTGTTTACACACGACCATTACATAATGGTTTACAATAGAAATATATTACATCGACATATGTTTTGTTGAATGCAATTTTTTTTACACAATATCATACAAACATGGACTCCAAATCTTGTCCTTATTTTAGTATGCAACAGCGGAAGCTCTTAGTATTCACCTGAGAATAAACATGCTTTAAACGTCAACAAAAATGTTGGTGAGTTATTGGTTTAACCTATATATATATCAAATCGTAACAATAGATCAAAAGATTTCATATTTCAATACACATCCCATACATAGAGATAAAAATCATTCATATGGTGAACACCTGGTAACCGACATTAACAAGATGTATATATAAGAATATCCCCATCATTCCGAGACACCCTTCGGATATGATATAAATTTCGAAGTACTAAAGCATCCGGTACTTTGGATGGGGTTTATTAGGCCCAATAGATCTATCTTTAGGATTCGCGTCAATTAGGGTGTCTGTTCCCTAATTCTTAGATTACCAGACTTAATAAAAAGGGGCATATTCGATTTCGATAATTCAACCATAGAATGTAGTTTCACGTACTTGTGTCTATTTTGTAAATCATTTATAAAACCTGCATGTATTCTCATCCCAAAAATATTAGATTTTAAAAGTGGGACTATAACTCACTTTCACAGATATTTCCTTCCTCGGAAATAAGACTTGGCTACGGATTGATTCACGAACCTATACAAATATGTACATATATATCAAAGTATGATCAAAATATAATTACAACCATTTTTATTATGTTTTAAAGATTTGAGTGTATTAAGTCAGCTGTCCTCTTTAGTAACCTACAACTAGTTGTCCACAGTTAGATGTACAGAAATAAATCGATATATAATATCTTGAATCACTCCACGACCCAGTGTATACACGTCTCAGGCTAGATCACAACTCAAAGTATATATATTTTTGGAATCAACCTCAACCCTGTATAACTAACTCCAACATTACTGCATATAGGGTGTCTATGGTTGTTCCAAATAATATATATACATGGGTCGATATGATATGTCAAAACATTTGCATACGTGTATATGGTATCCCAAGATTACATAATATATTAGAATACATATATAATACAATATAAGTTAGCTAGGATATGATTTGTATAGATTTGTTAAACATTTCCCGTAGCTAAAAAGATCAAAAATATCCAATCTTGTTTTACCCATAACTTCTTCATTTTAAATCCATTTTGAGTGAATCAAATTGCTATGGTTTCATATTGAACTCTAATTTAAGAATACAAACTGAAAAAGTATAGGTTTATAGTTAGAATTTAGGTTACATGTCAATTACTAAAGTGGTAGTCATTTCCGTCGAAAGAACGACATCTTGATGACCATTTTGAAAAACATACTTTCACTTTGAGTTTAACCAAGATTTTTGGATATAGTTTCATGTTCATATGAAAAATCATTTTCCCAGAAGAACAATTTTTAAATCAAAGTTTATCATAGTTTTTAATTATCCAAACCAAAACAGCCCCCGGTTTCACTACGATGGCGTATATCCGATTTTATGGTGTTCATCGTGTTTCCAGGTTTTAAATCATTAAGTTAGCATATCATATAGATATAGAACATGTGTTTAGTTGATTTTAAAAGTCAAGTTAGAAGGATTAACTTTTGTTTGCGAACAAGATTAGAATTAACTAAACTATGTTCTAGTGATTACAAGTTTAAACCTGCGAATAAGATAGCTTTATATGTATGAATCGAATGATGTTATGAACATCATTACTACCTCAAGTTTTCTAGATAAACTTACTGGAAATAATAAAAATGGATCTAGCTTTAAAGGATCCTTGGATGGCTTGAAAGTTCTTGAAGCAGAATCATGACACGAAAACAGTTCAAGTAAGATTTTCACTCGAAATAAGATTGTTATAGTTGTAGAAATTGAATCAAAGTTTGAATATGAATATTACCTTGAATTAGAAATATAACCTACTGTAAATAACAAAGGTTCCTTGATCTTAGATGATTACTTGGAATGGATTAGAAAGCTTGGAAGTAGACTTGCAAACTTGGAAGTATTCTTGAATTTTATGAAACTATACTTATGGAATTTATGAAGAACACTTAGAACTTGAAGATGGAACTTGAGAGAGATCAATTAGATAAATAAAATTGAAGAATGAAAGTGTTTTTAGGTGTTTTTGGTCGTTGGTATATGGATTAGATATAAAGGATATGTAATTTTGTTTTGATGTAAATAAGTCATGAATGATTACTAATATTTTTGTAATTTTATGAGATATAAAGGATATGGCCCCCTTGAATTCTTCCCACAGTGTAGCATACGCCTCGTCAATACCCTTGGCTTGAGCAAGTGTGTTCCACCAGGTTAGTGCGCCGTCCGACAGCGTACATGAGGCATACTTGGTTTTGTTCGTCTCTGAGCAGTTGCTTACACGGAACACAGATTCTAATTTCTCAAACCACCTAGTGAGACCAACCGGCCCCTCAGTACCACTAAAATTGTGGGGCTTGCAGCTTTGGAATTCTTTGTATGTGCACCCATTACGAATGGGCTGGTTAACTGGTGGGGCTTGGGGGTTCATTTCTGCTAAAGCTGCGGCTACTCGTTCAGTGATCATTTCTTTGATCTGTGCTACTGTGGGTGTTGATCTTCCATTGGCCATTGATGTTCTAAACAAAAATTTTGACTCAAGTCAAAATCTAGTATTCAAATAATAATAATAATAATACAGTATATGGTTACCAACGTGGAATCAACACATCACATGTTAATTAAGTAGCGCAAATAGATTCAGATACCACAAAATCATCATACAGTAACATAAATTGAACACCGTACAAGAATTAAACAACACAAAGTTCCATTCATTAATAATAAGTTGCATACATCCGCATAGGTTTGTACAATACATAAGTAATACATGAAAATACAAATGAGATTACATAATGAAATCTAATACAAATGTCCTATGGTGATGGTGGGTGTAGGATGTCCATTACGTGGGTCCTCGAGCTCAGTGACCCGAGCACGGAGGATCTCCACTTCCCTTTTCAGTTCCTCGACAGAGGGAGATGGTGGGACAGGCGGTGCTGATGGTGCAGGTGGTGCTGGTGGTGAGGGTGGTGCAGACGGTCCGGCACCAGAAGTAGATGCTGCGTATCGGGGAGCCTTACGTATGAATGGATCAGCAGGATACGGCACAAGCCACTTATGGGTGGTAACTCTAATCCTCAGTCCATGTGCATTAACGGACGATCTCCCTCCGTTAACCCCAGGAATAACAGTACCGTCGAAACGATACCGCTTCTTCGGCGGGGTAGAGGGTGGCTGCACGGGTGCTTCCTCAGGATCCTCGTCGGAATTCTCGTCACTGGAGTCATCAGAGGATGAGTCGTCGGATGATGAGTCGTCGGAATCATCTGGGGGTGGCTGCACGGGTGGCTCTGCTCGGCCGACCATCATCAGTCGGTATTTGAAAGGCGGGATCGGCACGAGACATCCATCAGGAAGGCGTCGGCACCAATGGTTATGCTCATTACAGAACGGACCTTCCCCAAGTTCCGCGGGAATCACAGCACCACCGGAATGGTGCTGTGGCTCCGAGTGAAATGTCCCGTTCTTATTGATTAAAAACGTTCCATATTAATTGATTTCGTTGCGAGGTTTTGACCTCTATATGAGACGTTTTTCAAAGACTGCATTCATTTTTAAAACAAACCATAACCTTTATTTCATAGATAAAGGTTTTAAAAAGCTTTACGTAGATTATCAAATAATGATAATCTAAAATATCCTGTTTACACACGACCATTACATAATGGTTTACAATATAAATATGTTACAACAAAATAAGTTTCTTGAATGCAGTTTTTACACAATATCATACAAGTATGGACTCCAAATCTCGTCCTTATTTAAGTATGCGACAGCGGAAGCTCTTAATAATCACCTGAGAATAAACATGCTTAAAACGTCAACAAAAATGTTGGTGAGTTATAGGTTTAACCTATATATATCAAATCATAATAATAGACCACAAGATTTCATATTTCAATACACATCCCATACATAGAGATAAAAATCATTCATATGGTGAACACCTGGTAATCGACATTAACAAGATGCATATATAAGAATATCCCCATCATTCCGGGACACCCTTCGGATATGATATAAATTTCGAAGTACTAAAGCATCCGGTACTTTGGATGGGGTTTGTTAGGCCCAATAGATCTATCTTTAGGATTCGCGTCAATTAGGGTGTCTGTTCCCTAATTCTTAGATTACCAGACTTAATAAAAAGGGGCATATTCGATTTCGATAATTCAACCATAGAATGTAGTTTCATGTACTTGTGTCTATTTTGTAAATCATTTATAAAATCGGCATGTATTCTCATCCCAAAAATATTAGATTTTAAAAGTAGGACTATAACTCACTTTCACAGATTTTTACTTCGTCGGGAAGTAAGACTTGGCCACTGGTTGATTCACGAACCTATAACAATATATACATATATATCAAAGTATGTTCAAAATATATTTACAACACTTTTAATATATTTTGATGTTTTAAGTTTATTAAGTCAGCTGTCCTCGTTAGTAACCTACAACTAGTTGTCCACAGTTAGATGTACAGAAATAAATCGATAAATATTATCTTGAATCAATCCACGACCCAGTGTATACGTATCTCAGTATTGATCACAACTCAAACTATATATATTTTGGAATCAACCTCAACCCTGTATAGCTAACTCCAACATTCACATATAGAGTGTCTATGGTTGTTCCGAAATATATATAGATGTGTCGACATGATAGGTCGAAACATTGTATACGTGTCTATGGTATCTCAAGATTACATAATATACAATACAAGTTGATTAAGTTATGGTTGGAATAGATTTGTTACCAATTTTCACGTAGCTAAAATGAGAAAAATTATCCAATCTTGTTTTACCCATAACTTCTTCATTTTAAATCCGTTTTGAGTGAATCAAATTGTTATGGTTTCATATTGAACTCTATTTTATGAATCTAAACAGAAAAGTATAGGTTTATAGTCGGAAAAATAAGTTACAAGTCGTGTTTGTAAAGGTAGTCATTTCAGTCGAAAGAACGACGTCTAGATGACCATTTTAGAAAACATACTTCCACTTTGAGTTTAATCATAATTTTTGGATATAGCTTCATGTTCATAATAAAAAACATTTTCTCGGAATAACAACTTTAAAATCAAAGTTTATCATAGTTTTTAATTAACTAACCCAAAACAGCCCGCGGTGTTACTACGACGGCGTAAATCCGGTTTTACGGTGTTTTTCGTGTTTCCAGGTTTTAAATCATTAAGTTAGCATATCATATAGATATAGAACATGTGTGTAGTTAATTTTAAAAGTCAAGTTAGAAGGATTAACTTTTGTTTGCGAACAAGTTTAGAATTAACTAAACTATGTTCTAGTGATTACGAGTTTAAACCTTCGAATAAGATAGCTTTATATGTATGAATCGAATGATGTTATGAACATCATTACTACCTTAAGTTCCTTGGATAAACCTACTGGAAAAGAGAAAAATGGATCTAGCTTCAACGGATCCTTGGATGGCTCGAAGTTCTTGAAGCAGAATCATGACACGAAAACAAGTTCAAGTAAGATCATCACTTGAAATAAGATTGTTATAGTTATAGAAATTGAACCAAAGTTTGAATATGATTATTACCTTGTATTAGAATGACAAACTACTGTAAGAAACAAAGATTTCTTGAGGTTGGATGATCACCTTACAAGATTGGAAGTGAGCTAGCAAACTTGAAAGTATTCTTGATTTTATGTAACTAGAACTTGTAAAATATATGAAGAACACTTAGAACTTGAAGATAGAACTTGAGAGAGATCAATTAGATGAAGAAAATTGAAGAATTAAAGTGTTTGTAGGTGTTTTTGGTCGTTGGTGTATGGATTAGATATAAAGGATATGTAATTTTGTTTTCATGTAAATAAGTCATGAATGATTACTCATATTTTTGTAATTTTATGAGATATTTCATGCTAGTTGCCAAATGATGGTTCCCACATGTGTTAGGTAACTCACATGGGCTGCTAAGCTGATCATTAGAGTGTATATACCAATAGTACATACATCTAAAAGCTGTGTATTGTACGAGTACGAATACGGGTGCATACGAGTAGAATTGTTGATGAAACTGAACGAGGATGTAATTGTAAGCATTTTTATTAAGTAGAAGTATTTTGATAAGTGTCTTGAAGTCTTTCAAAAGTGTATGAATACATATTAAAACACTACATGTATATACATTTTAACTGAGTCGTTAAGTCATCGTTAGTCGTTACATGTAAATGTTGTTTTGAAACCTTTAGGTTAATGATCTTGTTGAATGTTGTTAACCCATTGTTTATTATAACAAATGAGATGTTAAATTGTTATATTATCATGATATTATGATATATAATATATCTCAGTATGATGTATATACAGTTAAATGTCGTTACAACGATAATCGTTACATATATGTCTCGTTTCGAAATCATTAAGTTAGTAGTCTTATTTTTACATATGTATTTCATTGTTAATACACTTAATAATATATTTACTTATCATTTAACATAAATAACCAAGTGTATCAATATCTTAATATGATTCATATGTACCTAGTAAGACGTTGTTATAACGATAATCGTTATATATATCGTTTTCGAGTTTCTTAAATTAATAGTCTCATTTTTATGTATATAACTCATTGTTAAAATACCTAATGAGATACATACTTATAATAAAAACATGTTAACTATATATATAACCATATATATATGTCATCGTATAGTTTTTACAAGTTTTAACGTTCGTGAATCACCGGTCAACTTGGGTGGTCAATTGTCTATATGAAACATATTTCAATTAATCAAGTCTTAACAAGTTTGATTGCTTAAAATGTTGGAAACATTTAATCATGTAAATATCAATCTCAATTAATATATAAAAACATGGAAAAGTTCGGGTCACTACAGTACCTACCCGTTAAATAAATTTCGTCCCGAAATTTTAAGCTGTTGAAGGTGTTGACGAATCTTCTAGAAATAGATGCGGGTATTTCTTCTTTATCTGATCTTCAAGCTCCCAGGTGAACTCGGGTCCTCTACGAGCATTCCATATAACCTTAACAATTGGTATCTTGTTTTGCTTAAGTCTTTTAACCTCACGATCCATTATTTCGACGGGTTCTTCGATGAATTGAAGTTTTTCGTTGATTTGGATTTCATCTAACGGAATAGTGAGATCTTCTTTAGCAAAACATTTCTTCAAATTCGAGACGTGGAAAGTGTTATGTACAGCCGCGAGTTGTTGAGGTAACTCAAGTCGGTAAGCTACTGGTCCGACACGATCAATAATCTTGAATGGTCCAATATACCTTGGATTTAATTTCCCTCGTTTACCAAATCGAACAACGCCTTTCCAAGGTGCAACTTTAAGCATGACCATCTCTCCAATTTCAAATTCTATATCTTTTCTTTTAATGTCAGCGTAGCTCTTTTGTTGACTTTGGGCGGTTTTCAACCGTTGTTGAATTTGGATGATCTTCTCGGTAGTTTCTTGTATAATCTCCGGACCCGTAATCTGTCTATCCCCCACTTCACTCCAACAAATCGGAGACCTGCACTTTCTACCATAAAGTGCTTCAAACGGCGCCATCTCAATGCTTGAATGGTAGCTGTTGTTGTAGAAAAATTCTGCTAACGGTAGATGTCGATCCCAACTTTTTCCGAAATTAATAACACATGCTCGTAGCATGTCTTCAAGCGTTTGTATCGTCCTTTCGCTCTGCCCATCAGTTTCTGGATGATAGGCAGTACTCATGTCTAGACGAGTTCCTAATGCTTGCTGTAATGTCTGCCAGAATCTTGAAATAAATCTGCCATCCCTATCAGAGATAATAGAGATTGGTATTCCATGTCTGGATACGACTTCCTTCAAATACAGTCGTGCTAACTTCTCCATCTTGTCATCTTCTCTTATTGGCAGGAAGTGTGCTGATTTGGTGAGACGATCAACTATTACCCAAATAGTATCAAAACCACTTGCAGTCCTTGGCAATTTAGTGATGAAATCCATGGTAATGTTTTCCCATTTCCATTCTGGGATTTCGGGTTGTTGAAGTAGACCTGATGGTTTCTGATGCTCAGCTTTGACCTTAGAACACGTCAAACATTCTCCTACGTATTTAGCAACATCGGCTTTCATACCCGGCCACCAATAATATTTCCTGAGATCTTTGTACATCTTCCCCGTTCCAGGATGTATTGAGTATCTGGTTTTATGAGCTTCTCTAAGTACCATTTCTCTCATATCTCCAAATTTTGGTACCCAAATCCTTTCAGTCCTATACCGGGTTCCGTCTTCCCGAATATTAAGATGCTTCTCCGATCCTTTGGGTATTTCATCCTTTAAATTTCCCTCTTTTAAAACTCCTTGTTGCGCCTCCTTTATTTGAGTAGTAAGGTTATTATGAATCATTATATTCATAGATTTTACTCGAATGGGTTCTCTGTCCTTCCTGCTCAAGGCATCGGCTACCACATTTGCCTTCCCCGGGTGGTAACGAATCTCAAAGTCGTAATCATTCAACAATTCAATCCACCTACGCTGCCTCATATTCAGTTGTTTCTGATTAAATATGTGTTGAAGACTTTTGTGGTCGGTATATATAATACTTTTGACCCCATATAAGTAGTGTCTCCAAGTCTTTAATGCAAAAACAACCGCGCCTAATTCCAAATCATGCGTCGTATAATTTTGTTCGTGAATCTTCAATTGTCTAGACGCATAAGCAATCACCTTCGTTCGTTGCATTAATACACAACCGAGACCTTGCTTTGATGCGTCACAATAAATCACAAAATCATCATTCCCTTCAGGCAATGACAATATAGGTGCCGTAGTTAGCTTTTTCTTCAATAACTGAAACGCTTTCTCTTGTTCATCATTCCATTCAAATTTCTTCCCTTTATGCGTTAATGCAGTCAAGGGTTTTGCTATTCTGGAAAAGTCTTGGATGAACCTTCTGTAGTAACCAGCTAGTCCTAAAAACTAGCGTATGTGTTTCGGAGTTTTCGGGGTTTCCCACTTTTCAACAGTTTCTATCTTTGCCGGATCCACTTTAATACCTTCTTTGTTCACTATGTGACCGAGGAATTGAACTTCTTCCAACCAAAATGCACACTTTGAAAACTTAGCGTACAATTCTTCTTTCCTCAATACTTCTAACACCTTTCTCAAATGTTCACCGTGTTCTTGGTCATTCTTTGAGTAAATAAGTATGTCATCAATGAAAACAATGACAAACTTGTCAAGGTATGGTCCACACACTCGGTTCATAAGGTCCATGAACACAGCTGGTGCATTAGTTAAACCAAACGGCATGACCATAAACTCGTAATGACCGTAACGTGTTCTGAAAGCAGTCTTTGGAATATCATCTTCTTTCACCCGCATTTGATGGTACCCGGAACGTAAGTCAATCTTTGAATAAACAGACGAGCCTTGTAGTTGATCAAATAAGTCGTCGATTCTCGGTAGTGGGTAGCGGTTCTTGATGGTAAGTTTGTTCAACTCTCGGTAGTCGATACACAACCTGAATGTACCATCTTTCTTCTTGACAAACAAAACAGGAGCTCCCCACGTTGATGTGCTTGGTCGAATGAAACCACGCTCTAAAAGTTCTTGTAATTGGCTTTGCAGTTCTTTCATCTCGCTGGGTGCGAGTCTGTAAGGAGCACGAGCTATTGGTGCAGCTCCTGGTGCAAGATCTGTTTGAAATTCAACGGATCGATGTGGGGGTAATCCCGGTAATTCTTTCGGAAATACATCGGGAAATTCTTTTGCAATGGGAACATCATTGATGCTCTTTTCTTCAGTTTGTACTTTCTCGACGTGTGCTAGAACAGCATAGCAACCTTTTCTTATTAGTTTTTGTGCCTTCAAATTACTAATAAGATGTAGCTTCGTGTTGCCCTTTTCTCTGTACACCATTAAGGGTTTTCCTTTTTCTCGTATAATGCGAATTGCATTTTTGTAACAGACGATCTCTACTTTCACTTCTTTCAACCAGTCCATATCGATTATCACATCAAAACTCCCTAACTCTACTGGTATCAAATCAATCTTAAATGTTTCGCTAACCAGTTTAATTTCTCGATTCTGACATATATTATCTGCTGAAATTAATTTACCATTTGCTAATTCGAGTAAAAATTTACTATCCAAAGGCGTCAATGGACAACTTAATTTAGCACAAAAATCTCTACTCATATAGCTTCTATCCGCACCCGAATCAAATAAAACGTAAGCAGATTTATTGTCAATAAGAAACGTACCCGTAACAAGCTCCGGGTCTTCCTGTGCCTCTGCCGCATTAATATTGAAAACTCTTCCGCGGCCTTGTCCATTCGTGTTCTCCTGGTTCGGGCAATTTCTAATAATGTGGCCCGGTTTTCCACATTTATAACAAACTACATTGGCATAACTTGCTCCGACACTACTTGCTCCGCCATTACTCGTTCCGACACCATTTGTTCCTTTCGTTCTATTAACCCCTGGTCCGTAGACCTCACACTTCGCCGCGCTATGACCATTTCTTTTACACTTGTTGCAAAATTTGGTGCAGAACCCCGAGTGATACTTTTCACACCTTTGGCATAGCTGCTTCTGATTGTTGTTGTTGTTGTTGTTGCGGTTATTATTATTGTTGGGATGATTGTTGTAGTTGCTGTTGCTGTTGCTGTTGCTGTTGTTGTTGTTGTTGTTATTTTTGGGCCGTTTGTTGTAGTTGCGATTGATGTTGCGATTGTTGGGATAATTGTTGCGATTATTGTTGTAATTGCTGTTGTTGTTGTATTGGTGATTCTTATCACCGTTTTCCTCCCACTTTCTTTTGACTTGCTTCACATTGGCCTCTTCAGCAGTCTGTTCTTTAATTCTTTCTTCAATCTGGTTCACTAGTTTGTGAGCCATTCTACATGCCTGTTGTATAGAGGCGGGCTAGTGTGAACTTATATCTTCTTGGATTCTTTCCGGTAATCCTTTCACAAATGCGTCGATCTTCTCTTCCTCATCTTCAAATGCTCCCGGACACAATAGGCACAATTCTGTGAATCGTCTTTCGTACGTGGTGATATCAAATCCTTGGGTTCGTAACCCTCTAAGTTCTGTCTTGAGCTTATTGACCTCGGTTCTGGGACGGTACTTCTCGTTCATAAAGTGCTTGAATGCTGACCACGGTAGTGCGTACGTATCGTCTTGTCCCACTTGCTCTAGATAGGTATTCCACCATGTTAACGCAGAACCTGTGAAGGTATGCGTAGCGTACTTCACTTTGTCCTCTTCAGTACACTTACTTATGGCAAACATCGATTCGACCTTCTCAGTCCACCGTTTCAATCCGATCGGTCCTTCGGTTCCATCAAATTCCAAAGGTTTGCAGGCAGTGAATTCTTTGTAGGTGCATCCTACACGATTTCCTGTACTGCTAGATCCAAGGTTATTGTTGGTATGTAGCGCAGCCTGTACTGCGGCTATGTTTGAAGCTAGAAAAGTACGGAATTCCTCTTCATTCATATTCACGGTGTGTCGAGTAGTCGGTGCCATTTCCTTCAAAATAGTCAAATGGAACAAGTTAATCATACAGAATATTAAGAGTAGTTAATAGTATTTCGTAGCATAATATGAACTCATTTATAAAAGCTTTTTCTTCATATTAGCGTTTTATAAGTTTAAATTCGGGTAGTACCTACCCGTTAAGTTCATACTTAGTAGCTAATATACAATTCAACTACTACAATTCTATATGAAAAACTGATTATAATAATATTTCGCGTTCAAACTTTTATACAATATTTTACAAACTTACAATACCGCTTATTTTACATAAAGCATGAAATATAGCACACAATAACTTTGATACAAGATAGTTGTGAAGATAATTCTAGCTAGTACACAAGTCGTTCAGCAAAGGCAACAAAGACACGTAATTCATACGTCCAGAAACAAGTCATGCATTCTGGTTTTACTAGGACTACTTCCCATCCTTGGTCTTGTGCAACATAACCGTTATGGCCGTTGATAAGACAGCGTGTTGTAACGTCGTCAAAGGGATGAGGGTTACGTAATGTCCAACAGTCCCGTAATAATCTAAAAACCTCATTTCTTACCCCAATTACCGACTCCGTCACTTGTGGAAACGTTTTGTTTAATAGTTGTAGCCCGATGTTCTTGTTCTCACTTTGGTGAGAAGCGAACATTACTAATCGGTAAGCATAACATGCTTCTTTATGTTGCAAGTTAGCCGCTTTTTCTAAATCACGAAGTCCAATATTCGGATATATTGAGTCAAAATAATTTCTTAACCCGTTGCGTAAAATAGCATTTGGGTTCCCCGCAATATATGCGTCAAAGTAAACACATCGTAACTTATGGGTTTCCCAATGTGATATCCCCCATCTTTCAAACGAAAGTCTCTTATAAACCAAGACATTCTTGGAACGTTCTTCGAATGTCTTACAAACTGATCTCGCCTTAAATAGTTGTGCCGAGGAATTCTGGCCGACTCTAGACAAGATTTCATCAATCATGTCTCCGGGTAGGTCTCTTAAAATATTGGGTTGTCTATCCATTTTGTGTTTTTAAACTGTAAAATAGACAAGAGTTAGATTCATAAAAAAATACTTATTAATACAAGCAATTTTTACATATATCATAAAGCATAAGAACACTATATTACATATATTACACCACACGAATACAACTATCTTATTCCGACTCGCTCGTTTCTTCTTCTTCAGTTTTGGTTCGTTTTGCCAAGTTTCTAGGGATATATGATGTTCCCCTAATACGAGCTGTCGTTGTCCACATCGGTTTAGAAAAACCTGGTGGTTTTGAGGTTCCCGGGTCATTGTTACAACTTAAGAACTTCGGGGGTTGACGATACATATAAAGTTCATCGGGGTTGGAATTAGATTTCTCTATTTTTATGCCCTTTCCCTTATTATTTTCTTTTGCCTTTTTAAATTCAGTTGGGGTAATTTCTATAACATCATTGGAATTCTCGTCGGAATCCGATTCATCGGAGAATTGGTAATCCTCCCAATATTTTGCTTCCTTGGCGGAAACACCATTGACCATAATTAACCTTGGCCGGTTGGTTGAGGATTCTCTTTTACTTAACCGTTTTATTATTTCCCCCACCGGTTCCGATTCTTCTTCCGGTTCCGATTCTTCGTCCGGTTCCGATTCTTCTTCCGGTTCCGACTCTTCTTCCGGTTCCTCTTCGGGAACTTGTGAATCAGTCCACGAATCATTCCAATTTACATTTGACTCTTCATTATAATTAGGTGAGTCAATGGGACTTGTTCTAGAGGTAGACATCTATCACATAATATCAAACACGTTAAGAGATTAATATATCACATAATATTCATATGTTAAAAATATATAGTTTCCAACAAAAATGTTAAGCAATCATTTTTAAAGAAAACACGGTCGAAGTCCAGAATCACTAATGCATCCTAACAAACTCGATAAGACACACTAATGCAAATTTTCTGGTTCTCTAAGACCAACGCTCTGATACCAACTGAAATGTCCCATTCTTATTGATTAAAAACGTTCCATATTAATTGATTTCGTTGCGAGGTTTTGACCTCTATATGAGACGTTTTTCAAAGACTGCATTCATTTTTAAAACAAACCATAACCTTTATTTCATAGATAAAGGTTTTAAAAAGCTTTACGTAGATTATCAAATAATGATAATCTAAAATATCCTGTTTACACACGACCATTACATAATGGTTTACAATACAAATATGTTACAACAAAATAAGTTTCTTGAATGCAGTTTTTACACAATATCATACAAGTATGGACTCCAAATCTCGTCCTTATTTAAGTATGCGACAGCGAAAGCTCTTAATAATCACCTGAGAATAAACATGCTTAAAACGTCAACAAAAATGTTGGTGAGTTATAGGTTTAACCTATATATATCAAATCATAATAATAGACCACAAGATTTCATATTTCAATACACATCCCATACGTAGAGATAAAAATCATTCATATGGTGAACACCTGGTAATCGACATTAACAAGATGCATATATAAGAATATCCCCATCATTCCGGGACACCCTTCGGATATGATATAAATTTCGAAGTACTAAAGCATCCGGTACTTTGGATGGGGTTTGTTAGGCCCAATAGATCTATCTTTAGGATTCGCGTTAATTAGGGTGTCTGTTCCCTAATTCTTAGATTACCAGACTTAATAAAAAGGGGCATATTCGATTTCGATAAATCAACCATAGAATGTAGTTTCATGTACTTGTGTCTATTTTGTAAATCATTTATAAAATCTGCATGTATTCTCATCCCAAAAATATTAGATTTTAAAAGTGGGACTATAACTCACTTTCACAGATTTTTACTTCGTCGGGAAGTAAGACTTGGCCACTGGTTGATTCACGAACCTATAACAATATATACATATATATCAAAGTATGTTCAAAATATATTTACAACATTTTTAATATATTTTGATGTTTTAAGTTTATTAAGTCAGCTGTCCTCGTTAGTAACCTACAACTAGTTGTCCACAGTTAGATGTACAGAAATAAATCGATAAATATTATCTTGAATCAATCCACGACCCAGTGTATACGTATCTCAGTATTGATCACAACTCAAACTATATATATATTTTGGAATCAACCTCAACCCTGTATAGCTAACTCCAACATTCACATATAGAGTGTCTATGGTTGTTCCGAAATATATATAGATGTGTCGACATGATAGGTCGAAACATTGTATACGTGTCTATGGTATCTCAAGATTACATAATATACAATACAAGTTGATTAAGTTATGGTTGGAATAGATTTGTTACCAATTTTCACGTAGCTAAAATGAGAAAAATTATCCAATCTTGTTTTACCCATAACTTCTTCATTTTAAATCCGTTTTGAGTGAATCAAATTGCTATGGTTTCATATTGAACTCTATTTTGTGAATATAAACAGAAAAGTATAGGTTTATAGTCGGAAAAATAAGTTACAAGTCGTGTTTGTAAAGGTAGTCATTTCAGTCGAAAGAACGACGTCTAGATGACCATTTTAGAAAACATACTTCCACTTTGAGTTTAATCATAATTTTTGGATATAGCTTCATGTTCATAATAAAAATCATTTTCTCGGAATAACAACTTTAAAATCAAAGTTTATCATAGTTTTTAATTAACTAACCCAAAACAGCCCGCGGTGTTACTACGACGGCGTAAATCCGGTTTTACGTTGTTTTTCGTGTTTCCAGGTTTTAAATCATTAAGTTAGCATATCATATAGATATAGAACATGTGTGTAGTTAATTTTAAAAGTCAAGTTAGAAGGATTAACTTTTGTTTGCGAACAAGTTTAGAATTAACTAAACTATGTTCTAGTGATTACGAGTTTAAACCTTCGAATAAGATAGCTTTATATGTATGAATCGAATGATGTTATGAACATCATTACTACCTTAAGTTCCTTGGATAAACCTACTGGAAAAGAGAAAAATGGATCTAGCTTCAACGGATCCTTGGATGGCTCGAAGTTCTTGAAGCAGAATCATGACACGAAAACAAGTTCAAGTAAGATCATCACTTGAAATAAGATTGTTATAGTTATAGAAATTGAACCAAAGTTTGAATATGATTATTACCTTGTATTAGAATGATAACCTACTGTAAGAAACAAAGATTTCTTGAGGTTGGATGATCACCTTACAAGATTGGAAGTGAGCTAGCAAACTTGAAAGTATTCTTGATTTTATGTAACTAGAACTTGTAAAATATATGAAGAACACTTAGAACTTGAAGATAGAACTTGAGAGAGATCAATTAGATGAAGAAAATTGAAGAATTAAAGTGTTTGTAGGTGTTTTTGGTCGTTGGTGTATGGATTAGATATAAAGGATATGTAATTTTGTTTTCATGTAAATAAGTCATTAATGATTACTCATATTTTTGTAATTTTATGAGATATTTCATGCTAGTTGCCAAATGATGGTTCCCACATGTGTTAGGTGACTCACATGGGCTGCTAAGCTGATCATTAGAGTGTATATACCAATAGTACATACATCTAAAAGCTGTGTATTGTACGAGTACGAATACGGGTGCATACGAGTAGAATTGTTGATGAAACTGAACGAGGATGTAATTGTAAGCATTTTTGTTAAGTAGAAGTATTTTGATAAGTGTCTTGAAGTCTTTCAAAAGTGTATGAATACATATTAAAACACTACATGTATATACATTTTAACTGAGTCGTTAAGTCATCGTTAGTCGTTACATGTAAATGTTGTTTTGAAACCTTTAGGTTAATGATCTTGTTGAATGTTGTTAACCCATTGTTTATTATAACAAATGAGATGTTAAATTGTTATATTATCATGATATTATGATATATAATATATCTCAGTATGATGTATATACAGTTAAATGTCGTTACAACGATAATCGTTACATATATGTCTCGTTTCGAAATCATTAAGTTAGTAGTCTTATTTTTACATATGTATTTCATTGTTAATACACTTAATAATATATTTACTTATCATTTAACATAATTAACCAAGTGTATCAATATCTTAATATGATTCATATGTACCTAGTAAGACGTTGTTATAACGATAATCGTTATATATATCGTTTTCGAGTTTCTTAAATTAATAGTCTCATTTTTATGTATATAACTCATTGTTAAAATACCTAATGAGATACATACTTATAATAAAAACATGTTAACTATATATATAACCATATATATGTCATCGTATAGTTTTTACAAGTTTTAACGTTCGTGAATCACCGGTCAACTTGGGTGGTCAATTGTCTATATGAAACATATTTCAATTAATCAAGTCTTAACAAGTTTGATTGCTTAACATGTTGGAAACATTTAATCATGTAAATATCAATCTCAATTAATATATATAAACATGGAAAAGTTCGGGTCACTACACCGAGGGTCCTGGGACAAGTGGAGCTGGAATCTCCTGTAGGTCCTCGACTCCGTCTGGGGTGACCACTAAGTCGGGTGGATGGCTACTGGCTCCAGAGGACGAAGCGCCAGAGTCGCTGGAGGGTGTCGAAGACGGGATCTGAGAATCAGCAACAATGGCAGGCGAGGTGGCGGATGAGTCTGAGTCGCTCTCCAAAATGATAACAGGTGGAATATCCGACATCTGAACAAGGAAAAATAACTTTTTCCATGTCAGTAAGTCATAAAGCAAGCACGTATTAGGCAAAGTAACTATGACAGTCTAGATCATCTATAGCGGTAAGTAGCATGGCAATAACGACAAGTATCATGCAATCAAAAGCAGATAATAGCATGCAGTAGTGAAATCATGTAGTAGCATACAGCATATAGCAGTAAAAGTAAGCAGCAACATGCAGCAAGTTCCGCAGAAACAAGTAAACTAGCAAGTTGTAGATTAGTCCTATTAGTGAATTTTACTCGGTCCGGTCTAGACTCACTAATGCAACCTAATTCCCTACAACCAATGCTTTGATACCAAATGTGATGCCCCGTACAAAACCATCGTGTACGAATCATCAACAACAGGATCATTACAAGGTCAAATACTATATGCTGTTTCAAAATAAGTTTGCATTCATAAAATGAAGTGACGTTTTAACCAACGTCGAATGTTTAACAACCAAAAGTATGCTTCTACAAATAGCAAGCAATAATAGTACGTGACCCATAGGTCGTTATAAATACATCGTTTCAAAAGTAATATAGTTTTAATGCAAAATAAACGTTTCATGCGGTGACATCTCTAATAAGCGCAGTGGGTGTCTACAAAGCATGACTAGTACAGCGGAAGCAAGCAATCTTAAGCACCTGAGAAAAACATGCTTAAAAATGTCAACACAAAGGTTGGTGAGCTATAGTTTAAGTATAACAGTAATGTAAGGTAGGCCACGAGATTTCAGTGCTTCAACAGCGTTTCAAAACAGTATGAAAAGTATATGTATAACTGTGGGCACTTGGTAACTAACTTAACGTAAATAACACCCCCTAAAAGTACACTTGGTGAGTGCGTAATTTTACGAAGTATTAAACACCCGTTAAATGCTAGTGCTACTAGCCCAGGTGGGGATGTCAAACCCTATGGATCCATATCTAAGATTTGCGTTCACCGGTTCAAAGACCAATGACTAAACGTTACCGAGCTAAGGGGAAAGTTTATGCCGTTGTATAACCCACACATATATAAAGTTTAAGTACTCATTCCTAGTATGTAAAACGTAAAATGTGCATGTATTCTCAGTCCCAAAATAGTTAAAGTAAAAAGGGATGCTATAACTCACAGTGGAAAGTAGTAAAAGTCGATACGCGGGAATAGTAAGCAAGTGGTTGGTCCGGAAGGTCCTCAACCTAAGTCAAAAGTAATTAAGTCAGTAAATCGTTCCCAAAGGTTTAAAAGTATGTAAATTAGGTCTTAAGTACCATCATCATCATCATTAAATAAAAAGTGTAAAGTAAGTTTCAAGTCAAGACTAGGGTTTGAAATAAAGGCTGACTTCGTTTGGTCGCCACGACCTCTATACAAACTTAAATGAGGTGAGACCAGTGGCCATGGCTCCGTATATGATATTCAGAACCAAACTCATCTTCGTTTAACCGTGGTGTTGGTTTAAGTGCGAGTAGGTCAGAAATTTCAGCACAACGTTAATAGGGTGTAGTGACTTTCGGGAGGCCATAGATCCTAAACCGTAACTCGGATTAAGACGAGGTCTAAACAGAAAATCATATAATCGAACCAAACTAACTGAAAATAAACTTTCCAGTAGCCCAGGTAGTCTGATCAGTTCCAGAAATAGTAAGTAAATGTGTTCCGGTGGGTTCTTGTTGCTTGATGCTCATCACGGTTCTCATCCTTGATGCGTATAGCTTCAAGTGTACAACTCGTTGATGGGTTTACATCATCTTAACCATGGTTTGACCATCATAACACTAGTGTAAGTCTAAGATATGTAGCACTACTCACTTAAGAGTTGTATGAAGGTTGATGAACCAAAGTTACATCAAGATCTTAGATTCGTCACTTACATGAGTTCTAATAGTAATATTAAGCTACAAACTTGAAAGTAAACTAAATAATCAAGATATTAAGTTGTAGAACTTAGATCTTAGCTAGATCTTAAAGATTCTAGACTAGAAAGTCTAGATCTAGTGTTCTTAAGTTAGATCCTAAGTTATAGAACTTGGATCTTCACTTTAATGAAACCAAAAGTTATGAAACTTAGATTTTCAACTTATAAAGTAAGCTTGTAAGCTCTTATTTACAACATAATTAGAAGATCATAAGCTATAGAAACTTAGATTCAACACAAGTGTATGAAGTTATAACTTGAAAGTTATACTTCCATGTTCTTGAACTTATAAAGTTAACTTTAGTTTCAAGAAATATGAGATCAAGATTAACTAGTAATACTTGACCAATTTAACAACATCACAACTTTAAAGTACATAAAATGAAGAGATAAAGTAAATCTACAAGTAATAAGTTCATGGTTGTTAATACTTAGAAAGATTCAAGCCAAGGCTTTGATCTTTTAAGAAAGTAAACCTTAAGTCTACAAACATGAACACAAGTATGATTTTAAAACTCATGAACTTTATATCTTTAAAACATTAAGTGTAGAACCATAAACTAGAAAGTTTAGATTCTTGTTCTTGGTTCTTCATCAAACAAAAGATGAAAGTAACCAAGATTACATGAAGATACAAGTTAGAGAACTTGATCTTTAACAACAACAAGTAATTAAACAAGTAAAATGATGATGATGAGTGTTTATGTTTCGGTTTTCACAAGAAAAAGAAGAAGAAAGAAAAGATATAATGCTTACAAATTCTAGAGAGAAAGTTGAGAGAAAAGTGTAGTAAGTTGTGTGTGTAAAATGAAATGAGACTAGTGAATAAGTAATACAAAAAAAAATAAAACTTGAACTCCCTCCAAGACCATCTTGGCCGACGGTTTGGAGCATCCCAAAGGGGAAATGTCAAAAGCAAACTTTCAAACATGGGAGAATGGTATGAGCTTGAAGAAGTAATAAAGCTAAATGGTGTTGGAATGAGGTGTAAGTATACATGAAACTAGTCTTTACATAACACTAATTAATCTAGTTATATCTTAATGTAATACTTGCATAATAATGGACTAACTTAGTCCATTAAGTGTGTAGGGTGGGCTTCCAAGTCCATGTACATGAGTCCATTAATAAAAGCCCAAGTCTATGTAAGTAATAAATTAAATAAACAAAGCCCAAGTAATTAACTAGTAACATTAGTTAATTAAAAATGACTAATAATAATTAATCATGAACGTAAATAATATCCAAAATACTATTCGTGTAAAGTACGTGTGTCACAAAGACAAATCGGGCATGTAAAGTTAAATACGGTAACAAGTAACACGTATAAGAACACGTTTATTAAAACGCAAGCATTAATAATAAATTATTAATAATTAAACGTTGGAAAATCCAGGGTCGTTACAGGGTGTGTTTGATCATGAGATTTAGTTGTTTAAATGTTGTTAGATGTTAAAAGTGCATGTATTAAATGTGTTACTAGCATCACTAGCTCCAATTTGATGTGTAGGTTGACTTGGAAAGACTCCATAAACTTAATTGCAAAAGTTGTGATTTTGAGTTAGGGTTTGATAGAAGTAAAATAGATTTTTGATGCACCAAATGCTATGCAATGTTGTTTGTAAGTGTTTAGTTGTATTGTATGCATAATTACCTACGAAACGGCGTATTATATGTGTGCATTTAATTCCCAAATCATCAAAGTGCATCTATGAACTTGAAGGCATTTATGGCGAACATTTAATGAACTATCAACTTGGAAATTCGATTTTTGCAAATGATGCTTTTGATTGATGAAATGTGTTTAGTTGTGTTCCTCGTCAAATTACCTTTCCAATGATATAAGATACATGTTCTAAGTGTTTACGGTTTGTGAATTGTGCTTGATTGAAGTTTGGATTTAGACTTGAACAATTAAAACTGACCAGGCACCAGTTCACGTTGATTGCGGCGCGACATTTGTCGTGTTTGGTTTCTGATCAAGCTTATACTTTTACGAAAAATGTTTGTTATGCTACGCACCTCCGATTTACATGTAACTTGTTCTAACATGCTTATATATGATTAAAAACCTCATAAAAATAGTTCGAGACCCGACCCGAACGTGTTGACTTTTTCGTTGACTTTGACCCGACCCAAGGTTGACTTTTAATCAAACTTAACCAAATGTTTGTGCAATCATTCTAACATGCTTTTATGCTTGTACCTTGCATGAAACTTGACAACGTGACTCACATGCTATATTATCAAGTCGTAACAAGCCATAGGACTAATTGAACACTTTGACCAAACGTGTTTACCGATATTGATACAATCTATTTGTTTAGGTTGAGACTAGCATTCTTTCTTGCACACGTTTACATGTGAAGTACTTTTACATTCGTGCACTCAAGGTAAGATCATAGTCCTACTTTTACTCTTTTATGCTTATACGTGGGATAAGAAAACATAAACGATTTATACTTTTATACTTTGAACACAAATACGAAAGCAAAGATACATACGAGTTAGAACAAAATTCCTCAAGTCCAATTATCATCAGTTACACTTGTAGGGTGTAAGCGTGAACTTATGTTGTGTGGCCATACGGGTTTAACGAACCCTCATTCGGACGGTTCGCTACCGTTAGCGAATGAAATATAATTTTATCAGAATAGTGTAGGTTCTAACACTATATGCAGAGGTAAGATTCAGTTAAGCCTTGATAATTAGACGCTCTTGATACAAACACATCTTTTGAGATGTATACGCTTGATAATCAGTTTATACAAAATCATGTGGTTCAAAACATACTTTATACATACACCTATGATTTCACCAACGTTTTCGTTGACAAATTTTTCTATGTTTTTCTTAGGTCCTTAAATACTAGGTGATACATGCTTCCGCACTATACTTTTTGATATTTGCTTGGATGTCGAGTATACATGCATACGTGGAGCGTCTTTTGACTTATTCTTAAATTGTGTCGCATATGTTTCAATTGTACTTTAAACATTGTAATGTAACTAGTGGTCGAACTATTTTGTGAACCTTGAAACATCCTTACTTTTGAAATGAATGCGACATACTTTTGGTCAAACGCTGTTTTAAAGACTTATGACCACGTAACGGGACCTAAGTAGACGGCGCCGTCAATGACGATTTGGTTGGGTCGCTACAGATGTAATCAGAGCGTTGGTTGTAGTGATTTAGAGTTCATTGGTGTCAACCCCGAGTCATAGGGTACATTAGTGAGTCTAGACTACAACCGGCATATAGACTTGAAGTAGGAATTACTTAACTATTTGTGCATTTATACTCGAACTCTTCTATTCATATCTACTCTTATTTCATCTTAATCTCACATTGTTTAATTTGATTGACACGCCACCTTAACTATATGAAATAATGTCGAATACACATATGAATCAGGGTAATATAATTTTCGGGATTATATTACGGTGACTCATATGAACATTCCGACATTATGACATAAAGAATTTAAGGCGAGTCAAGGAAAATTTTCTCTTTATCCTCATTCCATATCACGGTTAGTATTATTGAGAATACTAATCAACGATATTCTTGTGTTTTGAAGGAACAATGCCTCCTCGCCATGTACCACGCCATGAAACACCCGAACAAGCTATACAACGAATGATAGCCACCGCCGTGGATGCAGCCATGGCCGATCACTCTTCCAACAACCACAACAACAATAACAGCAACCACAACAACAACAACAATGGAGCCGATAACTCAAACGAGGGATGCTCCTACAAAGCTTTCATGGGGGGCAAACCTCATACTTTTGATGGGACCAAAGGACCGGTTGCTCTCACTCGATGGTTTGAGCAAACGGAAGCCGTTTTTAGCATAAGCGGTTGCCGGGACCAAGACAAGGTTAAATATTCCACCCACACTTTTGCCGGTATCGCTCTCACGTGGTGGAACACGAATGTACAATAGGTGGGTACCGATAAAGCCCACGCTCTCTCTTGGTCCGATTTGAAAGAAAAGATGATCACCGAATACTTTCCGCGTGAGGAAACCCGAAGGCTCGAACAAGAGCTAAGAACTCTAAAAGCGGTCGGAAACGACCTCAAGGCTTTTAATCAATGATTTTCCGAACTAGCCTTGATGTGCCCAAATCTTGTGAACCCCGAGTCTTTAAGGGTTGAACTTTACATGGATGGTCTTCCAAAGAGAATCAAACACGGAGTAATGTCATCCAAACCCACCAATCATCAAGAAGATTTGAATATGGCCCGCAAATTAATTGAAACAGTGGACGAAATCATAGTACCGTCACCTAAGGCCGAGGATAAGTCGGGTGGCAACAAAAGAAAATGGGAAGCCACTCCATCAAACAACTACAACAACAACTTCACCAAAAAGCCTTTCACCTCCGACGGCAAGAAGAGTTATGCCGAAAACTTGCCATATTGTAACAAGTGCTACAAACATCATATTTTTGGTGAATGTAGCAAACCATTTTGCGTCAAGTGTCAAAGGAGTGGCCACGTGGCCTACGATTGTAGGAATACCGCCCCCGTTGCTCAAAAGGGGCCCAATGCACCAAGACCGGGTGTTTGTTATGAATGTGGCCAACTGGGTCATTATAGGAATGCGTGCCCAAAGAAGAAAGCAAACCCCAATACACGCAGTCGGGCTTTCAACATCAACACCGAGGAAGCCCGAGATGACAATGAACGAGTCACGGGTACGTTTCTTCTCAACAATTCTTATGTCTCTTGCTTATTCGATTCGGGTGCCGATAAGAGTTTTGTATCCAAGGCTTTGAATCATTCTTTTAGCACTCCACCACTCCCACTAGATACTACTTATACCATTGAAGTGCCAACGGGAAAATATTAAATGCCGACAAATTTTACCGGGAGTGTACGTTAAACTTAATGGGTAAAGAGTTTGAAATTGACTTGATACCTATAGAACTAGGGAGCTTTGATATAATCATTGGTATGGATTAGATAGCCAAAACGAAATCTCACATTCTTTGCGATCTTAAAGCGATTCAAATTTCTATCGAGAATGGTGAACCCTTGATCGTCTATGGCGATAAGAGTTGCACCGGACTCAACCTCGTCTCGTGCCTTAAAGTTGAAAAGTACCTTCGTAAAGGTTGTTTCGTGATTCTAGCCCACGTTAAGAAAGTTGAAACCGATGAGAAGCATATCGATGATGTGCCAATTGTTAGTGACTTTTTCGATGTATTTCTCGACGAATTGCCCGGTCTTCCACCTCACCGACCGGTAGAATTCCAAATCGATCTTATTCCGGGAGCCGCACCCGTAGCACGTGCACCGTATTGACTTGCTCCATCCGAAATGAAAGAATTGCAAAGTCAAATTCAAGAACTACTTGACCGTGGTTTTATCCAACCTAGCCTTTCACCATGAGGCGCTCCGATTTTGTTCGTTAAGAAGAAAGATGGATCCCTACGAATGTGTATCGACTATCGTGAACTAAACAAATTGACTGTTAAGAACCGATATCCTCTTCCAAGCATCGATGACCTCTTTGATCAACTACAAGGATCTCGTGTATATTCGAAAATCGATCTCCTCTCAGGTTATCATCAATTAAGGGTTAAGGGGGAAGATGTCTCCAAAACTGCTTTTCGGACTCGTTATGCTAGTTATGAATTTCTTGTAATGCCATTTGGTCTCACTAACGCACCTGCGATGTTCATGGATCTTATAAACCGCGTGTGCAAATCATACCTCGACAAATTCGTTATCGTGTTCATCGATGATATTTTGGTCTATTCTAAAAGAAAAGAAGAGCATGAACAACATCTCCGACTTGTGCTTGAACTCTTGAGACAAGAACGACTCTATGCCAAATTCTCCAAGTATGAATTTTGGTTGGAGGAAGTTTAATTTCTTGGTTATGTTGTAAGTGATTAAGGTATTAAAGTCGATCCCGCAAAAATCGAAGCCATTAGTAAATGGGAGACTCCTACTACTCCTACTCACATTCGTCAATTCTTGGGTCTCACCGAGTACTATCATAGATTCATCGAAAACTTCTCTTTGGTTGCACGTCCTCTAACCGTGTTAACTCACAAGGGAAAGAAATTCATTTGGGCAACCGAGAAAGAATCCGCGTTTCAAATCTTGAAGACAAAGCTAACACCGCTCCTATCTTGTCACTTCCCGAAGGCAATGATGATTTTGTTGTATATTGCGATGCCTCGAAACATGGTTTTGGGTGTGTATTGATGCAACGAAAGAAAGTCATTGCTTATGCCTCTCGACAATTGAAAATTCATGAACGAAACTATACGACACATGACCTCGAACTCGGAGCCGTTGTCTTTGCACTCAAAATGTGGAGGCACTATCTTTATGGAACCAAAAGTACCATCTTCACCGATCACAATAGCCTCCAACACATCTTCGACCCAAAACAACTAAACATGAGACAACGAAGGTGGATTGAAACCTTAAACAATTACGATTGCGAGCTTTATCACCATCCCGGGAAGGCAAATGTAGTAGCCGATGCCTTAAGTCGAAAAGAAAGAGCGGTGCCTCTTCGTGTCCGAGCTTTAAACATCACCATCCACACCAATCTCAATAGTCAAGACGAGGCTCTTAAGGATGAAAACATCTCTCTCGAACACTTGAACATCCTCACCTCTCGATTCGAAGTTAAAGAAACCGGACTCTGATATTTTACCTGAAGAATTTGGGTACCTAGTTATGGGAACCTACGAAGCCTTATTTTAGACGAAGCCCATAAGTCAAGATTTTCGATTCACCTCGGTGCCAATAAGATGTACCACGACCTCAAAGAATAGTATTGGTGGCCGAACATTAAAAGCGACGTTGCTACTTATGTTGGAAAGTGCCTAACTTGCTCCAAAGTCAAAGCCGAACATCAAAGACCGTCCGGACTACTTCAACAACCCGAAATCCCGCAATGGAAGTGGGAAAGGATAATGATGGATTTTATCACCAAACTACCAAAGACGGTGGGCGGTTACGATACTATTTGGGTTATTGTTGACCGTCTCACCAAATCCGGGCACTTCCTAGCCATGAAGGAAACCGACAAAATGGAGAAACTTGCATAACTTTACATTAAGGAGATCGTCACCCATCACGGTGTACCCTTATCGATTATTTCCGACCTAGATGGCCGTTTTATTTCTAGATTTTGGCGTACTTTACAAAAAGTGTTGGGAACGCATTTAGAAATGAGCACCGCATATCATCCACAAACTGACGGACAAAGAGAACGCACAATTCAAACCTTGGAAGACATGCTACGAGCTTGAGTTATCGATTTCGGAAAATCTTGGGACAAGCACTTGCCTCTCGCCGAATTCTCCTACAACAATAGTTATCACGCGAGTATTAACGCCGCACCATTCGAAGCATTATATGGCCGAAAATGTCGTTCACCTCTTTATTGGGCCGAAGTAGGCGACACACAAATCACCGGACCCGAACTCATTCATGAAACAACCGAGAAGATCGTTCAAATTCGAGATAGGCTCCGGACGGCCCGAATTCGTCAAAAGAGCTATACCGACAAAAGACGCAATGACCTCGAATTTCAATTCAGTGATCGCGTAATGTTAAAAGTCGCATCTTGGAAAGGTGTAATCCGTTTCGGGAAACGCAGGAAGGTAAATCCGCGGTATATTGGTCCTTTCGAAATCTTGGAGTGTGTTGGAACTGTTGCTTATCGTTTAGACCTTCCGCCTCAATTGAGCTCCGTTCATCCTACTTTCCATGTATCGAACTTGAAGAAGTGTTTTGCCAAACCCGAACTCGTCATCCCTCTTGAGGAACTTACTATTGATGACAAACTTCACTTTGTGGAGGAACCGGTTAAAATTGTGGACACCTCCGTCAAGACGCTAAAACAAAGTAGAATTCCGATCGTTAAGGTCCTTTGGAATGCTAAAAGGGGACCCGAGTTTACTTGGAAAAGGCAAGATCAAATACAAAAGAAATACCCTCATTTATTCGTGGATTCGGAAACGCAAGATCCCGAGGAAGAAACAACGACTACTACGCCTACTTAAATTTTGGGACGAAATTTCATTTAAGGAGTAGGTAATGTAACATCCTGCCTTTTTCCGTTTACTTTTCATTTAATTATTTAGAGTCCGTTATATGATTATAACATCTTCCGTTAAAACGCGCTTTAAATTATATCGTTTAGGTAATTCACGCACCCGCTTTGAAACTTGAGGGACTAAACTTGCCAATGGACCAAAGTGGTTACTAGGTCAAGGTGGTCAAACCTCATCCCTTCCACTCATTCATCCTCCTCTTTCTCTCTTACTTTCACTTTTTACTCTCAAACACCCAATTCAAATAATCATCATCTAAATCATTTCAAGGAAGCAAACATTAAAACAAATTACATATTCGGAATCCTTGCATCTTCCTCTTCAAATCCATACCAACTTTATTGCATTTGGGTAACTTTCTAAAAATACTAGATTTTGTGTTCTTGATGTTTTTAACTTATAGAAGTGTTAATTAGTGTCTATGGCTCAAGTGTAACATGATTATGTGATTTATATGCTCGATCTCGTTATTTTAGTGTAACTAGCATGAACTTGAAATGGGTGTGTTTGATCTTGAGATTTAGTTGTTTAAATGTTGTTAGATGTTAAAAGTACATGTATTAAATGTGTTACTAGCATCACTAGCTCCAATTTGATGTGTAGGTTGACTTGGAAAGACTCCATAAACTTAATTGCAAAAGTTGTGATTTTGAGTTAGGGTTTGATAGAAGTAAAATGGATTTTTTATGCACCAAATGCTATGAAATGTTGTTTGTAAGTGTTTAGTTGTATTGTAGGCGTAATTACCTACGAAACGGCGTATTATATGTGTGCATTTAATTCCCGAATCATCAAAGTGCATCTATGAACTTGAAGGCATTTATGGTGAACATTTAATGAACTATCAACTTGGAAATTAGATTTTTGTAAATGATGCTTTTGATTAATGAAATGTGTTTAGTTGTGTTCTTCGTCAAATTACCTTTCCAATGATATAAGATACGTGTTCTAAGTGTTTACGGTTTGAAAATTGTGCTTAATTGAAGTTTAGATTTAGACTTGAACAATTGAAACTGACCAGGCACCAGTTCACGTTGATTGCCGCGGCGCGACATTTGCCGTGTTTGGTTTCTGATCAAGCTTACACTTTTACGAAAAATGATTGTTATGCTACGCACCTCCGATTCACATGTAACTTGTTCCAACATGTTTATATATGATTAAAAACCTCAGAAAAATAGTTCGGGACCCGACCTTAACGTGTTGACTTTTTCGTTGACTTTGACCCGACCCAAGGTTGACTTTTAATCAAACTTAGCCAAATGTTTGTGCAATCTTTCTAACATGCTTTTATGCTTGTACCTTGCATGAAACTTGACAACGTGACTCACATGCTATATTATCGAGTCGTAACGAGCCATAGGACTAATTGAACACTTTGACCAACCGTGTTTACCGATATTGATACAACCTATTTGTTTAGGTTGAGACTAGCATTCTTTCTTTCACACGTTTACTTGTGAAGTACTTTTACATTCGTGCACTCAAGGTGAGATCATAGTCCCACTTTTACTCTGTTATACTTATACGTGGGATGAGAAAATATAAACGATTTATACTTTTATACTTTGAACACAAATACGAAAGCAAAGATACATACGAGTTAGAACAAAAATCCTCAAGTCCAATTATCATCAGTTACAATTGTAGGGTGTAAGCGTGAACTTATGTTGTGTGGCCATACGGGTTTAACGAACCCTCGTTCGGACGGTTCGCTATCGTTAGCGAATGAAATATAATTTTATCGGAATAGTGTAGGTTCTAACACTATATTCAGAGGTAAGATTCAGTTAAGCCTTGATAATTGGATGCTCGTGATACAAAAACATCTTTTAAGATGTATACGCTTGATAATCAGTTTATACAAAATCTTGTGGTTCAAAACATACTTTATACATACACCTATGATTTTACCAACGTTTTTGTTGACAGATTTTTCTATGTTTTTCTCAGGTCCTTGAATACTTGGTGATACATGCTTCCGCACTATACTTTTTGATATTTGCTTGGATGTCGAGTATACATGCATACGTGGAGCGTCTTTTGACTTATTCTTAAATTGTGTCGCATATGTTTCAATTGTACTTTAAACATTGTAATGTAACTAGTGGTCGAACTACTTTGTAAACCTTGAAACATCCTTACTTTTGAAATGAATGCGACATAATTTTGGTCAAATGCTGTTTTAAAGACTTATGACCACGTAACGGGACCTAAGTAGACGGCGCCGTCAATGACGATTTTGTCTGGTCGCTACAACGATAGTAAATTCCGTAATGAAAATAAAGAGTACGATTATACGCGTGGTTCGAAAGCTTTGTTCGAAGAAATTGACGCTCGCGACCTTGGTTTTAGAGGATTAGTAAGAATTCTTGAAAAAATGTCCCGTTTGAACACACTGACGTGCTGTATTCTAAAGATGATTGTTTTGACGACCCGACAAAATCACCATTGACGCGCCGTCAACTTAGATACCGTTACGTGGTCATAGTCCCTAATTGAGACGCGTTTGACCAAAATTATGTCGCATTCATTTGAAACGTGTATGACTTGCAAAGTTTTAAGTTACGAAACGGTTCGACAAAGAGTTTAAGTTTACAAAAGTTATAAAGTATAAATGAAAATATAAGTTGAAATCACGAATGCTATCAATAGCGTATGCATGTAAACATTAAGTTTGTATCCAAAGGTGCTATCACTAGCGTATGCATGTATGCTTGACCCCAAGCAAGTAATCAAAGTGTGCGGAAGCATGTATTAAGTAGCCAAGTATGAACCTGAGAAACATATAGAAAACTGTTAACGAAAAACGTTGGTGAAATCATAGGTGTATTTGTAAACGTTGTTTTTGAACCACAAGATTTTGTATACTTTTATTATTCAAATCGTTTGCATTCCAAAGTTGTTGTACGTTCGCGAGCACCCAATTATCAATACTTAACTGTTTTACGAACACCGTTATCATAGTGTTAGAACCTACACTATACCAGAAAATATATTTCATCCGCTAACGGTAGCGAACCGTCCGAATGAGGGCGCGTCAAGCCCGTATGGATCCACATAACATAAGTTCACGTTTACACCCTACAAGTGTAACTAATGATAATTGAATTAAGGATTTTTATTCTAACTCACTGTGGAATGTTTGTTTTCATACTTGTGTTCAAAGCATAAAATTATGATACGTATATGTTTCTCATCCCATAATTTAAAGAGTAAAAGTTGTTGAAAAGGTGGGACTATGATCTCACCGTAGTTGCATGCCAAAGTACTTGAAATTAAATGTTGTGCAAATGAAAGTTGCTTAGCCTTGACCTAAAAAAATAAGTCGTATCAATTACTGGTTATGACACAAGGTGGGTTGAAATGTGTTCAATTAGTCCTATGGCTCATTTTGACTCGATTAATATAGCATGTGAATCAAGTTGTCAAGTTTCACGCAAGATATAAGTATAAAAGCACGTTAGAACGATTGCATAAGTGTTTGGTTAAGTTTGACTAAAAGTCAAACTTGGTAAAATTCAAAGTCAACGGGGTCGGGTCGGGTATCCGACCACTTTTCTTCAATTAGTAATCATATATAAATATGTTGGCCAAGTTTCATGTTAATCGGAGGTGCGTAGCATAGTTAGAATTAAACGTGAAAACGCAAATTTGGACAACCCTTGACAGGCCATCTGGACGGCGTCCAAAATGGCTGGACGATGTCCAGCAGTGAAGGACAGGATGGTGTTCAAGTGGTGGGACGACGTCCAAACACCTGATCTGTTGAAATTGCTGAAATTTCACAAGTCTCGAACCAAAACTCATACAAACACAAATTATGAACCGTAAACACTTAAAATGCATATCATACATCGCTGGAAAGGTATTTTGACGAGAAATACAACTAAACACATATCATCAAACAATTACATCAATTATAATGACCAATTTCTCATCGAATGATTGTTAAAAGCTCATCATTAGAGTTTCAAGTTCGTAAAACGCATTTCTTGATTCAGGAACTTACTACACACATATAATTTGCCATTTCATAGGTAATTACGTATACAATACAACTAAACATTTACCAACAATATTGCAAGGCATTTGATGCATCAAAAGTTCGTTTTAAAATCTATCAAACCCTAACCAAGAATCACAAAATCAAATATCATGTTAATGTGGGACTTTCATGTCATCCAACATACCAAAATGAAGCTAATGGTGCTAGTAACACTTTTAACACATAAGGTTTAACATCTAACAATATTTAACCAACTAAAATCAAAGAGTTAACTAACCCATTTCAAGTGTTCATGCTAGTTACACCAAATAACAAAATCAGGCATACAAATTACAGTTTCATGTTAGACTTGAGCCATAGACACTTACTAACACATTTTTTAGTCGAGAACATCAAGAACAAGAAATCTAGTGTTTTTAGAAACCTTACCCCAAGTAGTGAAATTAGTATCAAAATGTAGAGGATGAAGAGAGGATCACAAATATGTCGTCGAATTTGTTGTGAGCTTCCTAGATGTGAAATGGATGATGAATCTTTGTTGTTGGGGTTTGAGAGAAAAGTGAAAGTATTAAAATGAAAGGTGGGAGGTGAATGAATGGTGGGAGGTGGGTTGGACTAGTTCAACTAGTCACCACTTTGCCCACTTGACAACATTAGCCCCTCGAGTTTGAAAGCGGGTGCGTGAATTAACCAAACAAATTATTTTAAAAATGCTAGAGTAAACGAGAGATGTTAAAATTAAATAACGGAAGTATTAAAACACTAATAACGGAAGATACGAATTTAGATAACAAAAGATATTATCTAAAAAAAAGGACGGGCGTTAAAATAATTTAACGATAAAAGGCGGGTTGTTACAATTGTGTTCCAGAATTGTGCGCTACGTATTTTAGTACCAAGAACTGTGGTGCGGCATAAAAGAAACCGTCAATTGGCGTTGCAGACGAATTTCTATTTACTTACTTTTGGAAGATGAAGAAACTTTTATTGTGTATTAGTTTAATTATGTCTTTTGTGTAATATTTTATTGTGTTTCAGTTTAATTATGTTGTTGTTTTAATATTTTATATTTTATTATGTTGTAGTTTAATTATGATGTTGTAGTTTATTAAATGAATAAAAAATCGCAGTTAATTCCGATTTCTATCAAAGTTACTGAATTAAATCACATTACAACGACGAACATTAGATGCAAATCATACAAAGTTACTGAAATTAAAATCACACTAATAACGACAAACATCCGAACTAGTTGGAAAACTTATTAATGAAACACTAATAACGACGACGAGGATGACTATGAGCATCTGACATAGTGGACAAACTTTCAGAACCTGAGCTCGATGCTGCCGATGTTTTAGAAACGAAGGACCGATCGATAGGTGACAAATTTATCGGATGTCATCTCACATGACCTTCAACCACACCAATACTAGTAAACACATGGTTCAGAAATGCTCCGTACGGAAGATGAGGTCTTTTTTCTTCATAACCAAGCTGTTCATTCGGGAAGCTACTAAATGAGCAATATTTACTTGGATATTGTGAGTTATGCACCAGTGAAGACATGCTTCAGTCATTGACAATCGAGTGACATTTGGTTCACGGTGGTACATGTTACTCCCGATAATTGCATTTCTTGTAGCAATATTTCCCGGACGAAGGTATTCGTCAAGGATGCCTAAACGTTCTACGTGAAATGTCTCGTTCATATTGATTATAAACGTTCCATATTAATTGATTTCGTTGCGAGGTTTTGACCTCTATATGAGACGTTTTTCAAAGACTGCATTCATTGTTAAAACAACCATAACCTTTATTTTATCAATAAAGGTTTCAAAAGCATTACGTAGATTATCAAATAATGATAATCTAAAATATACTGTTTATAAACGACCATTACATAATGGTTTACAATAGAAATATATTACATCGACATATGTTTCTTGAATAAAGTTTTTTTTTACACAATATCATACAAACATGGACTCCAAATCTTGTCCTTGTTTTAGTATGCAACAGCGGAAGCTCTTAGTATTCACCTGAGAATAAACATGCTTTAAACGTCAACAAAAATGTTGGTGAGTTATAGGTTTAACCTATATATATCAAATCGTAACAATAGATCACAAGATTTCATATTTCAATACACATCCCATACATAGAGATAAAAATCATTCATATGGTGAACACCTGGTAACCGACATTAACAAGATGCATATATAAGAATATCCCCATCATTCCGGGACACCCTTCGGATATGATATAAATTTCGAAGTACTAAAGCATCTGGTACTTTGGATGGGGTTTGTTAGGCCCAATAGATCTATCTTTAGGATTCGCGTCAATTAGGGTGTCTGTTCCCTAATTCTTAGATTACCAGACTTAATAAAAAGGGGCATATTCGATTTCGATAATTCTCCCATAGAATGTAGTTTCACGTACTTGTGTATATTTTGTAAATCATTTATAAAACCTGCATGTATTCTCATCCCAAAAATACTAGATTTTAAAAGTGGAACTATAACTCACTTTCACAGATATTTCCTTCCTCGGAAATAAGACTTGGCCACGGATCGATTCATGAACCTATACAAATATGTACATATATATCAAAGTATCATCAAAATATAATTACAACCATTTTTATTATTTTTAAAGATTTGAGTGTATTAAGTCAGCTGTCCTCGTTAGTAACCTACAACTAGTTGTCCACAGTTAGATGTAAAAAAATAAATCGATATATAATATCTTGAATCAATCCACGACCCAGTGTATACATGTCTCAGGCTAGATCACAACTCAAAGTATATATATTTTTGGAATCAACCTCAACACTGTATAGCTAACTCCAACATTACTGCATATAGAGTGTCTATGGTTGTTCCAAATAATATATATACATGGATCGATATGATATGTCAAAACATTTGCATACGTGTCTATGGTATCCCAAGATTACATAATATATTAGAATACATGTATAATACAATATAAGTTAGCTAGGATATGATTTATATAGATTTGTTAAACATTTCCCGTAGCTAAAAAGATCAAAAATATCCAATCTTGTTTTACCCATAACTTCTTCATTTTAAATCCGTTTTGAGTGAATAAAATTGCTATCATTTCATATTGAACTCTAATTTAAGAATCCAAACAGAAAAATTATAGGTTTATAGTCAGAATTTAAGTTACATGTCAATTACTAAAGAGGTAGTCATTTCCGTCGAAAGAACGACATCTTGATGACCATTTTGAAAAACATACTTTCACTTTGAGTTTAACCAAGATTTTTGGATATAGTTTCATGTTCATATGAAAAATCATTTTCCCAGAAGAACAACTTTTAAATCAAAGTTTATCATAGTTTTTAATTATCCAAACCAAAACAGCCCCCGGTTTTACTACGACGGCGTATATCCGATTTTATGGTGTTCATCGTGTTTCCAGGTTTTAAATCATTAAGTTAGCATATCATATAGATATAGAACATGTGTTTAGTTGATTTTAAAAGTCAAGTTAGAAGGATTAACTTTTGTTTGCGAACAAGTTTAGAATTAACTAAACTATGTTCTAGTGATTACAAGTTTAAACCTTCGAATAAGATAGCTTTATATGTATGAATCGAATGATGTTATGAACATCATTACTACCTCAAGTTTTCTGGATAAAACTACTATAAGTGAGAAAAATGGATCTAGCTTCAAAGGATCCTTGGATGGCTTGAAAGTTCTTGAAGCAGAATCATGACACGAAAACAGTTCAAGTAAGATTTTCACTCGAAATAAGATTGTTATAGTTGTAGAAATTGAATCAAAGTTTGAATATGAATATTACTTTGAATTAGAAAGATAACCTACTGTAAATAACAAAGGTTCCTTGATCTTATATGATTACTTGGAATGGATTAGAAAGCTTGGAAGTAGACTTGCAAACTTGGAAGTATTCTTGATTTTTATGAAACTATACTTATGGAACTTATGAAGAACACTTAGAACTTGAAGATGAAACTTGAGAGAGATCAATTAGATGAAGAAAATTGAAGAATTAAAGTGTTTGTAGGTGATTTTGGTCGTTGGTATATGGATTAGATATAAAGGATATGTAATTTTGTTTTCATGTAAATAAGTCATGAATGATTACTTTTATGAGATATTTCATGCTAGTTGCCAAATGATGGTTCCCATATGTGTTAGGTGACTCACATGGGCTACTAAGAGCTGATTATTGGAGTGTATATACCAATAGTACATACATCTAAAAGCTGTGTATTGTACGAGTACGAATACGGGTGCATACGAGTAGAATTGTTAATGAAACTGAACGAGGATGTAATTGTAAGCATTTTTGTTAAGTAGAAGTACTTTGATATGTGTCTTGAAGTCTTTCAAAAGTGTAAGAATACATATCAAAACACAACATGTATATACATTCTAATAGAGTCGTTAAGTCTTCGTTAGTCGTTACATGTAAGTGTTGTTTTGAAACCTTTAAGTTAACGATCTCAATTAATGTTGTTAACCCAATGTTTATTATATCAAATGAGATGCTAAATTATTATATTATCATGATATTATGATGTATGAATATCTCTTAATATGATATATACATTAAAATATCGTTACAACGATAATCGTTACATATAAGTCTCGTTTCGTAATTCTTGAGTTAGTAGTCTTGTTTTTACATATGTAGTTCATTGTTAACACACTTAATGATATATTTAAATATCATTTTATCATGTTAAATATAGTGTATCAATATCTTAATATGATACATATATATTTTGTAGACGTTATCATAACGATAATCGTTATATATATCATTTTGAGTTTCTTAACTTAGTAATCTCATTTCTTATGTATATCACACATTGTTAATATACTTAGTGAGATACTTACTCATTATAATCTCATGTCAACCATATATATATGTCTATATATATCACAACATGTAGTTTTTACAATTTTGTAACATTCGTGAATCGCCGGTCAATTTGGGTGATCAATTGTCTATATGAAACTTATTTCATTTAATCAAGTCTTAACAAGTTTGATTGCTTAACACGTTGGAAACATTTAGTCATGTAAATATCAATCTCAATTAATATATATAAACATGGAAAAGTTCGGGTCACTACAGTACCTACCCGTTAAATAAATTTCGCCCCGAAATTTTAAGCTGTTGAAGGTGTTGACGAATCTTCTGGAAAAAGATGCGGGTATTTCTTCTTCATCTGATCTTCACACTCCCAGGTGAACTTGGGTCCTCTATATGCATTCCATCGAACCTTAACAATCGGTATCTTGTTTTGCTAAAGTCTCTTAACCTCACGATCCATTATTTCGACGGGTTCTTCAATGAACTAAAGTTTTTCATTGATTTGGATTTCGTCCAATGGAATAGTGAGATCTTATTTAGCAAAATATTTCTTCAAATTCGAGATGTGGAAAGTGTTATGTACCGCCGCGAGTTGTTGAGGTAGCTCCAGTTGGTAAGCTACTGGTCCAACACGATCTATAATCTTGAATGGTCCAATGTACCTTGGATTTAGTTTCCCCCGTTTACCAAATCTAACAACGCCTTTCCAAGGTGAAACCTTAAGCATGACCATTTCTCTAATTTCAAACTCTATATCTTTTCTTTTACTGTCCGCGTAGCTCTTTTGTCGACTCTGGGCGGTTTTCAATCGTTGTTGAATTTGGATGATTTTCTCGGTAGTTTCTTGTATTATCTCCGGACCCGTAATCTGTCTATCCCCCACTTCATTCCAACAAATCGGAGACCTGCACTTTCTACCATAAAGTGCCTCAAATGGTGCCATCTCAATACTAGAATGATAACTGTTGTTGTAGGAAAATTCTGCTAACGGTAGGTGTCGATCCCAACTGTTTCCGAAATCAATAACACATGCTCGTAGCATGTCTTCAAGCGTTTGTATCGTCCAATCGCTCTACCCATCAGTTTGTGGATGATAGGCAGTACTCATGTCTAGACGAGTTCCCAATGTTTGTTGCAATATCTGCCAGAACCTTGAAACAAATCTACCATCCCTATCAGAGATAATAGAGACGGGTATTCCATGTCTGGAGACAACCTCCTTCAAATACAATCGCGCTAACTTCTCCATTTTGTCATCTTCTCTCATTGGCAGGAAGTGTGCTGACTTGGTGAGACGATCAACTATTACCCAAATAGTATCATAACCACTTGCAGTCCTTGGCAATTTAGTAATGAAATCCATGGTAATGTTTTCCCATTTCCATTCCAGGATTTCAGGTTGTTGTAGTAGACCTGATGGTTTCTGATGTTCAGCTTTGACCTTAGAACACGTCAAACATTCTCCTACATATTTAGCAATATCGGCTTTCATACCCGGCCACCAAAAGTGTTTATTGAGATCTTTATACATCTTCCCCACTCCGGGATGTATTGAATATCTAGTTTTATGTGCTTCTTTAAGTGACATTTCTCTCACATCTCCAAACCTTGGTACCCAAATTCTATCAGCCCTATATCGGGTTCCGTCTTCCCGAATATTAATATGTTTCTCTGATCCTTTGGGTATCTCATTCTTCAACTTTCCTTCTTTTACAACCCCCTGTTGAGCCTCCTTTATTTGAGTAGTAAGGTTAGTACGAATAATTATATTCATATCTTTTACCTGTATAGGTTCTCCGTCCTTTCTTCTCAAAGCGTCGGCTACCACATTCGCCTTCCCAGGGTGGTATCGAATCTCAAAATCATAATCATTCAACAGTTCAATCCACCTGCGTTGTCTCATATTCAGTTGCTTCTGATTAAATATATGTTGGAGATTTTTGTGGTCGGTATATATAATACTTTTGACTCCATATAAATAATGCCTCCAAGTCTTTAATGCAAAAACAACAGCACCCAATTCCAAATCGTGAGTTGTATAATTTTGCTCGTGAATCTTCAATTATCTAGACGCATAAGCAATCACCTTCGTTCGTTGCATTAATACACAACCGAGACCTTGCTTTGATGCGTCACAATAAATCGTAAAATCATCATTTCCTTCAGGCAATGACAATATTGGTGCCGTAGTTAGCTTTTTCTTCAATAACTGAAACGCCTTCTCTTGTTCATCCTTCCATTCAAATTTCTTCCCTTTATGCGTTAATGCAGTCAAGGGTTTTGCTATTTTGGAGAAATCTTAGATGAATCTTCTGTAGTAACCAGCCAATCCTAAAAATTGACGTATATGCTTCGGAGTTTTTGGGGTTTCCCACTTTTCAACGGTTTCGATCTTTGCCGGGTCCACCTAGATACCTTCTTTGTTCACTATGTGACCGAGGAATTGAACTTCTTCCAACCAAAATGCACACTTTGAAAACTTAGCGTACCATTTTTCTTTCCTCAATACTTCTAGCACTTTTCTCAAATGTTCTTCGAGCTCTTGATCATTCTTTGAGTAAATAAGTATGTCATCGATGAAAACAATGACAAACTTGTCAAGATATAGCCCACACACTCGGTTTATAAGGTCCAAGAACACAGCTGGTGCGTTAGTCAATCCAAACGGCATAACCATAAACTCGTAATGACCATAACGCTTCCTAAAAGCAGTTTTTTTTAATATCATCCTCCTTTACTCGCATTTGATGATATCCAAAACGTAAATCGATTTTTGAATAAACCGATGAGCCTTGTAGTTGATCAAATAAGTCGTCAATTCTCGGCAGTGGATAACGGTTTTTGATGGTAAGTTTATTCAACTCTCTGTAGTCAATACACAACCTAAATGTACCATCCTTCTTCTTGACAAATAAAATAGGAGCTCCTCATGGTGATGTGCTTGGTCGAATGAAACCACGTTCTAATAGTTCTTGCAGTTGGCTTTGCAGTTCTTTCATCTCGCTGGGTGCGAGTCTGTAAGGAGCACGAGCTATTGGTGAAACTCCTGGCACAAGAATTATTTGAAATTCAACAGATCGATGTGGAGGTAGTCCCGGTAATTCTTTTGGAAATACATCGGGAAATTCTTTTGCGACGGGAACATCATTGATGCTCTTTTCTTCAGTTTGTACTTTCTCGACGTGTGCTAGAACAGCATAGCAACCTTTTCTTATTAGTTTTTGTGCCTTAAAATTACTAATAAGATGTAGTTTCGTGTTGCCCTTTTCTCCGTACACCATTAAGGGTTCTCCTTCTTCTCATATAATGCGAATTGCATTTTGTAACATACGATCTCTGCTTTCAACTCCTTCAGCCAGTCCATGCCAACTATTACATCAAAACTCCCTAACTCTACTGGTATCAAATCAATCTTAAATATTTCACTACCCAGTTTAAGTTCTCGATTCCGGCATATATAATCTGCTGAAATTAATTTACCGTTTGCTAATTCGAGTAAAAATTTACTATCCAATGGCGTCAATGGACAACTTAATTTAGCACAAAAATCTCTACTCATATAGCTTCTATCCGCACTTGAATCAAATAAAACGTAAGCAGATTTATTGTCAATATGAAATGTACCCGTAACAAGCTCCGGGTCTTCCTGTGCCTCTGCCGCATTAATATTGAAAACTCTTCCGCGGCCTTTTCCATTCGTGTTCTCCTGGTTCAGGCAATTTCTAATAATGTGGCCCAGTTTTCCACATTTATAACAAACTACATTGGCATAACTTGCTCCGGCACTACTTGCTCTGTCATTACTCGTTCCGACACCATTTGTTCCTTTCGTTCTGTTAACCTCTTGTCCGTAGACCTCACACTTCGCCGCGCTATGACCATTTCTTTTATACTTGTTTCAAAATTTGGTGCAGAACCCCGAGTGATACTTTTCACACCTTTGGCATAGCTGCTTCTGATTGTTGTTGTTGTTGCGGTGGTTATTGTTGTTGGGATGATTGTTGTAGTTGTTGTTGTTGTTGTGCCATTTGTTGTAGTTGCGATTGATGTTGCAATTGTTGGAATAGTTGTTGTTGTTTTGGTGACTCTTATCACCGTTTTCCTCCCACTTTCTTTTGACTAACTTCACGTTGGCCTCTTCGGCCGCCTGTTCTTTAATTCTTCTCTCAATCTGGTTCACTAGTTTGTGAGCCATTCTACATGCCTTTTGTATGGAGGCAGGCTCGTATGAACTTGTATCTTCTTGGATTCTCTCTGGTAACCCTTTCACAAACGCGTCGATCTTCTCTTCCTCATCTTCGAACGCTCTCGGACACAATAGGCACAATTTTGTGAATCGTCTTTCGTACGAAGTAATATCGAATCCCTGTGTTCGTCACCCTCTAAGTTCTGACTTGAGCTTATTGACCTCGGTTCTGGGACGGTACTTCTCGTTCATCAAGTGCTTGAATGCTGACCACGGTAGTGCTTAAGCAGCATCTTGTCCCACTTGCTCTAGATAGGTATTCCACCATGTTAACGCAATATCTGTGAAGGTATGCGTAGCGTACTTCACTTTGTCTCCTTCAGCACACTTACTTATGGAAAACATCGATTCAACTTTCTCGGTCCACCGTTTCAATCCGATTGGTCCTTCGGTCCCATCAAATTCTGAAGGTTTGCAGGCAGTGAATTCCTTGTAGGAGCATCCTACACGATTTCTTGTGCCGTTAGCTGTATTGCTAGATTCAGAGTTATTGTTGGTATGTAGCGTGGCCTGTACTGCGGCTATGTTTGAAGCAAGAAAGGCACGAAATTCCTCTTCGCTCATATTCAAGGTGTGTCGAGTAGTCGGTGCCATTTCTTTCAAAATAGTCAAATGAAACAAGTTAATCATACAGAATATTAAGAGTAGTCAATAGTATCTCGTAGCATAATATGAACTTATTTATAAAAGCTTTTTCTTCATATTAGCGTTTTATAAGTTTAAATTCGGGTACTACCTACTCGTTAAGTTCATACTTAGTAGCTAATATACAATTCAACTACCACAATTCCATATGAAAAACTGATTATAATAATATATCACATACAAATATTCTTCAAACTTACAACTTCGCTATATTACATATAACATGAAATATAGTACACTATGATACAGGACAGTTTTGAAGATAAATCTAGTTAATACGCAAGTTTTTCAGCAAAGGAAATAAAGACACGTAATTCATAAGTCCAGAAACAAGTCATGCATTCTGGTTTTACTAAGACGACTTCCCATCCTTGGTCTTGTGGAAAATAATCGTTATGACCATTGGCTAGGCAGCATGTTGTAATGTCGTTAAAAGGATGAGGGTTTCGTAATGTCCAACAGCCTCGTAATAATCTAAAAACCTTGTTTCTCACCCCAACTACTGAATCCATCACTTGTGGGAAAGTTTTATTTAAAAGCTGCAATCCGATGTTCTTTTTCTCACTTTGGTAAGAAGCAAACATCACTAACCCGTAAGCATAACATGCTTCTTTATGTTGCATGTTAGAAGCTCTTTCTAATTCACGAAATCCTATGTTGGGATATGTTGAGTCAAAATAGGTTCTTAACCCGTAGCATAAAATTGCATTTGGGTTCCCCGCATTTAAAGCTTTAAAGAAAACACGGCGTAACTTAAAGTCTCCCCAATGTGATATACCCCACCTATCAAAGAAAAGCCTTTTATAAACTAAGGCATTTCTGGAAAGTCTTTTAAATTTTTGACAAGTTAATTTCGCCATAACTAAATGTGCTGATGAATTCTGACCGACTCTAGACAAGATTTCCTCAATCATATCCTCTGGTAGGTCTTCTAAAATATTCGGTTGTCTACCCTTAACGTCCATTTTGTTTTTATACTGTAAAATAGACAAGGATTAGATTCGTAATAACAAACAATACACGCAATTTTTACATAGAACATAAAAGTACAAGCACACTACAATACATTTATTACACAACATGCTCACACCCCTCTAATCTGAATCACTGGTTTCTTCTTCTTCTTCGGACTTGGTTCTTTTTCCTAATTTTCTAGGGATATATGATGTTCCTCTAATACGAGCCGTCGTTTTCCACATTGGTTTAGAAAAGCCTGGTGGTTTAGAGGTTCCCGGGTTATTGTCACGATATTGAAAATACGGGTGTTGACGGTACATATAAAGTTCATCGGGGTCGGAATCAGATTTCTCTATTTTGATGCCTTTTCCCTTATTATTTTCTATTGCCTCATTAAATTGGGTCGGGGTAATTTCTATAACATCATCAGAATCCTCATCAGGATCCGATTCATCAAAAAATTGGTAATTTTCCCAATATTTTGCTTCCTTAGCGGAAACACCATTGACCATTATTAACTTTGGTCCATTGGTTGAGGATTTTCTTTTATTTGACCAGTTTTCTGTGGTTCCTACTATTCCCCCTCCGGAACCTCTTCTTCTTCCGGTTCCTCTTCTTCTGGTTCCTCTTCTTCTGGTTCCACTTCTTCCGGTTCTTCGGGAACTTGTGAATCTTGCCAGTATATATTCGACTCTTCGTTATTATTAGGTGAGTCAATGGGATTTGTGCTAGAGGTAGACATCTATCACACAATAACAAACATGTTAAGAGATTAATATATCATATAATATTTACATGTTAATAATAAATAGTTTCCAACAAAAATGTTAAGCAATCATTTTTAAAGAAAACACGGTCGAAGTCCAGACTCACTAATGCATCCTAACAAACTAGATAAGACATACTAATGCAAATTTTCTGGTTGTCTAAGACCAACGCTCGGATACCAACTGAAATGTCACGTTCATATTGATTATAAACGTTCCATATTAATTGATTTCGTTGCGAAGTTTTGACCTCTATATGAGACGTTTTTCAAAGACTGCATTCATTTTTAAAACAACCATAACCTTTATTTTATCAATAAAGGTTTCAAAAGCATTACATAGATTATCAAATAATGATAATCTAAAATATACTGTTTACACACGACCATTACATAATGGTTTACAATAGAAATATATTACATCGACATATGTTTCTTGAATGCAGTTTTTTTTACACAATATCATACAAACATGGATTCCAAATCTTGTCCTTATTTTAGTATGCAACAGCGGAAGCTCTTAGTATTCACCTGAGAATAAACATGCTTTAAACGTCAATAAAAATGTTGGAAAGTTATTGGTTTAACATATATATATCAAATCGTAACAATAGATCACAAGATTTCATATTACACATCCCATACATAGAGATAAAAATCATTCATATGGTGAGCACCTGGTAACCGACATTAACAAGATGCATATATAAGAATATCCCCATCATTCCGGGACACCCTTCGGATATGATATAAATTTCGAAGTACTAAAGCATTCGGTACTTTGGATGGGGTTTGTTAGGCCCAATAGATCTATCTTTAGGATTCGCGTCAATTAGGGTGTCTGTTCCCTAATTCTTAGATTACCAGACTTAATAAAAAGGGGCATATTCGATTTCGATAATTCAACCATAGAATGTAGTTTCACGTACTTGTATCTATTTTGTAAATCATTTATAAAACTTGCATGTATTCTCATCCCAAAAATTTTAGATTTTAAAAGTGGGACTATAACTCACTTTCACAGATATTTCCTTCCTCGAAAATAAGACTTGGCCACGGATCGATTCATGAACCTATGCAAATATGTACATATATATCAAAGTATGATCAAAATATAATTACAACCATTTTTATTATGTTTTAAAGATTTGAGTGTATTAAGTCAGCTGTCCTCCTTAGTAACCTACAACTAGTTGTCCACAGTTAGATGTACAGAAATAAATCGATATATAATATCTTGAATCAATCCACGACCCAGTGTATACACGTCTCAGGCTATATCACAACTCAAAGTATATATATTTTTGGAATCAACCTCAACCCTGTATAACTAACTCCAACATTACTACATATAGAGTGTCTATGGTTGTTCCAAATAATATATATACATGGATCGATATGATATGTCAAAACATTTGCATACGTGTCTATGGTATCCCAAGATTACATAATATATTAGAATACATGTATAATACAATATAAATTAGCTAGGATATGATTTGTATAGATTTGTTAAGCATTTCCTATAGCTAAAAAGATCAAAAATATCTAATCTTGTTTTACCCATAACTTCTTCATTTTAAATCCGTTTTGAGTGAATCAAATTGCTATGGTTTCATATTGAACTCTAATTTAAGAATCCAAATAGAAAAATTATAGATTTATAGTCGGAATTTAAGTTACATGTCATTTACTAAAGAGGTAGTCATTTCCGTCGAAAGAACGACATCTTGATGACCATTTTGAAAAACATACTTTCACTTTGAGTTTAACCAAGATTTTTGGATATAGTTTCATGTTCATATGAAAAATCATTTTCCCAGAAAAACAATTTTTAAATCAAAGTTTATCACAGTTTTTAATTATCCAAACCAAAACAGCCCCCGGTTTCACTACGATGGTGTATATCCGATTTTATGGTGTTCATCGTGTTTCCAGGTTTTAAATCATTAAGTTAGCATATCATATAGATATAGAACATGTATTTAGTTGATTTTAAAAGTCAAGTTAGAAGGATTAACTTTTGTTTGCGAACAAGTTTAGAATTAACTAAACTATGTTCTAGTGATTACAAGTTTAAACCTTCGAATAAGATAGCTTTATATGTATGAATCGAATGATATTATGAACATCATTACTACTTCAAGTTTTCTGGATAAAACTACTGTAAATAATAAAAATGGATCTAGCTTCAAAGGATCCTTGGATGGCTTGAAAGTTCTTGAAGCAGAATCATGACACGAAAATAGTTCAAGTAAGATTTTCACTCGAAATAAGATTGTTATAGTTGTAGAAATTGAATCAAAGTTTGAATATGAATATTACCTTAAATTAGAAAGATAACCTACTGTAAATAACAAAGGTTCCTTGATCTTAGATTTGTAGTGACCCGAACTTTTCCATGTTTATATATATTAATTGAGATTGATATTTACATGATTAAATGTTTCCAACATGTTAAGCAATCAAACTTGTTAAGACTTGATTAATTGAAATATGTTTCATATAGACAATTGACCACCCAAGTTGATCGGTGATTCACGAACGTTAAAACTTGTAAAAACTATATGATGACATATATATGGATATATATATATAGTTAACATGATACTATGATAAGAAAACATATCATAAAGTATATTAACAATGAACTACATATGTAAAAACAAGACTACTAACTTAATGATTTTTAAACGAGACATATATGTAACGATTATCGTTGTAAAGACATTTAATGTATATATATCATATTAAGAGATATTCATACATGATAATATCATGATAATATAATAATTTAAAATCTCATTTGATATTATAAACATTGGGTTAACAACATTTAACAAGATCGTTAACCTAAAGGTTTCAAAACAACACTTACATGTAACGACTCAGTTAAAATGTATATACATGTAGTGTTTTAATATGTATTTATACACTTTTGAAAGACTTCAATACACTTATCAAAATACTTCTACTTAACAAAAATGCTTACAATTACATCCTCGTTCAGTTTCATCAACAATTCTACTCGTATGCACCCGTATTCGTACTCGTACAATACACAGCTTTTAGATGTATGTACTATTGGTATATACACTCCAATGATCAGCTCTTAGCAGCCCATGTGAGTCACCTAACACATGTGGGAACCATCATTTGGCAACTAGCATGAAATATCTCATAAAATTACAAAAATATGAGTAATCATTCATGACTTATTTACATGAAAACAAAATTACATATCCTTTATATCTAATCCATACACCAACGACCAAAAACACCTACAAACACTTTCATTCTTCAATTTTCTTCATCTAATTGATCTCTCTCAAGTTCTATCTTCAAGTTCTAAGTGTTCTTCATAAATTCCAAAAGTTCTAGTTTCATAAAATCAAGAATACTTTCAAGTTTGCTAGCTCACTTCCAATCTTGTAAGGTGATCATCCAACCTCAAGAAATCTTTGTTTCTTACAGCAGGTTATCATTCTAATACAAGGTAATAATCATATTCAAACTTTGGTTCAATTTCTATAACTATAACAATCTTATTTCAAGTGATGATCTTACTTGAACTTGTTTTCGTGTCATAATTCTGCTTCAAGAACTTCGAGCCATCCAAGGATCCATTGAAGCTAGATCCATTTTTCTCTTTTTCAGTAGGTTTATCCAAGGAAATTAAGGTAGTAATGATGTTCATAACATCATTCAATTCATACATATAAAGCTATCTTATTCGAAGGTTTAAACTTGTAATCACTAGAACATAGTTTAGTTAATTCTAAACTTGTTCGCAAACAAAAGTTAATCCTTCTAACTTGACTTTTAAAATCAACTAAACACATGTTCTATATCTATATGATATGCTAACTTAATGATTTAAAACCTGGAAACACGAAAAACACCGTAAAACCGGATTTACGCCGTCGTAGTAACACCGCGGGCTGTTTTGGGTTAGTTAATTAAAAACTATGATAAACTTTGATTTAAAAGTTGTTATTCTGAGAAAATGATTTTTATTATGAACATGAAACTATATCCAAAAATTATGGTTAAACTCAAAGTGGAAGTATGTTTTCTAAAATGGTCATCTAGACGTCGTTCTTTCGACTGAAATGACTACCTTTACAAAAACGACTTGTAACTTATTTTTCCGACTATAAACCTATAATTTTTCTGTTTAGATTCATAAAATAGAGTTCAATATGAAACCATAGCAATTTGATTCACTCAAAACGGATTTAAAATGAAGAAGTTATGGGTAAAACAAGATTGGATAATTTTTCTCATTTTAGCTACGTGAAAATTGGTAACAAATCTATTCCAACCATAACTTAATCAACTTGTATTGTATATTATGTAATCTTGAGATACCATAGACACGTATACAATGTTTCGACCTATCATGTCGACACATCTATATATATTTCGGAACAACCATAGACACTCTATATGTGAATGTTGGAGTTACCTATACAGGGTTGAGGTTGATTCCAAAATATATATAGTTTGAGTTGTGATCAATACTGAGATACGTATACACTGGGTCGTGGATTGATTCAAGATAATATTTATCGATTTATTTCTGTACATCTAACTGTGGACAACTAGTTATAGGTTACTAACGAGGACAGCTGACTTAATAAACTTAAAACATCAAAATATATTAAAAGTGTTGTAAATATATTTTGAACATACTTTAATATATATGTATATATTGTTATAGGTTCGTGAATCAACAGTGGCCAAGTCTTACTTCCCGACGAAGTAAAAATCTGTGAAGTGAGTTATAGTCCCACTTTTAAAATCTAATATTTTTGGGATGAGAATACATGCAGGTTTTATAAATGATTTACAAAATAGACACAAGTACGTGAAACTACATTCTATGGTTGAATTATCGAAATCGAATATGCCCCTTTTTATTAAGTCTGGTAATCTAAGAATTAGGGAACAGACACCCTAATTGACGCGAATCCTAAAGATAGATCTATTGGGCCTAACAAACCCCATCCAAAGTACCGGATGCTTTAGTACTTCGAAATTTATATCATATCCGAAGGGTGTCTCGGAACGATGGGGATATTCTTATATATGCATCTTGTTATTGTCGGTTACCAGGTGTTCACCATATGAATGATTTTTATCTCTATGTATGGGATGTGTATTGAAATATGAAATCTTGTGGTCTATTGTTACGATTTGATATATATAGGTTAAACCTATAACTCACCAACATTTTTGTTGACGTTTAAAGCATGTTTATTCTCAGGTGAATATTAAGAGCTTCCGCTGTTGCATACTAAAATAAGGACAAGATTTGGAGTCCATGTTTGTATGATATTGTGTAAAAACTGCATTCAAGAAACTGATTTCGATGTAACATATTTGTATTGTAAACCATTATGTAATGGTCGTGTGTAAACAGGATATTTTAGATTATCATTATTTGATAATCTACGTAAAGCTTTTTAAACCTTTATTTATGAAATAAAGGTTATGGTTTGTTTTAAAAATGAATGCAGTCTTTGAAAAACGTCTCATATAGAGGTCAAAACCTCGCAACGAAATCAATTAATATGGAACGTTTTTAATCAATAAGAACGGGACATTTCAGTTGGTATCCGAGCGTTGGTCTTAGAGAACCAGAAAATTTGCATTAGTGTGTCTTATCGAGTTTGTTAGGATGCATTAGTGAGTCTGGACTTCGACCGTGTTTTCTTTAAAAATGATTGCTTAACATTTTTGTTGGAAACTATATATTTTTAACATATGAATATTATGTGATATATTAATCTCTTAACGTGTTTGATATTATGTGATAGATGTCTACCTCTAGAACAAGTCCCATTGACTCACCTAATAATAATGAAGAGTCAAATGTAAATTGGAATGATTTGTGGACTGATTCACAAGTTCCCGAAGAGGAACCGGAAGAAGAGTCGGAACCGGAAGAAGAGTCGGAACCGGAAGAAGAATCGGAACCGGATGAAGAAATAGAACCGGTGGGGGAAATAATAAAACGGTTAAGTAAAAGAAAATCCTCAACCAACCGACCAAAGTTAATTATGGTCAATGGTGTTTCCGCCAAGGAAGCAAAATATTGGGAGGATTACCAATTCTCCGATGAATCGGATTCCGACGAGAATTCCGATGATGTTATAGAAATTACCCCAACTGAATTTAAAAAGGCAAAAGAAAATAATAAGGGAAAGGGCATAAAAATAGAGAAATCTAATTCCAACCCCGATGAACTTTATATGTATCGTCAACCCCCGAAGTCCTTAAGTTGTAACAATGACCCGGGAACCTCTAAACCACCAGGTTTTTCTAAACCAATGTGGACAACGACGGCTCGTATTAGGGGAACATCATATATCCCTAGAAACTTGGCAAAACGAACCAAAACCGAAGAAGAAGAAACGAGCGAGTCGGAATAAGATAGTTGTATTCGTGTGGTGTAATATATGTAATATAGTGTTCTTATGCTTTATGATATATGTAAAAATTGCTTGTATTAATAAGTATTTTTTTATGAATCTAACTCTTGTCTATTTTACAGTTTAAAAACACAAAATGGATAGACAACCCAATATTTTAAGAGACCTACCTGGAGACATGATTGATGAAATCTTGTCTAGAGTCGGCCAGAATTCTTCGGCACAACTATTTAAGGCGAGATCAGTTTGTAAGACATTCGAAGAACGTTCCAAGAATGTCTTGGTTTATAAGAGACTTTCGTTTGAAAGATGGGGGATATCACATTGGGAAACCCATAAGTTACGATGTGTTTACTTTGACGCATATATTGCGGGGAACCCAAATGCTATTTTACGCAACGGGTTAAGAAATTATTTTGACTCAATATATCCGAATATTGGACTTCGTGATTTAGAAAAAGCGGCTAACATGCAACATAAAGAAGCATGTTATGCTTACGGATTAGTAATGTTCGCTTCTCACCAAAGTGAGAACAAGAACATCGGGCTACAACTATTAAACAAAACGTTTCCACAAGTGACGGAGTCGGTAATTGGGGTAAGAAATGAGGTTTTTAGATTATTACGGGACTGTTGGACATTACGTAACCCTCGTCCCTTTGATGACGTTACAACACGCTGTCTTATCAACGGCCATAACGGTTATGTTGCACAAGACCAAGGATGGGAAGTAGTCCTAGTAAAACCAGAATGCATGACTTGTTTCTGGACGTATGAATTACGTGTCTTTATTGCCTTTGCTGAACGACTTGTGTACTAGCTAGAATTGTCTTCACAACTATCTTGTATCAAAGTTATTGTGTGCTATATTTCATGCTTTATGTAAAATAAGCGGTATTGTAAGTTTGTAAAATATTGTATAAAAGTTTGAACGCGAAATATTATTATAATCAGTTTTTCATATAGAATTGTAGTAGTTGAATTGTATATTAGCTACTAAGTATGAACTTAACGGGTAGGTACTACCCGAATTTAAACCTATAAAACGCTAATATGAAGAAAAAGCTTTTATAAATGAGTTCATATTATGCTACGAAATACTATTAACTACTCTTAATATTCTGTATGATTAACTTGTTCCATTTAACTATTTTGAAGGAAATGGCACCGACTACTCGACACACCGTAAATATGAATGAAGAGGAATTCCGTACTTTTCTAGCTTCAAACATAGCCGCAGTACAGGCTGCGCTACATACCAACAATAACCTTGGATCTAGCAGTACAGGAAATCGTGTAGGATGCACCTACAAAGAATTCACTGCCTGCAAACCTTTGGAATTTGATGGAACCGAAGGACCGATCGGATTGAAACGGTGGACCGAGAAGGTTGAATCGGTGTTTTCCATAAGTAAGTGTACTGAAGAGGACAAAGTGAAGTACGCTACGCATACCTTCACAGGTTCTGCGTTAACATGGTGGAATACCTATCTAGAGCAAGTGGGACAAGATGATGCGTACGCACTACCGTGGTCAGCATTCAAGCACTTGATGAACGAGAAGTACCGTCCCAGAACTGAGGTCAATAAGCTCAAGACAGAACTTAGAGGGTTACGAACCCAAGGATTTGATATTACCACGTACGAAAGACGATTCACAGAATTGTACCTATTGTGTCCGGGAGCATTCGAAGATGAGGAAGAGAAGATCGACGCGTTTGTGAAAGGATTACCGGAAAGAATCCAAGAAGATATAAGTTCACACGAGCCCGCCTCCATACAACAGGCATGTAGAATGGCTCACAAACTAGTGAACCAGATTGAAGAAAGAATTAAAGAACAGACTGCTGAAGAGGCCAATGTGAAGCAAGTCAAAAGAAAGTGGGAGGAAAACGGTGATAAGAATCACCAATACAACAACAACAGCAATTATAACAATAATCGCAACAATTATCCCAACAATCGCAACATCAATCGCAACTACAACAAACGGCCCAACAACAACAACAACAACAACAGCAACTACAACAATCATCCCAACAACAATAATAACCGCAACAACAACAACAATCAGAAGCAGCTATGCCAAAGGTGTGAAAAGAATCACTCGGGGTTCTGCACCAAATTTTGCAACAAGTGTAAAAGAAATGGTCATAGCGCGGCGAAGTGTGAGGTCTACGGACCAGGGGTTAATAGAACGAAAGGAACAAATGGTGTCGGAACGAGTAATGGCGGAGCAAGTAGTGTCGGAGCAAGTTATGCCAATGTAGTTTGTTATAAATGTGGAAAACCAGGCCACATTATTAGAAATTGCCCGAACCAGGAGAACACGAATGGACAAGGCCGTGGAAGAGTTTTCAATATTAATGCGGTAGAGGCACAGGAAGACCCGGAGCTTGTTACGGGTACGTTTCTTATTGACAATAAATCTGCTTACGTTTTATTTGATTCGGGTGCGGATAGAAGCTATATGAGTAGAGATTTTTGTGCTAAATTAAGTTGTCCATTGACGCCTTTGGATAGTAAATTTTTACTCGAATTAGCAAATGGTAAATTAATTTCAGCAGATAATATATGTCGGAATCGAGAAATTAAACTGGTTAGCGAAACATTTAAGATTGATTTGATACCAGTAGAGTTAGGGAGTTTTGATGTGATAATCGGTATGGACTGGTTGAAAGAAGTGAAAGCGGAGATCGTTTGTTACAAAAATGCAATTCGCATTATACGAGAAAAAGGAAAACCCTTAATGGTGTACGGAGAAAAGGGCAACACGAAGCTACATCTTATTAGTAATTTGAAGGCACAAAAACTAATAAGAAAAGGTTGCTATGCTGTTCTAGCACACGTCGAGAAAGTACAAACTGAAGAAAAGAGCATCAATGATGTTCCCATTGCAAAAGAATTTCCCGATGTATTTCCGAAAGAATTACCGGGATTACCCCCACATCGATCCGTTGAATTTCAAATAGATCTTGTACCAGGAGCTGCACCAATAGCTCGTGCTCCTTACAGACTCGCACCCAGCGAGATGAAAGAACTGCAAAGCCAATTACAAGAACTTTTAGAGCGTGGTTTCATTCGACCAAGCACATCACCGTGGGGAGCTCCTGTTTTGTTTGTCAAGAAGAAAGATGGTACATTCAGGTTGTGTATCGACTACCGAGAGTTGAACAAACTTACCATCAAGAACCGCTACCCACTACCGAGAATCGACGACTTATTTGATCAACTACAAGGCTCGTCTGTTTATTCAAAGATTGACTTACGTTCCGGGTATCATCAAATGCGGGTGAAAGAAGATGATATTCCAAAGACTGCTTTCAGAACATGTTACGGTCATTACGAGTTTATGGTCATGCCGTTTGGTTTAACTAATGCACCAGCTGTGTTCATGGACCTTATGAACCGAGTGTGTGGACTATACCTTGACAAGTTTGTCATTGTTTTCATTGATGACATACTTATTTACTCAAAGAATGACCAAGAACACGGTGAACATTTGAGAAAGGTGTTAGAAGTATTGAGGAAGGAAGAATTGTACGCTAAGTTTTCAAAGTGTGCATTTTGGTTGGAAGAAGTTCAATTCCTCGGTCACATAGTGAACAAAGAAGGTATTAAGGTGGATCCGGCAAAGATAGAAACTGTTGAAAAGTGGGAAACCCCGAAAACTCCGAAACACATACGCCAGTTTTTAGGACTAGCTGGTTACTACAGAAGGTTCATCCAAGACTTTTCCAGAATAGCAAAACCCTTGACTGCATTAACGCATAAAGGGAAGAAATTTGAATGGAATGATGAACAAGAGAAAGCGTTTCAGTTATTGAAGAAAAAGCTAACTACGGCACCTATATTGTCATTGCCTGAAGGGAATGATGATTTTGTGATTTATTGTGATGCATCAAAGCAAGGTCTCGGTTGTGTATTAATGCAACGAACGAAGGTGATTGCTTATGCGTCTAGACAATTGAAGATTCACGAACAAAATTATACGACGCATGATTTGGAATTAGGCGCGGGTGTTTTTGCATTAAAGACTTGGAGGCACTACTTATATGGGGTCAAAAGTATTATATATACCGACCATAAAAGTCTTCAACACATATTTAATCAGAAACAACTGAATATGAGGCAGCGTAGGTGGATTGAATTATTGAATGATTACAACTTTGAGATTCGTTACCACCCGGGGAAGGCAAATGTGGTAGCCGATGCCTTGAGCAGGAAGGACAGAGAACCCATTCGAGTAAAATCTATGAATATAATGATTCATAATAACATTACTACTCAAATAAAGGAGGCGCAACAAGGAGTTTTAAAAGAGGGAAATTTAAAGGATGAAATACCCAAAGGATCGGAGAAGCATCTTAATATTCGGGAAGACGGAACCCGGTATAGGGCTGAAAGGATTTGGGTACCAAAATTTGGAGATATGAGAGAAATGGTACTTAGAGAAGCTCATAAAACCAGATACTCAATACATCCTGGAACGGGGAAGATGTACAAGGATCTCAAGAAACATTTTTGGTGGCCGGGTATGAAAGCCGATGTTGCTAAATACGTAGGAGAATGTTTGACGTGTTCTAAGGTCAAAGCTGAGCATCAGAAACCATCAGGTCTACTTCAACAACCCGAAATCCCGGAATGGAAATGGGAAAACATTACCATGGATTTCATCACTAAATTGCCAAGGACTGCAAGTGGTTTTGATACTATTTGGGTAATAGTTGATCGTCTCACCAAATCAGCACACTTCCTACCAATAAGAGAAGATGACAAGATGGAGAAGTTAGCACGACTGTATTTGAAGGAAGTCGTCTCCAGACATGGAATACCAATCTCTATTATCTCTGATAGGGATGGCAGATTTATTTCAAGATTCTGGCAGACATTACAGCAAGCATTAGGAACTCGTCTAGACATGAGTACTGCCTATCATCCACAAACTGATGGGCAGAGCGAAAGGACGATACAAACGCTTGAAGACATGCTACGAGCATGTGTTATTGATTTCGGAAACAGTTGGGATCGACATCTACCGTTAGCAGAATTTTCCTACAACAACAGCTACCATTCAAGCATTGAGATGGCGCCGTTTGAAGCACTTTATGGTAGAAAGTGTAGGTCTCCGATTTGTTGGAGTGAAGTGGGGGATAGACAGATTACGGGTCCGGAGATTATACAAGAAACTACCGAGAAGATCATCCAAATTCAACAACGGTTGAAAACCGCCCAAAGTCGACAAAAGAGCTACGCTGACATTAAAAGAAAAGATATAGAATTTGAAATTGGAGAGATGGTCATGCTTAAAGTTGCACCTTGGAAAGGCGTTGTTCGATTTGGTAAACGAGGGAAATTAAATCCAAGGTATATTGGACCATTCAAGATTATTGATCGTGTCGGACCAGTAGCTTACCGACTAGAGTTACCTCAACAACTCGCGGCTGTACATAACACTTTCCACGTCTCGAATTTAAAGAAATGTTTTGCTAAAGAAGATCTCACTATTCCGTTAGATGAAATCCAAATCAACGAAAAACTTCAATTCATCGAAGAACCCGTCGAAATAATGGATCGTGAGGTTAAAAGACTTAAGCAAAACAAGATACCAATTGTTAAGGTTCGATGGAATGCTCGTAGAGGACCCGAGTTCACCTGGGAGCGTGAAGATCAGATGAAGAAGAAATACCCGCATCTATTTCCAGAAGATTCGTCAACACCTTCAACAGCTTAAAATTACGGGACGAAATTTATTTAACGGGTAGGTACTGTAGTGACCCGAACTTTTCCATGTTTATATATATTAATTGAGATTGATATTTACATGATTAAATGTTTCCAACATGTTAAGCAATCAAACTTGTTAAGACTTGATTAATTGAAATATGTTTCATATAGACAATTGACCACCCAAGTTGATCGGTGATTCACGAACGTTAAAACTTGTAAAAACTATATGATGACATATATATGGATATATATATATATAGTTAACATGATACTATGATAAGAAAACATATCATAAAGTATATTAACAATGAACTACATATGTAAAAACAAGACTACTAACTTAATGATTTTTAAACGAGACATATATGTAACGATTATCGTTGTAAAGACATTTAATGTATATATATCATATTAAGAGATATTCATACATGATAATATCATGATAATATAATAATTTAAAATCTCATTTGATATTATAAACATTGGGTTAACAACATTTAACAAGATCGTTAACCTAAAGGTTTCAAAACAACACTTACATGTAACGACTCAGTTAAAATGTATATACATGTAGTGTTTTAATATGTATTTATACACTTTTGAAAGACTTCAATACACTTATCAAAATACTTCTACTTAACAAAAATGCTTACAATTACATCCTCGTTCAGTTTCATCAACAATTCTACTCGTATGCACCCGTATTCGTACTCGTACAATACACAGCTTTTAGATGTATGTACCATTGGTATATACACTCCAATGATCAGCTCTTAGCAGCCCATGTGAGTCACCTAACACATGTGGGAACCATCATTTGGCAACTAGCATGAAATATCTCATAAAATTACAAAAATATGAGTAATCATTCATGACTTATTTACATGAAAACAAAATTACATATCCTTTATATCTAATCCATACACCAACGACCAAAAACACCTACAAACACTTTCATTCTTCAATTTTCTTCATCTAATTGATCTCTCTCAAGTTCTATCTTCAAGTTCTAAGTGTTCTTCATAAATTCCAAAAGTTCTAGTTTCATAAAATCAAGAATACTTTCAAGTTTGCTAGCTCACTTCCAATCTTGTAAGGTGATCATCCAACCTCAAGAAATCTTTGTTTCTTACAGCAGGTTATCATTCTAATACAAGGTAATAATCATATTCAAACTTTGGTTCAATTTCTATAACTATAACAATCTTATTTCAAGTGATGATCTTACTTGAACTTGTTTTCGTGTCATGATTCTGCTTCAAGAACTTCGAGCCATCCAAGGATCCATTGAAGCTAGATCCATTTTTCTCTTTTCCAGTAGGTTTATCCAAGGAAATTAAGGTAGTAATGATGTTCATAACATCATTCAATTCATACATATAAAGCTATCTTATTCGAAGGTTTAAACTTGTAATCACTAGAACATAGTTTAGTTAATTCTAAACTTGTTCGCAAACAAAAGTTAATCCTTCTAACTTGACTTTTAAAATCAACTAAACACATGTTATATATCTATATGATATGCTAACTTAATGATTTAAAACCTGGAAACACGAAAAACACCGTAAAACCGGATTTACGCCGTCGTAGTTACACCGCGGGCTGTTTTGGGTTAGTTAATTAAAAACTATGATAAACTTTGATTTAAAAGTTGTTATTCTGAGAAAATGATTTTTATTATGAACATGAAACTATATCCAAAAATTATGGTTAAACTCAAAGTGGAAGTATGTTTTCTAAAATGGTCATCTAGACGTCGTTCTTTCGACTGAAATGACTACCTTTACAAAAACGACTTGTAACTTATTTTTCCGACTATAAACCTATAATTTTTCTGTTTAGATTCATAAAATAGAGTTCAATATGAAACCATAGCAATTTGATTCACTCAAAACGGATTTAAAATGAAGAAGTTATGGGTAAAACAAGATTGGATAATTTTTCTCATTTTAGCTACGTGAAAATTGGTAACAAATCTATTCCAACCATAACTTAATCAACTTGTATTGTATATTATGTAATCTTGAGATACCATAGACACGTATACAATGTTTCGACCTATCATGTCGACACATCTATATATATTTCGGAACAACCATAGACACTCTATATGTGAATGTTGGAGTTAGCTATACAGGGTTGAGGTTGATTCCAAAATATATATAGTTTGAGTTGTGATCAATACTGAGATACGTATACACTGGGTCGTGGATTGATTCAAGATAATATTTATCGATTTATTTCTGTACATCTAACTGTGGACAACTAGTTATAGGTTACTAACGAGGACAGCTGACTTAATAAACTTAAAACATCAAAATATATTAAAAGTGTTGTAAATATATTTTGAACATACTTTAATATATATGTATATATTGTTATAGGTTCGTGAATCAACAGTGGCCAAGTCTTACTTCCCGACGAAGTAAAAATCTGTGAAGTGAGTTATAGTCCCACTTTTAAAATCTAATATTTTTGGGATGAGAATACATGCAGGTTTTATAAATGATTTACAAAATAGACACAAGTACGTGAAACTACATTCTATGGTTGAATTATCGAAATCGAATATGCCCCTTTTTATTAAGTCTGGTAATCTAAGAATTAGGGAACAGACACCCTAATTGACGCGAATCCTAAAGATAGATCTATTGGGCCTAACAAACCCCATCCAAAGTACCGGATGCTTTAGTACTTCGAAATTTATATCATATCCGAAGGGTGTCCCGGAACGATGGGGATATTCTTATATATGCATCTTGTTATAGTCGGTTACCAGGTGTTCACCATATGAATGATTTTTATCTCTATGTATGGGATGTGTATTGAAATATGAAATCTTGTGGTCTATTGTTACGATTTGATATATATAGGTTAAACCTATAACTCACCAACATTTTTGTTGACGTTTAAAGCATGTTTATTCTCAGGTGAATATTAAGAGCTTCCGCTGTTGCATACTAAAATAAGGACAAGATTTGGAGTCCATGTTTGTATGATATTGTGTAAAAACTGCATTCAAGAAACTGATTTCGATGTAACATATTTGTATTGTAAACCATTATGTAATGGTCGTGTGTAAACAGGATATTTTAGATTATCATTATTTGATAATCTACGTAAAGCTTTTTAAACCTTTATTTATGAAATAAAGGTTATGGTTTGTTTTAAAAATGAATGCAGTCTTTGAAAAACGTCTCATATAGAGGTCAAAACCTCGCAACGAAATCAATTAATATGGAACGTTTTTAATCAATAAGAACGGGACATTTCAAGATTATTACTTGGAATGGATCAGAAAGCTTGGAAGTAGACTTGCAAACTTGGAAGTATTCTTGAATTTTATGAAACTATACTAATGGAGTTTATGAAGAACACTTAGAACTTGAAGATGGAACTTGAGAGAGATCAATTAGATGAAGAAAATTGAAGAATGGAAGTGTTTTTAGGTGTTTTTGGTCGTTGGTATATGGATTAGATATAAAGGATATGTAATTTTGTTTTCATGTAAATAAGTCATGAATGATTACTAATATTTTTGTAATTTTATGAAATATTTTATGCTAGTTGCCAAATGATGGTTCCCACATGTATTAGGTGACTCACATGGGCTACTAAGAGCTGATCATTGGAGTGTATATACCAATAGTACATATATCTAAAAGCTGTTTATTGTACGAGTACGAATACGGGTGCATACGAGTAGAATTGTTGATGAAACTGAACGAGGATGTAATTGTAAGCATTTTTGTTAATTAGAAGTACTTTGATATGTGTTTTGAAGTCTTTCAAAAGTTATCAAAACACAACATGTATATACATTCTAATGGAGTCGTTAAGTCTTCGTTAGTCGTTACATGTAAGTGTTGTTTTGAAACCTTTAAGTTAACGATCTCAATTAATGTTGTTAACCCAATGTTTATTATATCAAATGAGATTTTAAATTATTATATTATCATGATATTATGATGTATGAATATCTCTTAATATGATATATACATTAAAATATCGTTACAACGATAATCGTTACATATAAGTCTCGTTTCGTAATTCTTGAGTTAGTAGTCTTGTTTTTACATATGTAGTTCATTATTAACACACTTAATGATATATTTAAATATCATTTTATCATGTTAAATATAGTGTATCAATATCTTAATATGATACATATATATTTAGTAGACGTTATCATAACGATAATCGTTATATATATCATTTCGAGTTTCTTAACTTAGTAATCTCATTTCTTATGTATATCACACATTGTTAATATACTTAGTGGGATACTTACTCATCATAATCTCATGTAAACCATATATATATGTCTATATATACCACAACATGTAGTTTTTACAATTTTGTATCGTTCGTGAATCGCCGGTCAACTTGGGAGATCAATTGTCTATATGAAACTTATTTCATTTAATCAAGTATTAACAACTTTGATTGCTTAACACGTTGGAAACATTTAGTCATGTAAATATCAATCTCAATTAATATATATAAACATGGAAAAGTTCGGGTCACTACAGTACCTACCCGTTAAATAAATTTCGCCCCGAAATTTTAAGCTGTTGAAGGTGTTGACGAATCTTATAGAAATAGATGCGGGTATTTCTTCTTCATCTGATCTTCATGATCCCAGGTGAACTCGACTGGTATTTCTTCTAGAAACATGGAAAAGTCTCTTAACCTAACGATCCATTATTTCGACGGGTTCTTCAATGAACTGAAGTTTTTCATTGATTTGGATTTCGTCCAACGGAATAGTGAGATCTTCTTTAGCAAAACATTTCTTCAAATTCGAGACGTGGAAAGTGTTATGTACAGCCGCGAGTTATTGAGGTAGCTCCAGTTGGTAAGATACTGGTCCGACATGATCTATAATCTTGAATGGTCCAATGTACCTTGGATTTAGTTTCCCCCGTTTACCAAATCCAACAACGCCTTTCCAAGGTGAAACCTTAAGCATGACCATTTCTCCAATTTCAAACTCTATATCTTTTCTTTTACTGTCCGCGTAGCTCTTTTGTTGACTCTGGGCGGTTTTCAATTGTTGTTGAATTTGGATGATTTTCTCGGTAGTTTCTTGTATTATCTCCGGACCTGTAATCTGTCTATCCCCCACTTCATTCCAACAAATCAGAGACCTTTACTTTCTACCATAAAGTGCCTCAAACGGCGCCATCTCAATACTAGAATGATAACTGTTGTTGTAGGAAAATTTTGCTAACGGTATGTGTCAATCCCAACTATTTCCGAAGTCAATAACACATGTTCGTAGCATGTCTTCAAGCATTTATATCGTCCTTTCGCTCTGCCCATCAGTTTGTAGATGATAGGCAGTACTCATGTCTAGACGAGTCCCCAATGCTTGTTGCAATGTCTGCCAGAACCTTGAAACAAATCTACCATCCCTATCAGAGATAATAGAGATGGGTATTCCATGTCTGGAGATAACCTCCTTCAAATACAATCGCTCCAACTTCTCCATTTTGTCATCTTCTCTCATTGGCAGGAAGTGTGCTGACTTGGTGAGACTATCAACTATTACACAAATAGTATCATAACCACTTGCAGTCCTTGGCAATTTAGAAATGAAATCCACGGTAATGTTTTCCTATTTCCATTCCGGGATTTCAGGTTGTTGTAGTAGACCTGATGGTTTCTGATGTTCAGCTTTGACTTTAGAACACGTCAAACATTCTCCTACATATTTAGCAATATCGGCTTTCATACTCGGCCACCAAAAGTGTTTCTTGTGATCTTTATACATCTTCCCCGCTCCGGGATGTATTGAATATCTGGTTTTATGTGCTTCTTTAAGTACCATTTCTCTCACATCTCTAAACCTTGGTACCCAAATTCTATCAGCCCTATATCGGGTTCCGTCTTCCCGAATATTAATATGTTTCTCTGATCCTTTGGGTATCTCATTCTTCAACTTTCCTTCTTTTACAACCCCCTGTTGCGCCACCTTTATTTGAGTAGTAAGGTTAGTACGAATAATTATATTCATAGCTTCTACCCGTATAGGTTCTCTGTCCTTTCTACTCAAAGCGTCGGCTACCACATTCGCCTTCCCCGGGTGGTATCGAATCTCAAAATCATAATCATTCAACAGTTCAATCCACCTGCGTTGTCTCATATTCAGTTGCTTCTGATTAAATATATGTTGGAGACTTTTGTGGTTGGTATATATAATACTTTTGACTCCATATAAATAATGCCTCCAAGTCTTTAATGCAAAAACAACAGCACCCAATTCCAAATCGTGAGTTGTATAATTTTGCTCGTGAATCTTCAATTGTCTAGATGCATAAACAATCACCTTCGTTCGTTGCATTAATACACAACCGAGACCTTGCTTTGATGCGTCACAATAACTCACAAAATCATCATTCCCTTCAGGCAATGACAATATAGGTGCCGTAGTTAGCTTTTTCTTCAATAACTGAAACGCCTTCTCTTGTTTATCCTTCCATTCAAATTTCTTCCCTTTATGCGTTAATGCAGTTAAGGGTTTTTCTATTTTAGAGAAATCTTGGATGAATCTTCTATAGTTCGGGTCACTACACTACGGTCCTGTATGGAACCATAGTACAACACACAAGTATGGTCATTTCATATTTTAGAATATCCTGAGGAAGAGCTTCGAGGTCTTCACCGGGAAAATAGATATTTCTGCCATCAAATGGTACGCCCAATAGCATACCAAATTGTTGAAGAGTATACTCGTCTTGCCAGCCATAGATATGAAACCTCACTAATTCTTCATTAGTTAATTCAAAGTTGGAATAGAATTCACGCACGAGTGCAGGAAAAAAGAACCTATCAACCAAAAGGAAAGGAAGCCAACCCATTCTTCTGAATTCATGGCCGATCTCTGGAAAATCTTGTAAACTGACTTCTCGACCTTCAATAATAGGTCTACTATTTAATGGTTGATTCCTAGTGTGATTGTAGAGAGAGAGAGAGAGATAGAGAGAGAGAGAGAGACTTGAATGGGTAGATATGGATGAAAAGAGTGTGTATGGCTACTCTTTAAGTACGACATAAACTGCCACCAAGAATTCTCGCACAAATGTTCCCCGCCCTAATGTTTCACCGCCCAAATGTTTCCGGCAAAAATGGCTACTCTTACGTTGTTATGTAACGGTGTTCATGTGTTTGTGTAATGTAACGGTGTTATGTAACGTTGTTATGTAACGGTGTTTATGTGTTGGTGTAATGTTTCATTGTTATGTAATGGTGTTTATGTGTCGATGTAATGTAACGGTGTTATGTAACGTTGTTATGTAACGGTGTTTATGTGTCAGTGTAATTTAACGTTGTTATCTAACGGTGTTTATGTGTCTGTGTAATGTAATGTTGTTATGTAACGGTGTTTATGTGTCGGTGTTTATATGTCGGTGTAATGTAACGTTGTTATGTAACGTTGTTATGTAATGGTGTTTATGTTTCGGTGTAATGTAAGGGTGTTATGTAACGTTGTTATGTAACGATGTTTATGTGTTGGTGTAATGTAAGGGTGTTTATATGTCGGTGTAATGTAATGTTGTTATGTTGGTGGTGCACATGGATTAGATGGGTGATTCATAGTCTTAATATTGATAGAGACTTGAACGAGTAAATATGAATAGAGAGAGATATTTGTGACACGAAGTTTAATTAGGGTTTAGGGTATAATTAATAGGGTTTAATTAGTGTTTAGGGTTTAGGGCGTATAATATAACACACAATTGTTAAGTAGAAATTATTTTCAAAATAAAATACATCAGTTACTTCCAGAAGACAATACATCAGTTACTGGAAACCGAAATTACTTCCAAAACTACAAACTACAACACACTACTTCCAAAAGAAATTACATTAGTTACTTGAAAATGAAACACAACACAAACGCTACCAAACTACAAATTAACACCAGTGTCAACCTTTTTGCTTGACGTTTTGCGTTTTCAAGTGAACGTTCTAGTGCTCTATTGGACCTTAACAATGACGGTATCACTTCAAGCAAACGGTCAGACCAGAGCGGATCAATCCAAATTTGTCGCCTTCTACAACGTTTAGACATCAAGCTTCCGAACCGACCACCACAACCATAATATCGTCAACCGTACTGGTATTCATAATCAAGCAAGTTTTGATTACCATCTTTGAACCACAAGTATGACAAGACCTAACACCAAAATTTTCCTGTGGGCCATACTGGTAATCATCATCCATATTGTTGAAGTCAACCAGTGTTGTGATTAGTGGGGTTGTTATATAGAAGATTTTTCCCGCACACATGTTCCCCGCCCTAATGTTTCCCGCCAAAATGTTTCCCGCCCTTGATTTCCTACTAAATTCAACGGTGTAATGTAATGGTGTAATGTAATGGTGTTATGTAATGGTGTTATGTAACGGTGTAATGTAATGGTGTTATGTAACGGTGTTATGTTGGTCGTGGATATGAATTATATAATTTTTAAGTAATTAAAAATAATTTTTAAGTAATTATATATTTTTTAATATTAAATAGAATTAAATAAGTAATTATATAAGTAAACATAAGTAATTATATAATTTTTAAGTAATTATAAATAATTTTTAAGTAATTATATAAGTAATTATATATTTTCTAATAATAAATAGAAATAAATAAGTTATTATATAAGTAAAGATAAGTAATTATATAATTTTAAGTAATTATAAATAATTTTTAAGTAATTTTATAAGCAATTATATTTTTTTTAATAATAAATAGAAATAAATAAGTAATTATGTAAGTAATTATATAATTACCAAGTAATTATATAATTTCAAATAATAAATAGAAATAAATTTTGTTTCCCTCCAATTCTTTCTGGACGACAAGTCATCCGGGATATGTCTTCTGCAAAAAAATTACAGAAACAGATCTGTGAACGAGCTTCTTCACTTTCACTTTTACAAAAACAAATCCTTTAACTTTCATCGGCGATTTTGAGCTGCTGCTGGCGATTTCGACTTTTTTCACCCCAAATCTAACCTAATCTTCCATCCCAAACATTAAGAAAGTATGTTCTTCATTTATTTTTACTTGTTTTAATTTGGGTTAAATTAAACCCGAAAATTGGGGTTTAATTAAATCCGAATTTTGGGTGTTAAATATGATTCTTGAAGATTATACGTTGTTACTTTGCTTATCTTTCATAATTGTTTGAATATTTTGGTGATGAACTTGTCAAGAACATGAATTTAACCCGAATTTGGGGTGTTATAGTGTTAGTTTTGGTGATGAACTTGTCAAGAACATGAATTTAATCTATTTACAACCTTATTTTGGTGATGAAAAGTGTTAACGTATTTTTAGAAAGCTTAATATAAATTATTTAATTTAATATAAGTAATTTAAATGATTAATCTATTATATATAATATATTAAAAATATTATTATATATTAAATATAAATATAAACTGTTAGGTTTAGTGATGTTTATAAGTGATGTTTATTGTTATGTCTATTTTTGTATGAATGTTACTATGCTTATCGTTGTATGAACATTGTTTGGTTTAGTGGTTAATTTCGTAATAGTGATACCTTAGGTTCGAAGTTAACCAATCCTATAGATATACCTATCCAAGGTTAATTTATTAGAAATTAACTTTGGAAGGTCCCATTTTTGGGACTGCTTTTTACGTGTTTTTGTCTCTTTTAGGATGTGGATTCGTATGATGAATTTTACTAGTTACGAAAATTTTGGTAAACATTTTCCCTTTACTCCTACAAATATGCGTTTAATACGACATATTTGGGGAGTTTAAGGAAAATGCAGCCAAATTTTTTCTAACTAGTAAATTAGTTGTACGCATCCATAGTTGAGACAAAACATTCAGAGAGTGGGTTAGGTTGCCTTCCATAGTTGGACGGCGCGACCTTGATTATATATATAACAAGTGTATTTACCATAAATGTTTTTTGATGTTGAAAACTTGATTCAATTAGGTAATATTTATGACGATTGATAAGAGTTGGATTACTATACGACCTCGATTTTATCCTAACTTTATTATTGGTCTTGATGCCTTTATTGAGAGGTGTAAAAACCATTTGAATCATGAAGGTAAATTTAGTTGCCCGTGTAAATATTATGGTAATACGGTAAGACATAAACCTAAAAATATAAGAATCCATATAATAAAATATGGGTTTAAACCCTCTTATGAGATATGGTAGCATCACGATGAACTACCACAACCGCCAGAAGTACACAACACACCGGACCCTCTCAGAAATTTCTTGCACGATATTCAGGGGGAGAAAGCTCCTAGTGTTGCGGAGGAAGGTCCGAACGACGATGAGAATATGAATGACACGACCGCAACTGGTCTGGAGGATTTAATTGACTCCACCCAAACCGAGCTATATCCTGGTTGCAAGATGTCCTCATTTGAATTTTTAACCAAGTTAACAAACCTTAAGGTCTTGAATAAATGGACGAATACGTCTTTTGACCAATTGTTAGAATTAATCAAACAATCACATATCCCAGATAACACAATTCCAACATCATACTACGAAACTAAGAAGTGGATGAGAAAGATCGGTTTAGGGTATGAAGCGATACATGCTTGTAAGATTGATTGTTGTTTGTTTTATAAGGAATACAAAGATTTGGGAATTTGTCCAATATGTAACGCGAGTAGATGGAAAGCTGAACGCAGAACGGGGAAGAATGTTCCTAACAAGGTTTTGCGTTATTTTCCTATAATTCCAAGACTAAAATGTTTGTACAGTTCCAGATACACTGCAAAGGATATGACTTGGCATGCTACTGGACAGTGCAAAGAAGAGGGTAAGATGCGTCATCCGGTAAATAGTCGCTCGTGGAAAGAAATTGACAAAAGATATCCGAATTTTGCACGTGAAGCCAGAAACGTTCGACTAGGGTTGGCTGCCGATGGTTTCAATCCATTCGGCAACATGAATAATGCTTATAACATGTGGCCAGTAATATTGACAATGTACAATATGCCGCCATGGATATGTATTATGACGCTCGTCCTAATCCATAAGGACGAATACAATAACATATGGTTACATTGCGAGGTTCTGACCTCTATATGATACATTTTTACAAACATTGCATTCGTTTTTTAAAGACAAACTTTCATTACATTGAAAGTTGACAGGTATGCATGCCATTTCATAATATTCAACTATAAATGACCTAATCTGTCATTTACTTCATAATAATCTTTATTGAACTCAACGACTTGAATGCAACGTATTTTGAAATATGCCATGAATGACTCCAGGTAATATCTTTAAAATGAGCAAATGCACAGCGGAAGATTTCTTTCATACCTGATAATAAACATGCTTTAAAGTGTCAACCAAAAGGTTGGTGAGTTCATTAGTTTATCATAATCAACTATTTTCAATAATATAATAGACCACATGATACTCATATTTCGAAAACAATCTGTGCAGGTCTGCTCACTGCTGTAAAAATCATTCATACGAAATTAACACCTGGTAATCGACATTAACTAAATGCATCTAGAATATCCCCCGCATACAGGCATTTCACAAACTGCATGCAAACAGCATACAAACAGGCCACTCTTTTAAAAATGACAGTTGTGTACACCTCACAAACAGGTCATTCTTTTTAAAGCTGGCGGTTGTATACTAAAATCTAAGTACTAAAGCAGTTCAAATTCTCTTACTGGGGCTTGTCAAGGCCCATAGATCTATCTTTAGGATTCGCATCAATTTGGGGGTCTGTTCCCAAATTCTTAGATTACCAGACTATAAAGGGGTGATATCCGGTGTATTCGTAACTCAATCGTAGAATGTCTTTAAGTACTTGTGTCTATTTTGTCAAACATTTATAAAAGTAGCGCATGTATTCTCAGTCCCAAAAATATATATTACAAAAGCATTTGAAAAAAAAGGAGTAATGAAACTCACGATACTGTATTTTGTAGTAAAAATATATATGACGGCATTGAACAAGTGTAGGGTTGGCCTAGGATTCACGAACCTATATTAATTATGTAGTGACACGAACTTTTCCATGTTTATATATATTAATTGAGATTGATATTTACATGATTAAATGTTTCCAACATGTTAAGCAATCAAACTTGTTAAGACTTGATTAATTGAAATATGTTTCATATAGACAATTGACAACCCAAGTTGACCGGTGATTCACGAACGTTAAAACGTGTAAAAACTATATGATGACATATATATGGATATATATATAGTTAACATGATATTATGATAAGTAAACATATCATTAAGTATATTAACAATGAACTACATATGTAAAAACAAGACTACTAACTTAATGATTTTTAAACGAGACATATATGTAACGATTATCGTTGTAAAGACATTTAATGTATATATATCATATTAAGAGATATTCATACATGATAATATCATGATAATATAATAATTTAAAATCTCATTTGATATTATAAACATTGGGTTAACAACATTTAACAAGATCGTTAACCTAAAGGTTTCAAAACAACACTTACATGTAACGACTAACGATGACTTAACGACTCAGTTAAAATGTATATACATGTAGTGTTTTAATATGTATTTATACACTTTTGAAAGACTTCAATACACTTATCAAAATACTTCTACTTAACAAAAATGCTTACAATTACATCCTCGTTCAGTTTCATCAACAATTCTACTCGTATGCACCCGTATTCGTACTCGTACGATACACAGCTTTTAGATGTATGTACTATTGGTATATACACTCCAATGATCAGCTCTTAGCAGCCCATGTGAGTCACCTAACACATGTGGGAACCATCATTTGGCAACTAGCATGAAATATCTCATAAAATTACAAAAATATGAGTAATCATTCATGACTTATTTACATGAAAACAAAATTACATATCCTTTATATCTAATCCATACACCAACGAACAAAAAATCATACAAACACTTTAATTCTTCAATTTTCTTCATCTAATTGATCTCTCTCAAGTTCTATCTTCAAGTTCTAAGCGTTCTTCATATATTCTACAAGTTCTAGTTACATAAAATCAAGAATACTTTCAAGTTTGCTAGCTCACTTCCAATCTTGTAAGGTGATCATCCAACCTCAAGAAATCTTTGTTTATTACAGTAGGTTATCATTCTAATACAAGGTAATAATCATATTCAAACTTTGGTTCAATTTCTATAACTATAACAATCTTATTTCAAGTGATGATCTTACTTGAACTTGTTTTCGTGTCATGATTCTGCTTCAAGAACTTCAAGCCATCCAAGGATCCGTTGAAGCTAGATCCATTTTTCTTTTTTCCAGTAGGTTTATCCAAGGAACTTAAGGTAGTAATGATGTTCATAACATCATTCGATTCATACATATAAAGCTATCTTATTCGAAGGTTTAAACTTGTAATCACTAGAACATAGTTTAGTTAATTCTAAACTTGTTCGCAAACAAAAGTTAATCCTTCTAACTTGACTTCTAAAATCAACTAAACACATGTTCTATATCTATATGATATGCTAACTTAATGATTTAAAACCTGGAGACACGAAAAACACCGTAAAACCGGATTTACGCCGTCGTAGTAACACCGCGGGCTGTTTTGGGTTAGTTAATTAAAAACTATGATAAACTTTGATTTAAAAGTTGTTATTCTGAGAAAATGATTTTTATTATGAACATGAAACTATATCCAAAAATTATGGTTAAACTCAAAGTGGAAGTATGTTTTCTAAAATGGTCATCTAGACGTCGTTCTTTCGACTGAAATGACTACCTTTACAAAAATGACTTGTAACTTATTTTTCCGACTATAAACCTATACTTTTTCTGTTTAGATTCATAAAATAGAGTTCAATATGAAACCATAGCAATTTGATTCACTAAAAACGGATTTAAAATGAAGAAGTTATGGGTAAAACAAGATTGGATAATTTTTCTCATTTTAGCTACGTGAAAATTGGTAACAAATCTATTCCAACCATAACTTAATCAACTTGTATTGTATATTATGTAATCTTGAGACACCATAGACACGTATACAATGTTTCAACCTATCATGTCGACACATCTATATATATTTCGGAACAACCATAGACACTCTATATGTGAATGTTGGAGTTACCTATACAGGGTTGAGGTTGATTCCAAAATATATATAGTTTGAGTTGTGATCAATACTGAGATACGTATACACTGGGTCGTGGATTGATTCAAGATAATATTTATCGATTTATTTCTGTACATCTAACTGTGGACAACTAGTTGTAGGTTACTAACGAGGACAACTGACTTAATAAACTTAAAACATCAAAATATATTAAAAGTATTGTAAATATATTTTGAACATACTTTAATATATATGTATATATTGTTATAGGTTCGTGAATCAACCAGTGGCCAAGTCTTACTTCCCGACGAAGTAAAAATCTATGAAAGTGAGTTATAGTCCCACTTTTAAAATCTAATATTTTTGGGATGAGAATACATGCAGGTTTTATAAATAATTTACAAAATAGACACAGGTACGTGAAACTACATTCTATGGTTGAATTATCGAAATCGAATATGCCCCTTTTTATTAAGTCTGGTAATCTAAGAATTAGGGAACAGACACCCTAATTGACGCGAATCCTAAAGATAGATCTGTTGGGCCTAACAAACCCCATCCAAAGTACCGGATGCTTTAGTACTTCAAAATTTATATCATATCCGAAGGGTGTCCCGGAATGATGGGGATATTCTTATATATGCATCTTGTTAATGTCGGTTACCAGGTGTTCACCATATGAATGATTTTTATCTCTATGTATGGGATGTGTATTGAAATATGAAATCTTGTGGTCTATTATTATGATTTGATATATATAGGTTAAACCTATAACTCACCAACATTTTTGTTGACATTTTAAGCATGTTTATTCTCAGGTGATTATTAAGAGCTTCCGCTGTCGCATACTTAAATAAGGACGAGATTTAGAGTCCATGCTTGTATGATATTGTGTAAAAACTGCATTCAAGAAACTTATTTTGTTGTAACATATTTGTATTGTAAACCATTATGTAATGGTCGTGTGTAAACAGGATATTTTAGATTATCATTATTTGATAATCTACGTAAAGCTTTTAAACCTTTATTGATGAAATAAGGGTTATGGTTTGTTTTAAAATGAATGCAGTCTTTGAAAAACGTCTCATATAGAGGTCAAAACCTCGCAACGAAATCAATTAATATGGAACGTTTTTAATCAATAAGAACGGGACATTTCAAATTATATATATTTATTTGTGGGTCAATATCTGTCTAACAATTTAGGTCAGGTCATAGTATATCACAATCCTAATGCTCGAGATCGATATAAAAAAGTCAACAAAAATCAATTTGACCCAAAATGACTTCCAAAATCTATACATGTTTATTATATAACCTAAATATGATCGTTTTATATATATAAATATATTTATCAGATTTTATTAGCGTATATAATACAATTCATTTATTTATAAATAATATTTATATTAAAATTTATATATGATAAATATACTTTTATATATCTCAAATAATACAATTTATAAAGTTCACTTAATATCATAAAAATATAGTGGTATATATTATTAATGTAATTATATTACGTGTGGGGAAAATATCTTTGTATCGCACATACTATTGATAATAATTATAAAGAATAAAAGTTGTATTATTTTGTAATAATAATAATTATTATTATTCTAATAATAATAATAATAATAATATTTATATTTACTAATGATGATATTAATTATGATAATTCTAATCATGATAATTTTAATAATAACGATACTTTTTAATATTAACTTTAATAATAATAATATTTTATATAAGAATAATAATTCTATTCAAAATGTTAATTTTTAATAATAATAATAATACTAAAATGATAATAATAATGATATTTTTATAATAACAATGATATTTCTATTAAAAATTATAATTTTAATAAAAATGATAGTTTTAATATTAATGATAGTTTTAATAATAATAATAATGATAAAAATAAAAACGAAATTTTTATCTAAATCAATATCTTACATTATTTTAATTTCATCATGATATTTATACTTATTATTTCCTAAATCGATTTGTTTAGTAGCTTTTAGTCCTCTTTTATATCGCATTCATAATAATGATAATAATAATATTCATAATAATTAGATGATACAAATATTAGTTTTAATGATAATGATAATAATAATAGTTATTAGATAATAATAATAATGATAATCATAACAACGATAGTAATAATAATAATAATAATAATAATAATAATAATAATAATAATAATAATAATAATAATAATAATAATAATAATAATAATAATAATAATAATAATAATAGTAATATTAGAATTAATAATAATTCAGTCGATCATATCTTTTAATGCGTTCATTGAAACCACACGATTCCTAAATGAAAAGTTATTAATTTTTCGCCAGCTTTCCAACGACATGCATATCATATACCTTATCTCAGTAGCATATGTATTAAATTCATGATTTATCATAAACTATTTAACGACAAAATTAAGTATACAAGCATGCGTAATCATATATACTCGAGCACTAGTCAGGGATACACTATTAATATATAAAAGATAAGGTATGAATGCTCACGTGTCAATATTGAGATTCAATATTGCAGGAAAGTACGCAGACGCAACAGAAATGATAAACACCAGATTGGCCTCACAAGTTATACCCCCTGAACCATACCTATAACCTCCATAGCTATAACCCATAATTTCCTTAGCTCTATCCCGCTCATAAAACCCGTTTTGTAGACACTTGAGCAGAACCTCGTCGTAGTATTTTATGTATATATATTACTAATAATAATAATACTAATACTAATACTATAAGATTAATAATAATCTTTAATAATAATAATAATAATAATAATAATAATAATAATAATAATAATAATAATAATAATAATAATAATAATAATAATAATAATAATAATAATAATATAAATATATAATACGGAGGAAGATAGATAGAATGAATGAATGAAAAAATGAAACGCGTTCGAGATTTAAAAGGGCATTCCTGGTTAGTATTGCTCCGCGATCGTGATACCTACAAGCCATACATCTCCTCAATCGCGAGACAATGAGTTCCAGC